>NC_083642.1:16066270-16388385 GCF_963576545.1 Limanda limanda
AACACAATCACAGAGTCCTCTTATTACCACTTTGTGAACATAGTGAGGATTAAAGGACTTATGTCTCGGCAGGATTTAGGAAACCTCGTACATGTATTTATCTTCAGCCGACTCGACTATTGTAATGGTGTGCTCTAAGGTCTCTAAAAAAAACGCTCAGAAAACTGCAATAATTCAAGATATTGCCGCTGGAGTCCTCACTTACGCCAAGAAAATATCTCTGCAGCTCTGAGATGTACACACTGACTCATGTCAGTCAAAGCATTGACATAAAAAAACTGCTATTTTTGTGGAACACAGCCAAAACACTTGATGATGCTCAGTTGCACAACTGAAGTTATGTCCATTAACATCCGCTGGTGGGCACTAGCAGCTGCTGACATCTAATGGGAGTTGGTAACTTAAATTGTGCAGAAGACCTTCAAACAAGCAAGGGACATTCACATTTTGTCCTATATTCAAAAAATGTTTTTCTTAAATTGTATCAATTATTTTTTTATATAATAAGCCCTTTGTATTTACATCTGGAGAAGGTCCTCTCTAAAGAGGCGGCCAGGTTTTTTACAGTAGCCCAGACTGGACAAACTAAACACCTTTTGAGTTTTTATGACAACTGAAGCTACCACAGGTTCTCTTTCCAAACTGGAATGGGAGGGTGAGGTGAGGGGTATTCAGCTGCACCATGCAACTACACCACTAGATGTCACTAAATTCTACACACTGAACCCTTTAAATCAAATTACTCCTTTCTTACATGGCACTTATGTTTTCAGACTTTTGTCTCTTACTTTTTTTTATTCAACATTTAAGTCTTTCTATTTATTTTTTTAATACTTCTTTTATCTATTGACTTATGTTACCTTTCCAATTTGTTGTGATGACTTTTATATTATAAGCAAAGCACTTTGTATTGCTTTGTTGTTGAAATGTGCGATACAAATAAACTTATCTGCTTTGCAGTAGTTCACCCAGACTTATGAGAACCCACAGACATGTCTGTCTAGTTTCCTGGGCTCACTGACAGTCCAGATTTTCTCTGGCAGTGTCACAGGCTTTTAAAGATGAGGGTAGATCAGGTGTTTTCACAGAAATACCCTCTGTGTGTGTGTGTGTGTGTGTGTGTGTGTGTGTCTGTGTCTCCCTATTGGTGGAAGTTCCCATTTTTGACCAGTGGGTGACGATATTTTACCGGTTGAACTTTGAGTACCCCCCAACTGTTCTCGCCCCAAGACGAAGAAGGATGCTGTCATGCTGAGTGCCTCTCACACACACTCACACACGGACACACACACACATACACACACACACATACACACACCAGTCAGAGCATCCCAGCAGCGATTACTCCCTCTTTATTCTCAAGTCCATCATTTATGACAGCATTATATCAAACGTGCTCGGCTCCGGTGTGGCTCCATAAGAGCAGATATACAGGTGGCACTGCAGCTGCTGCGCTACTGTAGTGGCGACACTTGGCTAACTGACGGTGGCTAATTGCTGCTGCTGCTGCTGCTATTGTTTGTTGTTGCAGTCTCCCATCACACACACCACAGATGTTGTAGATCAAGCCCTCCAAGGTAAGTGCTGTGAGCTCTAACCAGTCTTTGCCTTTGACGTTCACCAGCAAAAGAGGGAGAAATGACAAACATATGAAAGGGGGGAGACTTTGTTAGCGCACGGTTCTTAAACGTGGAATGTCTGTTGCTAGCCATTAGGCTAATTTGCCCATTAGCATCAGCTAGCTCGTTAGCTGATAGACTTGCTTGCCCCTTGCTGCTGCCGGTTACCACGACCTGATGCTAGCGGCTAGCGCCAGTGACTAGCATTGATTTGGGAATGCCAGCTAGGAGCAGTGTAATGTCTGGGTACAAACACACCGCTGACACCGGTTAGCGCAGGAGCCGGGCTACACACACACACAACGTGAAGTTCATTGTATGAAATGGCTGTGTGGTTTTTACGTGCTCGTGTCCTTGCAGCACCTCGCACCAGGCGTTTTCCCCAATTTGAATCAGCTAAGTGGAGTGCCTGTGTTCCAGGGAGTAGCCTGAGCCCATTCAGCTATTGTCATTAGCTCAGGGAAGCGTTAGCCTGCTGTCTTTGTGTGCTCCACTTTGTGCTCAATTATTGTTTATTAGCTTGCAGTTTATGACCTTTTATGAGTCAGGTGTGTGCTGGTTTGGAACGATGCTAACACCGGCTAACCCTCTGCTGGTGACTAGTAAATCAAAGATGCGAGGCTCCTAAAACCCTCACAGAAACATTTGTCAACAAATAAAAGCAGCAGAGACACTTTTCATTTCACCTGCCAGACTTAAGTAGTTTAAAGCATCAATGTGGTACTGACTATGTAATGTACAATAGTAGTGGTATTTACTGGGTTTTTGTTTGAGTAATACACTGGAATATGAACTTATTGTGATTTATAAGTTTGGAAATAGTAAACAGAGGCATCACTGACTTTCTATGGTCCTATAAAGCATATAAAACCTGTCCTTTTTCATAAAAGAGACACCATCAGGTTCATATCTCTACCTTCATAAGGCAGAGCGCTTTCAAGGTAGTGATTCGTCTTTATTGAGCGATTATGAATCACCTCTGACTTGTTCACTTTCTTTCTGCCTTACACACACAGCCTAGCCTCGCACAATCGTGTTCGTCATAAGTAATGATTGTACTCTATGCTCAATAAAGACATGAGGGAGGAACATTTGTTCTGCTGCACTTATGCCAAGCGATGTTCAGTCCACTGAAAGACTGTATTTTATTGTGAGCGTATTAGTACAAGGTGATTTTTACTCAAGTGTCTGTTGTAAATCATGGATATGTTAAGTTCAGCGCCACATCATGTTTAATTTATGTAAAAAAATCCAACATGGACAGAGCTTTCTACTTTGTGTCATAATCGCCACCTCTTTAAACCCACTGATAATGATGTCACGGTGCAGCCATAAGTCACTCAACTGCAAATCAAAGTTCATATAGACATTATGCACATGTCACACTCCAGGGTTTAAGTATCAGAAGGTTTCACGTAAACAAAAGGGAAGAAATATTTTTTAAGAACTGCAGTGTTCTTTTTGTCTGTGGGGAAAAAATACCAGAACCTATTCAATCAAACTTTACATTTCCCTGGGTAAATTATCACGATCACTTTTGATTAAAACCTTCTACCTCCATACATCTTGCATTATGGCACATTTAATTATAAAGTGGCTTTCACGTCTGCTTGTAGCTTAGTGGTTAGTGTATTTAGATTTTCCTTAACTGCCACTTAGACTTTGAGACTTGCTAGGTTAGCTTCCAGTCGACTGCCATTACAGGCTATACGTTGATTACTGCTTCAGTGCAGCTCTCATGGAAAAGCACCTTCATGTTTGTTTTTATGGTTTTTGTAGAAGGAGAATTTTCTTTAGGATCAGCCAAGACAATCTTTTCAAAATGGTTTTGATTGTTTCATTCATGATATTCTAAGGTCCTTTGTATGGCTCTGGTTGTATAAATGTGCGGTGTCCTTATAAAATCCACATGAACCAGTCACTTCAGTGGTCAGAGGAAGTGGGGATTTTAAATGTTTGTTTTATGGTTTTTGTAGAAGGAGAATTTTCTTTAGGATCAGCCAAGACAATCTTTTCAAAATGGTTTAAAACAGAAGATTTGTGGAGGTCTTGTTTATGTTTTGATTGTTTCATTCATGATATTCTAAGGTCCTGTGTATGGCTCTGGTTGTATAAATGTGCAGAGTCCTTATCAAATCCACATGAACCAGACACTTCAGTGGTCAGAGGAAGTGGGGATTTTTTTCGGTTTGAATCTCAAGAGCTGCAGATTCAAAAATGACTTTGAATCACGTCTCCATTGACACACTCCCCCTCCATTAAATGTCGATCTAGCTCAGTGGCGGTAGAAGCAGCAGAGTAATGATAAGAGAAGTGTAATAACCCTGCTCTTTTCCTTTAAAGTGTAATGTATGTGTGAGTAATGGCAGCTCTCTGTGAGTTATATGTGGCAAATTGAAGGCTTGACGATGCTCAGGAAAATCCCCTTTCGCAGCTCTCTGACATCTCTTTGTTGGATGATTTGTCAATACACATGCTCAGGAATTCAATGTTTACATGCTGCGCTCGAAAGGCGTCTTGCTGTTTTCCACCTAGATGCTGTCACTACATTTTTCTTTCACCATGAATCGTCATGAAAGATGATTGCCCTTTGCAATGCCAGGGTCTAGTTTAAGAATGACTTCATGATACTAAGGCACTGTGGCATAATGTTGCTACATTGTAGGAGAAGGTGCTTTCCCCTGTCATCTCTGTGGCTAGACCGACGTTAAAAAAGACATTTAAACTTAAGGGAGGTTTTTGTGTTTCAAAGACAAGTGATTAGCCTGAATGTTGGCAGGAGAGAGAGGTAAGATGTGAATATTCTGCTTTCTAGTATCAACACAGGAAGCGATTTACTGTCAAGCACCTTATGACGTCAATGTTATTATCAGATGCCTTGTATTTATACTCTCTTGACTATGCGTAGTCGCTGCAGAGGGGAGGTCATGGACTATAAAAGGAATCAAGTGGATAAACTGAGTTAGCTTTTTCCCTTACAATGCTAGATATCAATTTCATTGGAAGATATCTGGCTGTTACATAGAAAATGAATGCTCTGAACAAAGGAGCAATGTTCGCTCAAAGACCTCTTGATGGGCCATTCAAGTGCTGTATATTCATTAAAAATAACAATCTGTCAGCACTTACTGACAGCACGCACAGTGAGCCAAGCTCTCTTTATTGTTCTCCGAAGATGTTTTTCAGTTCCTGTGCCAAGAGCTGGGTAATTGGCTGTAGCAAAGCCTTGCATGTGTTGTTTTAAGATATTGGACTGACACGCACAGGGCACACTGGCAGAAATGAGGCAAGCCACCCCCCCACCCCTTCTTCCTCTCCCTGGCTTATCCCAGCCAGTCGAGGGAAGCAAGAGGCTGGTGGATGTGTTTTTGTGTTCTTTGACAGCTTCCCTTCACCCCTCATAAGAGGAGATCCAAGTGTGCTGCATTATATCTCATCTTTGTTTGATACGGGCCTAGCGCCGCAGCTCCACAATTGTGCCAAGGAGATAGTATCGGCAAGCGCTATCTGTGTTAACAATTGTGAGCTGACTTGCCACATATTGCTGGTGGTATTTGATGTACTAGATGTGATCAAATCTGTTTCCTCTGCAAGCTCAGTCACGGCGAAGTTTGTCTCACTTTATCCTGCATACGCCGTACGTGTCTTGTTGGGCTGGCTTGGCATGGATTCACATCTTAACTAATCAGACACATTGTGTTTTGGTGTTGTTGCCAGCCTCTCTGCAGGTCCTCAGCAGGTACAGGAAAAACAAACTTCTCTCCATACTTTCCATATTTCCCTTCAGTTTTCTACGTGGGTTTGAAGCGATCAGACTGCAGAGTGTTGCAATTCGCCAAGTTTCTGTGTCCTCTGTGATTTATGTTCATATGTGATCGTACAATGGAGTGTGGAAACTGGAAAAGTGGACTTGGCTTACATGTGTTAGAGTTGTGAAGCAATGGGAAATGTTGGACACATAAACACATTAAATAGCTGTGACGATAGTCGCACAGCTGACTTTTTTCATCACCTGTGTCTGGGAGTCTTTCACATTGTTACATAGGTCATGCGTCATCGGTTATTAGCTCAACACGTTAGCATGCAGACAAAGCCTATTTTCTCGGTATTTGGCAATGATAGGCTGATAATAGCACTTAGTCAATTACGCTGCCATAAAACACGAATTGAAAGTGTTCAAAAATAACAGTCAGCCATTTGCCATCTTGGTTAAAGAGGAAAATGAAATGGTGTAGGATCAGCTGGCTGGCCCCCGAGGAGAGAAAGGGGAAAGAGAGATGAGCAGGAGGAGGAGTGCTTTGCTGCTATGTGTGTGTCAGTGCTGATTAGGTAAGAGATTGCCTCATGTAATGACACGGCATGGCGCTAGTGGTGCAGAAACACAAACAATGCATGCCAGTGTTTTACTGCGCTCGCCCCCTGCAGCTGCCTGCCTGAAGATGTTTATATAGACGTATACGCTCTCCCTAGAATATTTCACCATCTTTAGATGATGCCCCTTTTTTCAACAGCACACAAATTTATGCCATTCAGAAGCCAATATCCCCTTTCTCTCTGCGCTCTTTTTCTGGTGTGGCACAGATGAAAGATGGAGGTGATTAAAGGAAAGGAGCACAATGGAGTCGGTGCAGTTTTCTCTCAGCACTCATTGTTGCTATTGACAGCAGTATTTTTCGGCACAAACATATACTGTATTGTTAAATAGGCTACATAACCTGCCAAACCTAATGCTCTGTTCACTAAACCTTAAGCACAAGGGAACGTGTCATATTATGTTGACTGCTTGTGACAGTTAGGGTTTCCATCGATGTATCGGACCCATTGTACTTAACGATGGTGACTCATTAGCTTGGGTAATAATAAAGCCGCCTCTATAGTGTTGTATCGTTGACAAAATGTTTGGGAATATTTGCTGTGTTTCCTCATGCAGTGGTTGATTTAAATGGTGACTATTATGATTACCAGAGAGCCACCGTGATTAGCAAGTCTAAATTATGCAGTAGTTGATTTAATTGATTGTTATATAGAGAGATGTGTCAATAACAGCTGTCTATAATCCAGACAGACCTGTCTTTGTCATTAATGAGAGTGGCTGTAATGACTCGTTATGTTGCTTTTTTTTTTTCTGTACAGTATTGGGTATGTAGGAGATCGATTTTTAACAGTGTGGATGAGACAAATCATTCCTACATCTTTTTACAATGTACTGGTTGTGCTCTGTGGCCTCTGTGACTAATACAGGTATCGCACTGATGTGGTGACTGTGCACATGAGGCGCAGTCTGTTTGCAGAGCCCGGACCTGTGACCGATGTTTTAATGGAGACTGCACCCAACCCAGTGGTGAGCTCTCAGGGTTCATGCAGCCGTAAGGAAATGACCATGGTGACATTGTGGTGCTTTCCACTCTCCTCTTCACAAGGCGCCTCGGGGAAAGTGTGCTCTTGCTCGCCCTTGCAGGTTAGGCACACCTTATTGAGCCTGCTGAGCCTTCAGTTTAGGTGCTGGGACTTAAAGCTGGATCGGTGAGGTTTAAGGATGGACATCTTGTCTCTGTACCCCCGTTCCCGCAGCTAGCACAGAGAAAATTAGTTCTGAGGATTGGGTTTAGATTTGCCGCTGTAGCACTTCCACTCTGATGCACTGTAGCCACCATCAGGGGAAGGCTGTCAGAGAAAGAGAGAGGGGAGAGAGACAGAAAAAACAGCGAAGCACAGCAGTGCTATCTAATAGATCAATTTGTAATAAATCTGTTGCCTCAAGCTGTTGTTGTTCGCTTCTACTCAGTAAAAGGTGTCTGGGTTTCTCAGGCAAGAAAATGCTTGTCAGGCCAGGCAAACAGAGCTATCAGTGGATGAGACGTGCCTGAAGCTCAGTAAATCATTTTCTCTGTACTCACTTTACATAGGTCGAACACATTGCCTTCTTATCAGCACATTCCACTGGTCAAAAAGGAAGGTTATAACCAATCGATAGGGCTGAGCGCTAAAATGAGGAAGTAACGCTCCCCTCACATTAAATTTCCCCATTATCCAATATGAGCCATTAATCATGATGAAGGAGCTATTGATTAGGCATGGTTGGTCAATTTATTTGCCAAGAGTCATTCCACAAAGTGAGGATCTGTTGGAGTAGTGCTGCTTTTACGAAAAAAAACCAAGCATTGAGAACTGAAACGGCCCCATTATTATGACAACGGTTTGATCTTTAAGGTAACAAAAGAGCGGGCCTCTATAAGGACCACATGGGACCTCTCCTGCTCCTCCTCCACTAGCGGCCATATGGACCGTACTAATTGTGTTTTACGCCAACCATTTTCACAGATCCATTGGGGACTTGTGGAAGTGCTGTAGCTATAATGTCACCAGCAGTGGGCTGGCTCATGAAAGAAACATTAGTAAGCGAGCTGAGAAGACAGGAAAGCAATACACTGCAAGTCAACACAATTATTGATTTTACTCAAATGGAATCTGTTTTCTTCTGTTCTGTATCTGATGCTAGCTGCCTTTAAAATATGATTTCTATTATTTCTTTTCACAGTTGAAGTGGTTGTCTGAGGCCAGCATTCAGTTTGTTCGTACCTTGTCAATCAGTTAAATCAAATTCTAGGCATGATGCCTATGTATGTATGTAAAATAAAGCTAATCAAGGGAATTATTCTTGCAATCCCATATATCTCCAAATAGTTTTTTATCCTATTTATTCATTTGGTGAGAAAAACTGTCTATTCTGATTCTGTCTAGCTTTACATTTTCTTTCATCCATTTTGTTTTGTTACAGCACAAATTCAGAGGTTTGAATGTGGAATGTAAATGTGACAATCTCAGCATTTGCATTGCCCTTTAGGCCAGGGATTAGTGGTTAAGTGTTTGAAGTGCCGTGTGTGACTGAGGCGAATCAATGTGTGTTTTAACATGTTTATAATATACAATAATGAAAAAGGGCACATCTATGGAAATTAGATCCTGTGAAGGAGGGGGAGGGGTGTTTTTGCAGTGTTGGCAGAGAGAAAAGAAAAGTGCGTGTGTGTGTGTTTCACTGCGTCCCCGCTAACAGTTTTCTTGTAATTATTGAAACTGATGTTTGCTGCGGATCTGTAAATCTGCAAGATCTCCTGTTAATAAACCGGCAGAGGCAGCCGAGCAGAAAGACTGGGAAATAAAAGGCAATCAAGCCTCCAACATCCTGTCCCTCGCCCCGAAATGAAGCAGCAGAAATCCTAATTAACTGAGAGGATGAGCTCCTCTTACTACAGTGCTTGGCTCGTGGGCTCCAGAACTAGCTGCTATACTTTAATGAAGACTCTCTCCCTCTTTTTCCTCTCTGCCCCCTTTCTTCTCCTCCCTAATCTGGCTCTGACTGGCCTGAGGTTCTTCCTACCCCCTTTTAGCTTCTCCTCTGCTCAATCTCTGCCTTGTGTGAATTTGTAGATGTGGCTTTTGCACTGATGGAGTCATAGATGCTTTTTTTTGCCTTGAGGAGTCTGCGAGTCCTGCACAGGATATCTGTGATGGTTATTGCAGCTTATGTAAAGTGCTGTGAGAGAGAGAGAGGCAGAGACGGCATTGATCTCCTCCCATTGATTTCATAGATCCTCTTTAAGATGACAATACAGATGTCTCTGTGTGTCATTGTCAAGTGCTCCTTTTCTAATCAGCAATGTGGCAAGTTACTCCCGTCATCAGCTGTCCATATTCAAATTGAATATAAAAAAATTGCATTTATTGAGGGTCGGGTTTAAATTGCCTTGCACACTTGATATATATTTGTGTATTTGTCTGTGCAGCAAACCACAAGTGAACAAGACATTCAGTTATACATTGGTAATATATTATTCTCTTGGGGTTAACTAGATCGGTCCACAGAGTAGATGTAGTTCAATATTTTGACAAATATGGTATATGTGGGTTTCTAAAAAGAGGTAAAACTGCCAAAACCGCTAATATTCTCATTGCCAGTAGACACGTTTTGCTATCATGAACGTCGTGGGTTAAAACTGTAGAAATATGATAGCGGTTACTTATTTTTGATCATTTAAGGATCTAGATAGAGATGTTCTGAATTCTGATATCAAATTTCCTTTCCCGATACCAATTCTTATACATGGGTTAGAATTTCATCTGATACCAAGATCTGATACCAGTGTAATTAAAAAATTAGAATAAAAAAGATATGTAATATAGATTGCTGTATGGTCTGGCACAGGTTGACCCCTTAATGCATTTAACCAATCTGCTTGCATGTTAGCTAGCTATGGCTAACACTACACTAGCTGAAATCACTACTCTTTCTCTAAAACAATACTTGCCAGTGGCAGTACAGCACGACAATTGTCTTGGAGCGGCAGTGATATCCTTGAAAAGAAAATTGCAGTTTTATCTGGGTCTTATACTGTATCAGATCGACCCGACATTTTCAGCAGTATCGAAAGCATTTCCAATGCCGGTATTGGAACAGTTCGACTCTATTGTTTCGAATGAGTCTTAAACAGAGAGGGATGTCATTTGTGGCGACAAACTGCCATTGCCTCGGTAATGCATATTATAGAATCATGTATAGAACGTGAGATGGAGCTGACGCCCATGAGGACTGCAGTGCAGAGTGGTTTGACCCTGGCAGGAATGCAGATCGTACCCTTTCCCACTAAGGACAATAGTCAGATGTTAGTGGGGTTTTTTGTCCAGATTGCTACAGGAAGTGACCGCAGCGCTCTAGGATATTAGAAACCCGAGCTTGTCTGATCTCCCTGGCAGCAGCTCCTCACTATTTACCTTTAAACTCCTCCTTACTACTTTTGCTTTGTCTGAGCCTGGCTGCAGAGCTCTCTCTTGTGTCCCCTCCACCCACCCCCCCTCACCCCCCTTGTTGTACCAAGCAGCCCAAAAGCCTCCAAGGATGAACAGACAAATAGAAGACAGCAAGAGGTGAGACTCGGTCCCCATATTCTCCCATCTATCGTTCTCCCTTACCAGCACTCTGCCAGACTCGTTTCCGGGCACTCAAAAGCAGCAAATCGACTCACTGTAGGATTCACTGTCACTTAGTTGAGCTGGGGCACAGCAGCACACTAGGAGGCCAAATCCTCCTCTCCCCATTTCACCGCCTTCTCGTATGAAGAAAATGCTATTTGGCACCGCATCGCTGAAGCCTGCTTCTCTTCATAGATGAGCTTATTCCACTCCAGCCCCTAAAAAGCTCTTTTCTGTGCCTCTTCAGTTCTAAATTAGTGGGCTGCTACTGATGGCGCCTTGATTAAGTGCTTGTCACATTTTGTGGATGGGTCCAGTGAGCTGCATTCCATGTTGATTTGCTTTGGTTAATTTTAAATAAGACGATTGGCAGGCCAGATTACGCCGTGCTATTGCATGAATCTCTCATCAAGGTCGGGGATGCTTTTGTTTGTGCACAGATTTCATGATTGTGATCGAGCGTGTGGAGAACGCCGGCAGACTCTTCAGCCCTTTTCCTTTTATTCTTGGCACAAAGCAAACAATCTGCTAGGCACAAAGCCAGCAAACGCTGCAAACACCGACTGTAGTGAGGAGAGGAAGGTGGTGCCTGGCTTCACATTACGCCCGTGCACATGCACTAAGACGCATGAATACAGACTTACACTATAGACTACGTGCAGCCGGTGTAATGAAAGCCAAAGAAATCCTCCTGACAGCAGGAGTTTAACATTTCTCCCCTCGGTGCGACAGCTCTGTCAGAGGGAAGAGATTCACGACCACCTCTGGCAGCCCACAGAGACCCGTCCTCTGAGAAGCAGCAGTTCTCTCACTCTTCTCCCTGTTTCCCTCTGTATTTAGCACTCCATCTTTTCCTCTAATCAACAACAGGCCTGTGTAAATCTCTACATAAAACAATACACAATGCTGCTTTATTTTATTTTTTTCTCTCATTTTCCTCTGCCCGACTCTTCCCCAGAGTTTTTTTGTCTTGCCGGTGCAGCTGCAGCTGTGAAGAGGATAACAACAGGCAGCGAAAAGGAAAAGCACCCCCCCCCCTCATCCACCCTCAATTTTCTCTTCTTTCTCTAACTCTACCTTGCTAATTGTCCACTTTGCGTTCGCTACTGCAGAAAGATCAAGAGGATGAAAGTGACAAACGTGTGTGACATTCTTTGGGAATATATTTTAGGAATGTGAGCATAAATTATCATACAAATGTATTTATTTCAGTCGTGTGTATTTTGTTTGTTACCGAATGGAGAATAAGAGAGCTCACGGGGCACAGGAATCGATGGGCGTGTTTTAATTGTTTCTGACACGAGAAATGAGAAACAATAATGTGTGACTAGTGGGCCCAGGAGATTACAATCTGGTCGCCGGCTTAAAGGAGTGTCACAGAGATGCATTACCACATCTCTGTCTCCCTCTCTGCCCCTCGGAGCCATAAACCACTCATGAGCATTTAGCCAGCAGTGATTTCTCCGCTGTTCACCTCCTCTCCCTGTTCATGATCCTGTGGAGCTGCTGCTGGAAAACCTCCCAGGCTTCTTGAACGAATCCTCTAATGTGTGTGTGTGTGTGTGTGTGTGTGCGTCTGTTCGCAACTGTGGTTCTCGGAAAATCTCTGCAGCACCACCTGATTAGACTTGGTAATGGGGCGTTGATGAGCCTTGGGGGGAAATTGGGAAAGGAGCACAAAACTGTACAAGCAAAAAACGCACTACTGTGAGGCAGCAGTGAGGCTTCTCAATAGAGAAAGACAAAGGAGGGAGAAAAAAGAGAGCGCAGGTGAAAATGGAGGATTGTGGAGATATAGCTGTCATCGAATGCTGCCTAAAGCCCCCCTGCCTTTCCTACAGAGGGAGAAATAAGCTTAGAGGTGGAGATGGGCTTCAATTTGTATTTTTTCCCACCCTACTGAAAAAGCAATTTCTCTCTCCAGGACAGCAAATTATTTACATCGTTAGCAAAGCTCATTGCTCCTAGTATTGAGCTCAGTGTGGAGCACATAAAAGCCAGCCAAGCCAGCCGAAGTAGTGGAGATAAAAGCAGGATCGCTTAAGCACTCTGTGTTATTTGGAGCCACATTTCTACTGCTGTTGATGTAGCCACTAGCCTAATAATTCATCTTGCCTCGTTTTTTATCACTCAGCGCACGCCCACATGCGCGCACATCTCCATACACTTACAACTCACAAACACAAATTCCCCGTGCCAGCAAAGGGCAGACCCCCCCCTTCTAATATAAAACAAGCAATTTCAAAGATGAAATGCTCATCATTCCGCTGTCTCACCATGGCCGTCCAACAGAGGAGCAGTGCTGCTTAAAAAAAAAAGCAGAGTCTGCCTGCGCCCAGCTCCCTCACAGGGGCATCTCGTCTGTGTTATCACTCCAGCTAGTGCAATTAATATTAATGTACTTTAAAGCACGCTCCAGCAGTCCTGCTTTCTCTCTCTCGCTTTGTGCGGGTCCGTGTGTGTGTGCTGGTGACTCAGGAGGAAGAGAGCAATGAAGCCAGCGGGGGATACGAATCTACGCAGGATATGACAGTCCTCATGTCAGCTGTCTCAGAGCTGGAGGGATATGTGGATAAAGACAAGGGATGATGCTGAATCCCAGACAGACAGACAGGTAGCACGGCGTGTAGGAGAATACTTCCAGCATCCTTGACTGGGGGCTCTGCCGCATGCTGTTTATTTAGTCATGTTGTAATAATGCTTGACCTTTTCTTTCAAGTCCACGGCCTGACCTTTAGCACCTTACTCTTGTGCAAATCAGTGTGTGTGTGTGTGTTTGTGTGCGTTTCTCACACATGCAGAGAGAGAAACGAGCACCTCCTTTGCAGGGAGCTTCATGGTCTGCCAACTCCAGGAGTGGATTGTTCCAAATTAGTATGCATTAGGTGGTTAGTGCAAAGCATTTAATTATGCGAGATGGCACTAAACTGTCTATGTTATGATTAGCCTAACACGTTACAACCTTAATCTCTTCATTTTTCCCCCCCCGTCTCTCTTTCCATGGGTGAGGAGAAGGCACAGG
This sequence comes from Limanda limanda, assembly GCF_963576545.1. Lineage (NCBI taxonomy): Eukaryota > Metazoa > Chordata > Actinopteri > Pleuronectiformes > Pleuronectidae > Limanda > Limanda limanda. The sequence continues at coordinate 16,079,879 of NC_083642.1, forward strand.
GTAGGGTGGGGGGGACAGGCTGGCGAAGGAGAACGAGCCGGTCCGTGTGTGTGTGGGGGGGGGGTGGCATTCAAAACGCTACCATATTCCCATTAGATGTTACAAGTATCCCCAGTATCTCTTCAGGCAGCGTTTTCTTCCTGGAAGGATTTTGATATTTTCTTGTCTTCCATCCTTCACTACTCCCCCTTGCATGCCCCCAGATCAGACGATATTGCATCAAGTCGCTTCCTTTCATGTGTGTATGTTGTGCACATCCCCGCGCACTGTTTTCACTGAGACACTTCTCATGGCAGACGAGACTAAAGAAAAAAATCTTGGGCAGCAGGCGGCGGTGGCTCAAGAAGCCCGGCAGAGTCGGAGCGAGCCAGGCAGCCATCCAGCCAGTCAGTCGCTGCAGTGGAGCCCCAGCTACTCCCCCCCCGGAGCAGCCCATTATACAGGAGAGATATCAAACCATGAATCATTTACGCCAGTCCTCCCCTCCCTTCTCCTACCCGTGCACGCAGCCCTGATGCCTGGCCGGCCGCCTGCTTGTCGCTGTCTGCATCTTTAATGAATGATTATTGCGTTTCATAAACATGGGCTACAGTAATTAAAGTATTATTGATCCTGTCCATGTTGTCGAACAAAAAATGTTCCCTCTATGAACAGCAAAGGGTGATTTATTTAACCTGACATTGGGATTTTTTTTTCCTGTTTAGCCATTTCAAGAATAGGCTTCATTCACGCGGGGGAGATAATACAGTAGGGCGGGGTTTGTGGGTCTTTCTAATTGTGTGGTGTGTCGAGAGGATGTGTTGGAGTGTTTCACGATGTTGGTGTTTTGTGTGTTTTGCATTGAAGGTGTAGGGGCACAGGGGTTAATGTGCTGGAAAAGAGTGATTTAGGTCAGCGTCCGTGTCTACATCTGTCACTCTGACAAGCCGGCGCTCTAGGAGGCGGTGCAGCGTTGAATAAAGGAGAGAGAGTGAGAGACAAGCGAGGAGAGAGCTGGCTCTTTCAAATGGAAAAAAAGGAAAACCTGACTTGACTGTGATTTGTGCTCTCAGCGACAGGCACTATGTTACAAGCAGCCGTTTGATATAAACCTAATCAGTTTCACCTCTTCATTGAGGATCAAGACGGTTAAAGCCTCTGCAAATAAGCGCACGTCTCCCTGCCTCCTTCCATCTGTTTTTCCTTCTCCTCTCGCCCTCCTCCTCAGCCCTCCCTGCTGTCATTTCTCCTGGTCATTTTTTACCTCCTCTCACTTTCGACGAACTCGTCTCGCTCTCTCTCGACATCTTTCCCGTGTTCCCTCATCCACCCTCTCCCCAGCTTCAATCAGGAGTGCACTTCAGTTTCTCTGTAAATATCACAGTCACTGATGAGGAAAAAGTGCTGGCATTTCCACAAGGGATAAGAGGAGCCATTTTGTGTATCATTTATTAATGTGCATATCTCTCCTTTTTTGCACTTCCCGGTTGTTTTAATATGCCAAAAATATACCTCTGGAATTGTTTGAAGATTTTCAGAGTTAAGCAGCTCTGATAAATTTTCTCACTGTAAGAATTTTTTTTAGGATTATGCCATGATTGGTAAAAATTATATTTATTCACAGCTGTTGTTTGTCTTCACAAAACTCATTAATATCATCAAAAAAGCCATGTTGGCAGACCCGAAATACAAATGTGCTGATGAAAGTATGAGACTGTCTGTGTCCACCAGCCTGTGCTGAGTGCTCCCCTTTCTCCCCGTCCTATAGCTCGCCCCTTTTGTTAGCGAGCCACATGGCTCTCTACAGGGCTTAGTCTAATCAGTGCTAAATATTCAGCAGTAGCCCATAGCCTAATCAGCCTGAGCATAATCATTGTCAACCAATTGCATTCCTCTTGACCTCCCAGATGGAGGTAAACTGCACAGCCTCTCCATAGCGCCGCCTCAATTACTGCAGCAGTAATGGTGATAAAGAAGACCATGGGCTCAAATGAAAATAGCTGATTGATGTGGACACACATGGCTCATAATTGGATTTAAAGGAAGAATGTTAATGGTGTAAGGGGCACCACAGTGCAGCAGGATTCTGAACACTGACCAGGTATTTAGTGAATTACCCCTCCTGCCTTCTGGTCTAATGCAGTTGTGCATCACAACAGTATCCTCAGGGGTCTTGGCACCTAAAGGACAACCCTCTTGTCCCATCACTGCAATGTCAGGGGTGTTTGTGTGTGTGTGTGTGTGTGTGTGTGTGCATGTGTTGGTACGTGTGTTTGTGCTCTCAGTGACTGGCTCTCTTATGCTAGTGACAGCTGTGGGGTCAGAACAAAAAGCTGTCTATTTTCAATGCAGCAGCCCTACTCATCCTCCTGATGCAAGCACTCGCGCGTGCACACACACACACAGTATGAGTCAGTTGGAAATTGGGTAAGATTTGAAGTAATTGCTGTGTCGAGCAAAGCTGAGAGTTAAGCTTATTTTTAGGTTAATCTATCTACTAGATTTACCCATAAATCAATTGATAGTTTAATCTTTCTCTCCCTTTACATAACTCAAAGCATGGACATGAAAGGTTTTTTCTTAAATAGTAAGAACAAAAATAAATGCCTTCAGTTTATCTATTGGTATGAAATTGATGAATGTTGCCGATCCTCACAATTGTTTTTTTATTTAATGTAAATCATATACATTTATTATCGGTCATTTCTGTTGGTTTAACAGTAAAAGTAGGTCCTGATGCTGAGGGTGTTTTTGGAGTCTTCCTCTATGTCACACTCTCCTCTTCCTCTTCTTTCTGTTTATCCTAATGGAGAGCATTAAGCGAGGGACGTAATTAATTGACCCTGGCAGCTCAAAGGGACTGTGGATGAGTCCGGGGACAGGTGCTGACTGGGCTGCCCACTGTCTCCTGCTCTAGTCCTCATGTTGGTGTGCATATCTCTGCCGAGTGCCCAGCACTCCCCACTGACCGATTGGTTCAGACAGCTCTTGGTAAGTGCAATGATGCTGGATGCCTGAGCCTGCGTGAGCAGCATAATACCGACTAATGCCTGAAGGAGCGCTCTCCCCATTTCAATCTCCCCTCTCCCCTCAGCTGCTGCTTAGTAAAGCCTGGCCAGTGCAGAGCAGAGCTGAGTGCCTCCTTTTCTCCTCTCACTGTGCTCTGCCTGGCAGTTTATTAAAGGGAATACTTGCTTTTTCCTCACGCCTGTACGTTTGATTTCGACAGCAGCAGAAGCTGTCATGGCAGATAAAAAGCAGCGGGGCCAGGAATTACAGTGCACACAGCATCTGTATTTACTGCGTCATTCTCCCTGCCGCTGACAAGGAGGGAGGAGGAGAGGCGGAGAAAATGGAGGACAGGCTGCTGCATTCATGTGTCTCTACATTGACATGTCTCATCAGGGAGATAGGTGGACAGACAGTCTACAGTGAAGCCATCAATCAGTGCTTTTCGATACGCCTGTCCAGTACTCTGTAATACTCACACACTAAGGCTGACAAAAGAAGGCCTTATTGCTATTGTTGACATTTTATAAAACCTCTTTTCATTTTGCTTTGTCAGGTGGATTAAAATGTGGTCTGTGGTGAGCTGGCTTAAAATGTCAAGACAGCATTTTTTTCTTTGAGCTGAGACAAAATGGAAAGATATGATTGTTAGTGTGCCTTCGGTTTTTGTTTTTCAAATTAGCAAACAACAAACAAATGGCAGAATCATCACATGTTATTAAAAAAATATAGTCAGATGTGATTTGTTCTCATAATAGGTGTAATTGATTCATCAGATGTTTGCCACATTAATTAATCAGATAATTGTTTGAGATGATTCATTTTATTTCAATATTTTCAACCGTGTTTTCTCCTTACGCTTCGTTGAAAACAACTGAACGGAGAGACTTATTTTCCTGGCAGTATCCTTCACTGAGGCTGTGGGTCATGCACATTTTTCATCAGCATCATTTCATTGAGCTTTAATTAACACAACAAGGATTCGGTGTCCTCCAGTGTCATCCACTCAGACTGCTAATACAAATTCATCAGCCTAACTCCAAGTAACTTTAATACAAAAAGAAAATGAGACTACACGGGTTACTACTATAGTTTATATTAGAATTGATAATGTTCAAGTATTCAAAATCAAGGTTTTCAGATCGCATCTTTTCTGCCATTTCGTCTGCTCGGCGTCAAATGGGAACAAGCCTTTGTTTCATATAATACGACCTTGCTGCTTGTTTGTTTTACATGTCTCAGAACTGTTTAGGTGACCAGCTGTCTGTCTTCTTTGTGCATCTCGATGCTCTAGCCTGTGGTGACAGCAGGACTAATGTATTCATGGCGCGGCCACGGTGAGAGGCATACTTTACCTTTGCTTAATTGAGGGGAAACTCCCCTGACACCTGCTTAGCGCAGCACCCGGCTTGCAGAGCGGCCAAACTCAACCCTAGAAGCCGAGGCCACTGAACCCTGACAGAGAAATAACACAAGCCGAGACCACCCAGGGACTGCCAAGGGGAGAAATGATTTAATAATGTTGATGAAATATTACACCAGCCCTTCCTCCACTGTCTCCCTCTCGTTACTTCTTACCTGGGGAAGGAGACGGCTCTGACTCGGTGCCTGAAGGTGTATTTAGATGGGGCTGTTAAATATTTCATACCCTAAAGACAGAGACTCACTGAAAGAAGAAGAAGCAAAAATGGAAGCAAGAGGGGCAAAAAAAAATCAGTGCATAGGGTTTTGACATGGTTTGTTGAGGGAGGTTACGGAGTGTAGTCAAGGGCAGTAAGGGCAGGGAGGTAATTGGCTGAGACCAGAATATAGCAGTGGAGTGTGCTTGCATGCATGCTTGTGTGTGTGTGCGCGTGTGTGTGTGTGTCTAGCAATGTCTGAATACTGTGAGGCCAAGTATATCGCTCAAGCCAGACTGCATTGCTTTCAGGGTGTTGATATGCTGCCATCACCTTGCACTGGAGTGACTGTTGATCTCAAGTATAACAGACATAGTATATTATTTTCTTTGGGCTGCGATGCCAAAGCACCCCCTGCCTCCGCAGCGATACAGGCAAAGTCCCGTCTGAGCCTCGGCGTGTCAGCTTGACTGAGCTCCTGCCTCGTTTTTTAATTGTCCCATGCCCCAGGGGCTGCTGGGAGCTAGCGGGCGGGGCTCAACATTTCCTCCAGGGGGATGAGGAGAAGTGGGTGACAGAACACTCGCGATGTCAGGTGGAGGTGTGGAGAAAAGAGATGGAGAGGGGCCTGACAAGTAAACCGCAGGGAGCCGAGTATAGTGGGAAGCCAGTCACTCAGACGGGAGAGGAGAGCTTTATGTAAGAAGAAAGCACACAGGGGGTGTCCATCCCCCCACCCCCACCCCCCACTACAGCACCACTGCACTCACCGATATTATGCGTCTGTTGTTGGCTTGTCTATTTGCAGACAGCGCTGCTAGAAATGTATGCAAAGAGCACAATGTGGTTGAACAGCGATTGTTATGTAGTGTGACTGATAGTAGCCTCTGTCTTTTTACTCAGAGAAAGTGTTGTCATTTCAGGACAGAGTGAAAGGGTGTCACTTTCCCTTTGGCAAGTCAATTTATGATATTCATTAAGTTGTTTGTATGATTTTATATTTATAGTTACGAGAACCATTGCCACTGAAGGATATGTCTTTTTAAAGTTAATTTATGGGCCAAGCCTGCGGAGTGCAGTACACTCTCAGCAGGGCCAGTATGGCAGCAAACAGCTAGTTAGCTAGCATTGTTAGCATAGCCATGTTCTGACAAAGGAGGAAAAATGAGTGTCCTCACCCAGGAGTCGTGATCTCATTGCTGCTGATCCAAACTTAAGTTATCTGGCTACAGTTTGACGGGGTGCGAGTTGCATCCACACGCTTCTGCATTAACATGAACACTCCACTATGCTCCACTAGAACAAAGAACAGAGAAGCTCCATCACAATGTCGTCATTTTGTTGTCAGGGCTGCGTTACTCCATTCTGTCTTTACATAGAGAATAGAAGTTGGCTGCTGTGTTCATGTATAAAATCCCAAATATGTAACCTTAGAGTCATAAAAGTCTGCTCGCCTCCTGGTCTTGTTTTAATCTGGTTCAGCCTGATGGATTTGATTAAAGCTGAAATGATCAAATACATAAAATGTACTCTTTCAATAATGTCGTATTCATGTCAATAATTTTTTTTGCTAAAATGCAAAATATTATAGCTCCTTAAATGTGAGACTTTGCTGCTTTTCTCTATCTAAACGTGTTAACTGTAAATGTTAACTAAAAAAGCTATTTGAACATATCACCTCAGGCTCCACGTAATAGTGATGAGCGTTGTTTCATAAATAATTGATTAATTGAGAAATTAATCAGCACTTTAATCATTAATGAAAATGACTTGTACTTAAAGCCCTAGATGTGATTGTGTTATCGACTCCATTTAGATGGTGCACAGCAAAATATCACACCTGAGATTAATCTTCACACATATTATATTAGCTGTCTTTTTGGGCTACCAATCCCTGTTTATATAACATATATACGGTATAGCTGAATTAACACTCCACAATATGATGCAGTATCAGTTTCCTTCCAGTTTTCAGCCTCTACCATATATCTCTGTCATGTTGCTTCTGTTTTATAACCTTTGTACAGATTCTGCAACGACACTGTGCTTTGTAATCTATATCCTGCAGCTATTAAATGAACTGCTGGAGCCTGTTTTATCAAGCAGTCAGATTGCTGCAAAATACTGAAGTATCCAATCTCCGACTGTGAGTCATCATTCATCATCAACTCTAAAAGGCTGTTGAATGAGGGCGTTTGTGTTTTGTATTTAGGTTAAGGTAATTGTACAAGTAGTTTGACATGCTCTTTTATTATTAAGAATATTGTCTCTATTGGGTAACTTATTGTGAAATCGCACCTCTTGGAAACATCATCATTGAGCAGTTGAGTTCTTTTTAGCGTCTGAAGAATAACAGAGATGTTCAGGGCTGCTGGAATAATATGTTTTGCAGCCAAGAGGAAGTTACAGCGTGGTTTGGGGTCTTGCTCTTCCTGGTTTGCTGGCACAGAGACGTCTTCCAGCCCCAGTCATTCCGGGGTCAGAGGCTCTGAAAATAGCCCAAAGGGATTGAGGCTGCACTGATAGCATACCTGCTGTTACCCAGTAGATGTTATCCAACTGCCAGCCAGCCCAGCCTTCCTCCCCAGCAGCTTGGCTCTGCTTTGGAGTCTTCTGCAATACCTCACACAAAGATGAAGTGGGGCCATTATACCTCCGGCTCTGTAACACTCCCTGCAGGCACACAGACACACACTCGGGCTTCCTTATACCACAAACATGCACGCGCCTACCTGCAGCCATGCAAGTCATCGCTGCCACTATAGGTCTGCATATGTTTGTCTTTGTGGGCACAGATCGTCACACACATACACTTTATGCAACCACACACACACATCAAACCAAATGGGGCTGTCACCACAACAGGCTTCATAGCGGCAGCACAGGGAGGCTGGCTTTTTGCGAAGGGTCATAGTTGACTGCAAATTACAGCTGGTGGCCGACCAGGGCCAGTGATGGATTTCAATGCACTCAGTGTTTACCCACACACCTGCACTCCCATGGATGGGAGAGACGGCAGCACAGACGAGAGCACACAGCCTTTTTCTAACACCTTAAGGAACTCTCCCTCTTCTCTCCCTCCTCTCTCCCTGCACGAGGAAGAGATGAGGTGGTGCCATTAAGTGAATTTGCTGTTATTTCCCCAGGCTCTTAGCTGAAGATGTCAAACCTCAGCCAATGAAGCAGCCAAGGATGAATGCCTACTCACTCAGAGGCAAACACACACACGCACCGCACTCTCTGCCACGCACATGATCAGCTTTCATGCTCCTGTGTAATTTATCAAATTGCTTGGGCATGTGATGAATGGGCCCAGATCTCAAAAAGAACAAAAAGCATTAGGTTTGCATTAGGTCGCTGCTGTGCCCATGTAATAGCTTAGAATTTAATTACAGTGAATGGTAAACACCGTATTCATATTTTCTGAAACAATAATTCAGTAGGCCTAATTGCTCTGTAGTTTCACAGGCCGCACTTGAGCAATTACACAAGTGGAATTGGCTTGTTAAAACCAAAGATGTTCAATCTCATTACTTACTATATACTGCAGATACTCTTAGTGTGTGGAATAAGCAACTATGCTTAATATTCTCCACGTTTTCTTCCCACAAATGACTGCGCTGGTACATCCCCACTGCAGGAGAGGCTGTCTCTCTCCTGGTGGGTCGTCACAGTTGCTTTATTACACACGGCCTCTCCTTCACACAGCACCCCCTCTCTATATTCTCTCCCTCCCCTCCGTCGCTTCCTAAATCATTTCTTTACATGTGTGTGGGTGCCCCCTCTTGCTGTGATTCTGATACTTCATAACAGCAGGAGGAAATTGAGCTGACCTTGAGGCTGCCGTGCTCCTTTATAATGCTGATGTATGGGGCTGTGGGCGCAGGCAGGGCTGTAAGTGAGAGGCATGTTTTTATTTGCTGGGGAGCAGGGCCCAGTGTCAGGACACATAACAAGGTTCATTTCTCGCCCACTCAAGCTATAGCTAGTATGCAGGCGGGGCTTTGTGTCAAGCATCCAAGTCATCTAGTCGTGATTTACGTGCATTAGCCTTTTGTATACTGGAATAAGTTGCATGATTCTATGCAAAGGATGATGATAGGGCATAGCCACAGACGGGGTTAACCCAGTAGATGGAGCGGAGTCACTAAAATGTGATTTAGATGATGATGCTGCATTGCAAAAGTGTTACTGTTTGCAAGGTCCTTAGCTGAAGGTTGTACCTGACATGAATTCATATGGGATTGTTTTGGGCCAGTTTTGTCGAGCGGCTGACAGGGCTGTCATTTAAAATGACAGAGTCTCTTTGACAACCTTATATCACCCCGGCTGTTATTGGTGTCATTATTTGTTGAGTGTAGATGGCCCACTTTCTGCTGCTCAGCAGCTCTCGGCTCATCAGAGCAATCAGCTACCTCCGAACACAATCAGGCTGCTCTCAAATTACACTCATGATTGAGACCAAGTTGGTGGCAGGAAAAGACGAGGGGGCTTGTGATTCTATAATAAATGCTGTTGAGAAGATTGACATAATAAATTACTATCTGTAAAATATAATGCAATGTAATGCAATAGCCTGGCAATAAATAGCCCCTTTGTAATTTGGAAGATGCATTTTTACAAGTGTTCAACACTGTTGCAATTCTGCATTCTCATTTTTTTGTTATATTGGTGGTTTTTGCCAGCTGGGTTATTTTGACCACTAACAACAACAAGGAACTTAAACATCTTAAAGACTACTTTCATTTTCCATTAATCTACTGCTTAATTTCTCGACTGATCATTTTATTCTCAGCTTTCATTAGAGTGAACTGTGAAAAATACCCCTGGATGGCCATTATGGGTGTTAACAATAACCCTAATAATATTGTTTGCAAGAATAGCGTTATAGCAAAAACATAAGAAAACCAGGAAATACTTTGAGAAGCTAAAGTCAGTATTTTTCTTTCAATTGTTACTTTAATAAGAAAACTTAATCACTACATTTTGAAAATTCCTTCAAACGAATGTTGTGTTAATTAGCTCATATCTAAATAAACAAATTGATAGAGCTTTAAATGAAAAATTAAGCTCTACAGTGGTTTTTGCATGGTATAAATTGCAGTTAGTAAAAGTGATGTTCAAAAAATTGTATCCACCCCTCTGTTTTATCTAATTTTAATAATCTCATTCTGAATATATTTATACCTACACTTGTGTTTAGATGTTTGGAAGTGCATAGTTCAATTTATGTTGTCCCAATACTTCTGGTAATGCAAAGTCAAAGGGATATTGTCACAAGTTAAGCTGCTCATTTATTTTGACCTCTATGGGCTGCACTGTAGATAAGACTTCTGTCTACAGCTGATGATTAAAATATCATCGTAAATAAGCCTTTAACTCTGCACCTCTATTGTCCTATAACGTGCTATCCTAACATAACCACCATTCTGCCCTTGAATTCAATGTAAGTTAGAACACATCCTCTTGAATGGATACTTGAAGGCTAACTGCAGCTAACATTTTTAGTTTGTGTTAACAAGGAATGTTTAATTGTAATCATGCCCTAATTTGGAGCTTTGTCTGTAACCATTGTTGCTGTAGTTGACTCTAAGATACGGGAAGGAAGCTCATGGGCTCTGCCAATTCGGCTCACTTTTCATACGGCGCAGATCCACTTACCTAACCCCATGTCTGGATGCTGCACTCTGAAAACAGGCCAGGGCCCTTTTCATTCACACCCATCCGACAACACATTGTGCACAAAGCACCAGAATAATCAATTGATCCAAATGTTGGTGTTTCATTGATCTTAAGCAAACCCTGGGTCCAGACTATTACATTGCAGGTATGATAATGATATCAATATCAACCCATGGCCTATTGCGGCACAGGAAATGTTAGTAAAACACACCCAAGCCGTGCATAGAAATATTTGCACTGCCAAGTGCTGGGGAGAGTCGTCAAAATCTGTTTTGCAAATGCCTCCCTGTCACCCTGTCCTCCCAAACTCACCTCAGTCACAGTAGCATGGTAGAGAAGCAGACAAGGCTGCTAGTGCTGCTGACTGGCATTCTGTATGTTGATGAATGTGCAGGCCTGACGGCTCAATGTGCTTACCTAATAGGAGCTGCTCTACTGTCAAACTCTGTTTCTCCGCCTCTCTTTCTCTCACTCACTTCACTCATGTCTTTTTTCTGAGGTAGTAAGGAGAGTGTTCCACTTGGCTACATACTGCAGGCTCCACACTCTGTTCTTTAAAGGTTAATGGAGCTGCCTCACAATGCACACTAATCACAAGGTAATCGAATTTGTTTGCCGTTAAAGGTGGCTCATGTCAGCCGTGATGACCAATGCAGCCATTTTGGATGAAGGAGTCAGATGGCCGCTGGTTCCCAAATATGGTTGCCAGGTTAAATCGAGATAAAAATTGTGCTTTTTGCTTTCATAAGAGTCCCTCCAGGTAGGGCTGATTAATATGGAAAAAAATCTTATCACGATAATTTTTTTCACATCAGTCGATATCAATATACACCACGCTAGAACTATTTGTGTGTATTTCAATTTCTTTCACGCTTTAACACAATTTGTAGTGCACGCTACTCTGTTTCTTATTGGACTTTAAATAACTAAATATGTCTTCGATAACGCAGTCGCTAAAGTTTCCGGGAACATTTTCTGTCCTCTTTTATCTCGTTCACACTCCTGACATCCTGGTGTGCATGGCTGCAGTAGCCCAAACATTAGCATGTATGCTTCCGCCAGCTTCAACTCCTACACTTAACCTAACCTGACATGGCTGTAACTCTATTCCAGCCACATGAGCGCGGTGCTATTCTCATTATCATTGACTCCTCGGGTTGTCTGTCAAAACATGGATGAAATGATTTCATGTCTTATATTGCTATCGAGGAAAAGTTATTTCTCTACAATTATCTTTACATTTCATTTCATTCAGCTGACGCTTTTATCCAAAGCGACTTACAATAAGTGCATTCAACCCCGAGGGTACAAACCAAGAACAACAAGAATCAAGACAGTAAAATTTCTTCGAAATAAAGCAAAACTACAAAGTGCTATAAGTAAGTGCCATTTTAGTAATACCAAAAGTGGTTAGTTTTTTTTTTTTTTATTATTCAAGGTACAGTCGGAAGAGGTGTGTTTTTAGTTTTCGGCGGAAGATGTGTAAACTTTCAGATGTTCGGATGTCTAGTGGGAGCTCATTCCACCATTTAGGAGCTAGGACAGCAAACAGTCGTGATTTTGATGAGTGTTTAGCTCGCAGTGTGAAGGAGCAACGAGTCGTTTAGCTGAAGCTCTACCTCCAGGATTTACACCAGTCCTCATGAATTCTACTTGACCTTGAAAACATATTAATTTCTAAGCCTGTCGAGCTTGTCTTACTTTCTCCGTTGTGACAAGTTGGAGACTGAACTAAATATCTTTTACCGGTGTCTTCTCATGAAAACCCTGTTTAGATCATTTCTCATAATACACTAGATACAGGCCTCTTTGAATGTTGAAATCATGAAGATGCAAAACAAAGGCTTCTTTCTTTTGTCATGTTGTGCTGAGGAAGTGTTTTGTAGTTGTCAGCATGAGCCTAGTGGACATTTAGAGACACTGACTGATGATCATGGAAACAAAAGCTTGTCCGAGGGGGATTTGATCACGCGCGAGTGCATGCATATTCAGATTTTAAAGACTTGAGACCAGGCAGCTAAAGACAGAAAGGCCAGTTTGTCTTTGTCATCATCCACATCACCCCACAGTGCTCACATATAATAACACTCTACTCTAAAGAAGTGGGCGTGATCGCATGAGCACACATGCTAAAATATAGGAATGGACATTTCTAGGCCTGTTGAGCTTGTCTTGGTTTGTCTGTTGAGACCAGTGGGAGAGACTGAATGGATCGGCACTTTGTAAAAGCAATGATGCTCCATGCCTCGTGCTATTTGGTTACAGCCTCTAGGCGGAGATATGAGTAATAAAATGGAGATATGTTAGTCACACGCTGATTTTAGAGTTTTAAAAAACTGGGACAGATGAGTCCCTCTATGTGTGTGCGCTTGATGGCCACATTGTCTGTCACCGTGGAAATCCCAGGAGGTGAAAGCAGAATCAATGTGAGCTATTCATACATGGATTTAATCCTCAGCTTTACTGCCATTTACTCTGTGGTTATGGCTCTAATGCTGTCAAGCAGATGTCCCTGCTCAGCCACCCAGGTTAGGCTGCACCTGGTAACAGCATTGAGCCCTGGCATTAGGTGGCCCACTGCTCGTTTCATCTTGTCCTCAGGTGGCAACTATTGTCTGGAAACATGCATTATAGCTTCACTAAAAGAAAATCAAGCCCAACATTTGAAATAAACATCCACTACCTCAACATCTTCTCGTGTAATGTTAATATTCTTGCATATCTGGATGGTCGTTGTGTGTATTTGTGCTGCTTTATTTTCCCTGGAGGTGTCAGACAACAGTTTACACTACTGGCTGTGCTGATGAACAGTGCTGAGTTTGCCTGGATAGGAATACTTTGATTTTATTCACTGCACACCTGGTGTAAGTTTCCAATTCAAAACCAAACGGACCATTAAGCCTTAAAATGCAAGAAGAACTCAGGAGGTGTACTGCATCAGAAGCAGGCCAAGGAACAGTACACGCTTTCTTTTTGTACATCTGGTACACATCTGGGGAGGCTGCCTTGTTTTGTACAATCGTTGCTGGTAATAGACCATTTGTTAAGAACCCAGCCACACCCTCCTCAAGAAGAAAAAGACAAATCATACACATACTCATCCAACAACAGCGACCTACATATTCATCAGTTCATCTCATCTTGCTCTCATCCTCAAAATATTCGGTTCCACATTTAATGATATACAACAAATTAATAATGTAATCTATATATTATTCAAAACCATCTGGGAACATTTTACGAAACCATCATCATTCATTTTGATTTGTGGATAAGTTTTATTCAACACAAAAGTGGCTAAGTTTCAAGAAGGGAAATATTAATGAGTTATTTGTTTGTATTAAGATATCCAACCAACAACAAATAACATTTTTCCGACTCACACACACACACACACACACACACACACACACACACACACACACACACACACACACACACACACACACACACACACACACACACACACACACGTACACACACACAAACACACAAACACTCACACACACACACACAAACACACAAACACTCACACACACACACACATTCCCAGTGTGTGCAGCATTAACATCTGAACATTGGAATGTAGCAGATTGAGTGTGTATTTGTGTGAATGTGTGTGTTGCGTTTCTGGGTGTTAAAGAGAGTAAAATGCAGTGAATCTCTGAGTGTGCGGATGCTGAATGTGAAATGTCAATGTTATTGAACAGGTGCTGCGAGGCAGAGCTGTGATGTTTTTATTTCCAAGCTCTTGTCGAGCGAGGAAGAGAAGAGAGGGCTCATGGGATAATGGGGGAGGTTTCGGGGGTGGGGGACTGTGTGCGAGTGCGTTTCTTTGTGTATATGCATGTGTGTGTTTTACAGTGTGTGTAGCAGGTATGAGTGCCTGAATCCGTGTGTATCCAGAGAGGTTTATTGAGAAGAGGGAAATGGATACTGGCTTTGAATAAACGCTCACAATCTCCTCAGTGAAAATGTTAACTGCACTGTGAATGGGATTTTATTTTTTCCGTGCACCCTCCTGTCTTTCAGTGGCTACATTCACCATGTGTTCCACATGATGCCAAATATGGCAGCCGTCTTCACCCATGTATACACCTCTACTGTCAAGCTGTTATCACCTTGTTTGTTCCATTTACACATCATTCATGTTTTTTTCCCTTCTCCTTTGTGTGTGTCTGTTTTTCCCCCCTTCAGTTTCTCTCTTGCAGACTGTCGTGTCAATACTTGTTGAGCAGCAGTGTGGCAGTGAACTAGGAGGTGAATGCAGTCAAGGTTAGTCCAAATGTTTTGCGACACTGTAGCGTTGCTTAGCACAGCATTCTCCTCTGTCCTCTGCCCCCTACTCCTCCCCCGAAGTGTTTCTAATCCTTCACCACCTAGTGGCCTAGGGCTGAATATTATGCACATAAAATCAAACTGCCATTGTTTTGCAAATAATAATAATACAGTTGTCTTATACGTCTGTACCAAACAAACATTTTCCCTTACAAATGGAAAAATGCAACATTACAATGCTTCTTCCGAGATTTGTATATTTTGATATGTTAACTTTTTTTATACAAAAAAATCTTTTGTAATTTAGATATTGCATTGGGCCATTTTCTGATTTCTATTGTTTAGCCCTTTTTGCCTCCTTCCTCTCCATCATCATCCTCACCCCACGTTGAGCTTTGTCTTCTCCACCCCACTCGTCCCTTTCCTCCACTTCACTCCTGCTACTTCCGTCCAGCTGGAAAGTGCAGACTCAAGCCTGTCAGTGCTTATTTATCCTTCATCTTCTAACTCGTGGTAACCCACTCTCGTGTTTGTGTCCCAATGCATTACATTCTATATCTTATAGCATTGCTTACTTATATCCAGGTCATTCTCCTTCCTGTGCAGAGAGTGCTATATTTTTGCAATGCCAGAGGTTCAGCCTACCAAACTACCATTCGTTTTTCGTTGCTGTTTTACCTTTGATTCTACATTGCATTTTAATTCCCAATTTTGAAATACACCCATTTTGTAAAAAGTGGTGAGTGAAGCAGCGGCAAAATCCATCGCGATACGGAGGGTGGTGCAGTTCAAAGCTTACTAGCAGGTCACTAATGAGTTTGGTAATTGGCTTGCCTTGGCCTCCGCGCATCCCTGCCCTCCCGCTGCTGATGTGTGCAGGAACAGAGAGCTACAGCTTGCACTCCCTCCCTTGCTCCCATCTTTTCTCCCCTCTCTCGACCCATCCGTCTTTCCCTCCACCCATCCCTTCTCCACGAGCTGACTTATGGAGCTAATGCTGCATCAAGCCGCCTCCGTCTATTCCCTCCTTTTCTTATGGTGAAGAGAGTTACCATGCTGCATGTTAGATTTCCACTCGGCTCAATATTGAATATCACCAGTGTTACTCTATCTCTCATGCCCTCTGTGTCTCCCACTTGCTTGCTATCGCTTACACACAGTCACTTTCTACCACACACCGACCCACATATCTATTATATGTTAGATGCCTCATGCATTATGCAGAATATGTGCATCCAAACAAGCAATTTGCAGAATTTCCAGTTCACCACTTCTGAGTAGTAATTCTCTGTGTCCACAACAGCATAATGAGAAGCAGCAGAGTTCCATGCTCAGTTGATTCATAAGCCCAAACAATAATGACAAAGAGCAGCAGGCTTGCCATGTAATCATAAATGACACTTAACATATCACTCTCAGATTTCATCACATTATCTCCTCACCAGAGACATCAAAAGGGGCAGCCATTCTTTGTGTCTCATTGCTGTAGTAATAATGTTTAATAGGCAAACATTGCAGCATCACATCTGCTGTAAAACTCTTTAACTTGCATATTAAATTCTAGTGGTAATAGTTTGGGTAAAAATTCAAAAAGGACCTCTATGGTTTTGTTGTAATTGAGAGAGTTTTAGTCTGGGTTCTTTATTGCTTTGTTTGTTTACGAAAAAAGCTGTTGCCTTCGGGGATCTGCACTAGTGAGGATAACCTAATATATATTCTGGCTAATGAGCGAGCTTCCCACCTTCTTGCCTATCTCCATTAATTTCCATTTTGTACCTTTAAAAAGCCATAAATAAAAACTGCATGCATTATTAAATGTGGCTGTCTACAGATTCGAGAATGTTTGCCAAGCTTTTTATCTACTCTCTCAGTGGAGCGGGCGGTTCTGAACGCTGCAGGGGTTGTAAGGCCAAAGCACAGCTAAGTGGCTCCTCTTGACCTCAGCACTGATCTCCAAACTTGTCTGCTCCGACTGCACACCGACCGGTTTTCTACCCATTCGCTCCCTCGTCTCGTAACGCCGCCTCAACACCCTGTCTGTGTGCTGTCTCTCTGAATAACTTGATTTTTTTTCCGCCACACCCAGTGCCGACACGCTGACCGTGCACTTGCCTTTGAGATTACTTCTCTCTGCTGTTATTCATAAAAAAGAAGAGGTGGAAAAATCTAAGATGCATACAAGATTAGCTTTGAATGCTTGGGGATTCTTGCTCCTCTGACCTACAATGGATGTGCTTATTCCAGTTATCGCTGTCTATCTGTAAACTAGATGGCTGAATCATTAGCTTACACACTCAGAGCAGCCATGTGAGACCAGAGAGGAATAATTGATTTCTGAATAAGCATCGGTACTGGAGGGGGTGAAAACACAGACGAGGCTTTGTGGGCCATTGCGCCATATTGAGCATCGTAATACGCATGTCATGAATTATCGTGTGTGGTGTTGATTTTTTTTGTTTTACACAAATTGAGCCTCAGTTTCCCCACCCCCCTCTTTTAGCACAGCAACAGCACAGAGCTGCAACGCTGCTCATTGTCCATAGGGTGGCAGTGTAGGGAGGTGAGACAGGCATGTGCTCTGTGTGAAATGGAGCAGTCACTGGCTTTCTGATCACAATCAGCCTGGAGACAGTAACCACACAGGAATCACACACCCCAACCGCCACTCTATCTTGCTTTCAGGATCATGGACCCCGTGTTATGCTTTAAAGGCTGCTGATCATTTTTAAACACAGTTTCCCTTTGCTTATAGAGGATTTTCCCTAACTGGATCCAGAACTAAGCATCAGACACGAGCACTGTTTGTTTATCTTGCTGTGTCTTTGTTATCAAAAGGATTTGCCTGAAATGTAAACTTCCTCCTTTGTACCACAGCTAGCACTCTGTCTCTCCGTGGCCCTCCTTGAAATACAGCCTCATTCCTCAGAGGCTGTTCTCAGTGCAGCCGCGGCAGCCTGAACCGGTCTTTTATTCAGATGAATGAGGCCCTGTTTTGCTTGGAGAATCAGACAGACACAGACGGTCCACGTGAGAGCTCGAAGAATGTGGAAAAATTGGGGGTTTAGTGAAAATAGCATCTAAAGTATTACTCAAGGGCCAGAGCTGCAAGATTTTGGATAAAATACGTTTCACAGTTTTCCTGCTCAGGAATGAGATCTGTACTTTCTCTCAATGTAAATGTTTATTTCATTAATTGACCTGCTACAGAAGGAAATGCAAAATCCCAAAACATTACGTTTCCTGTTATAGATCTGCTGCACGTTTCCATTTTTAACTTATTTGCAACAGCTTCATGAATCCAAATGAACAGTCAAAACAATCACAATCTTTTTCTTATTTTTTCCTCCCTACAAAACCTTTGAGCACATATTTTTGTCAGTATTGGCCGTTATAAAATTAGTTGGGTAGGAATGCAGTACATCAGAGGGTAAGAAAAATAGACAGTCAGTAAACACACAGTATACAATATGTCATTAAAACTATTTATTTGACTATTTTATATTTTCTGTTTCCTTACGTGAATGAGTAAAAAATGGCTTTAATTAACGTTGTAAATTGTTATTATCTCTAAATCAATTACAAAAATGCCCTTGCGGATGCAAAACACATTTGCCAATTATTAACTCAACTGCATGTTACTCCAGTGATGAAATGAATCCAGGCCATACCCATTTTAAGAATGAATTCATGTTCAAAATAAGGGTATCAATAAATCTACACTCACGTGCCGATTTATTAGGTACACCTAAATAAAACTAATGGAATACAACCCTGTAATAAATCCTCCCTCTATGAGGAATGTGATGCTCCGATTTTATTGAATTTTTAAGAGGGTGTGGATTTATTTAATGGCCGTTTTTGGAGGCTGTAGTTTGCTGTGCTGAACTGAGATGCATTGCAAATATTTTGTCAACCTTATTTCATATAAATGGGGTTGACAAATATACAGCCAGTACAGTTCAACAGCACCACAAATGACAGTGACATTAAATCAAAACCTCTTTCGAACAGATTTAAGAAACTGAACCTTATAATCCTCACGAAGGAAGCATTTATTGAAAGATTTTTGTATTATACTCCATGAGTTTATCCATTATTTTTATAGTTATTAAAGCAGTGATGATTGAAGCAATGTTGAATTCATGAGATAAGACACACATTTTGAACAAGCACCGTGCCAGTTCTTTATAAAGCGGTTTGTCGCTTTTGCTCGTATTTATCTATGTTTGCAAATGAGCAAACAGGTTCTGCTGTGTTTTATAGTTCATGAGGATAAAAATGCTGTTCTTCTTCTCACTAACATTTGATCAGTTTGAAACCAGGTGGGAGCCGCCTCCATCTGGAATAGGGTTTACTTACATTCATATTTTCTTATATGCAATAGTTTTACCAAATGGCTGCTGCGAGTGAGTTTCACTCTCTTGAGGAGCTTGTGTAGCTTTGGCAAAGAGATCGGACATATGCAGCCTACAAGTGTCTTGGTTTTCAGAGTGTAGCGAGGCTGCCAAATGTGACTGTGAATAGCTATGTAAACAAGATAGCTATGTGAGGCTAGACCTTGCACTGATTGCCTAAAGTGAAATACCATTCCTTGGCTTCCCTCACATTTTTACAAGTATGTTAATGATCTCAAATAAAGGCTCGCTAGGTAGCACCCTAATTACTAGCTGTCTGTTTGGATTGTCTCCAAAGGACATCTTTGTTTTCAGTCAGTCCTTCGTCACCTTTACAGAGAAGTGTGACCCCTATTTCTTAAAGGTCCTTTTTTTAATTTGATTTATGAATTTTTACCCTATTGAGTAATGTTCTCTGTAGCTCCAGCAATAATCCCTGAAAACCCTGTATCTTCGTATCCACAGGCAAGAAGTTCAACCATATTTAGTTGAGCAATTTCCTTGGGTTACTTTGTTGGGAGATTGGAGAGGCTTGTTTTATTGCTTCCCCTTCTCCCAAGCCCCTCCAGGCAAAGTCTGTGTTTTAATTAGTCATGTAAGACCCTATTTTCCCTTTGGATTCCCCAACTTGTAAAGTGCTCTCTCAAGAATCCATGAAGGCTAAAAGGGGCAATGAATGATTGGAAGTCAGCTTTTTATCCCTCTTTTTTTTTTCGCTTGCTCGCCAACAGAGAAAAGAGAGAGAGAAGGGGGGGTGATGTCCGCACTTGCCGTCAGTATGAGAAACAGTAACTTCAAGCCGCAGTCACACACAGTCTTTGTTCTTTATGGATATAGTACGTGTGGCAAAGGGAGAGTCGTGGCTTTAAAGCCCCATCTGGAATAGCACTGTTCCAGGTTTCTAATAAGTGAGGAAGGGCTTGTGTAGATGAGACCTGTCTGTGTGGATGAGACCTGTCTGTGTGGATGAGACCTGTCTGTGTAGATGAGACCTGTCTGTGTAGATGAGACCTGTCTGTGTGGATGAGACCTGTCTGTGTGGATGAGACCTGTCTGCGAACGGTGAAACGCTCTCAAGGTTCAGTCTCACACATCCGCTCTTTCCTCCCTGTGTTATGTTCAGGCAGCAGGGAAGTTGGCTAGTTGCACTGCAGAGATTTAGTCATGTGCTAAAATCAAGCTTCTGAAGCACACCCTCCCCGCCGCCAAAACCTAACCCCTCCCCCTCGGTTTACAAGTCTGTTCCCCCCCCCTCCCCACTTCAACTTGTCTGCTCATCCCTGGTGAATGTATTAAATGAAGTTACTAGATATGAGTGCTTAAGAGGCCAGGGCCTCTGAGGCTTGCCAAGTCTCTCACAGGCTTGGCTCAGTCATCCTTGACACTTTTTTTCTGTTGTTTCAGCTACTGGCTGACTTATTTGTGTTGCTGAGCACTTTCTCTCTATCTCCTCGCTGTTGCTTGCATTCTGTGTTTGCTGCCTCTGAGTGGCTTGTTTTTCTCCGGCGTGGAGGAAATCAGGCTAAAGCAAACACCGTGTGTCAGCCACAGCTTTTGTTAAGTATTCATTTTTAATGAGCGTAAGTGGCTACAGAATCCTATAAACCATAAATGGAGTAGTAGTGGGGGGGGGGGGACATGTTGGCCTTTGATTCAGTGGCAGTGTTTCTGTTTAGTCACACTTGTACTAATCATGTCTGATGTGGTTGGGGAAAAACATATTTTAAGTGTTTATTTATTATTTTTTTGCCCTTTTTTGCCTTTCATACACCCCTTTGGTTTTCAAAGCTGTTTCAAGGAATTGTTCTTCTTTAATAATCTTACGGAAAAATTGTGTTGTGGAAAAGTGTCGTTTTTTTTTCTTTTTCCAGCAAAGCGCAGCTCCGTTACATGTAATTTCCTTTGAATGCAGAAAGAGGCACCAAGTAACCACTTTTTGTTCTGCCGGGGATCGAAGGCACTGCAGCAGGGGGGGTTACTCAGGGAAAAGGTATTGTGATGGGCCGTTTGAATGCTGAACAGAATTGAATAGACACAGTCAGCTTCCCAGATACATGCTTAGGCCTGTAGAATGTGGAGTGCTTTGCTTGTAACTGCACCGGTTGTCTCCTTTCATTATCGGTTAATGGTGCCCAACTTGACAGAGCCATGTGATAAACAGAGGAGCTGTGAAATCCTGGAGGTGGAGTTCTTGTCTGCCTGATAATGGGATCTCATCTGCCAGAGAGGGGAGCCGGCCCTGCCAGCCAATCCGGCTTTGCGTTGCACTGCCTTCAGACAGGATTCACTGCATTCACCCTTCACCGCTGTCTCGGGCCAACTTAAGCCTCACAAACCTGCTGAGAAATGTTGGCATTTGACTCGTCTCTTCTTGGAAACACCACAGTAGCTTTCGGAGCCTTTTGTTTTTCTTCCCTTTTCGGCTCTGATTGTGCATCAGAAACACAGACTTCCATGTCAGATCAGCTGATTGTTTGTGTAACTCGGGGAAAGGAGGAAGACTGTGTGTTTGTGTAAATATCGTAAATATTGACCCTGTGAAATATATACACACAGCGATAAGAGAGCAGCTGCGGCGGTGGTGGTGTTGTGTTACTCTGTGGAGGGGGAGGGGGTGGGGGTCTGACTTCTCAGGACAGTAGCCTCAGGAACTGGAAAAGGTTTTACCAGCACTTTGTCGCACAGTGGAATTACCACCCCCAACCCCCCCACCCCCACTCTGCTCATGGAACAGAGATGACCAACAAGGTTCACAGCACAATGAAGGACCCTCTGCACACCGCCCCCCCACTCAGCCTCTTCTGTTGCCTGTGTTTGGGCTTTAGTGCAAAAAAAAAAGAAGAGTGCTCACACAATTTGTTGTAGTTAATTGGATTTTTGACAGCGATCCAATATCACGTTTAAGACAATGAAAATGTGTCAAGCTGCCCATTCATTTCTGGAACTTAATACCATCAACGTGGTGGGGGGGCAGATGGTCAGATTATTATTATTACTTAATTCAATGGTTTGATTTAGATTTTTTTTAAAAAGGGAAACAAACTGTGTGTTTAGCCTTTGCTGATAAATGGGACTGAATGAGCGCCGAGACCTTGGGGGGGGGGGGGGTGACCAGGATCACATTGGATGTCATGTGCAGACTAACCATTAAAATCAGCCTTCACAAATACTGCTAATGGACTATTCACATTATCTTCCCTGCTTGTTTCTGCCTTTTTAATGGAGGGGTTTGGGGGGGGGGTGACTAATTAATTCATTATCCAAAAATGCAAATGAGCTCCACAAGCATAAGCAGCAGTCATCCTCCCTCCCTCCCTCCCTCTTCGCTCTTGAGTCTTTATACTCAGGTTTTAAAATAGAAATCACTTGTATATAACAAATTATTGTTCATTTGTGTTTCTGTTGAGCCGATCACCAAACTGTGCTCTGGTGAACCAGGAAGGAATCCAGGTTATTAAGCAGCTATTAGCACCAGTACTGCTGCTCTCACCAGCGTTCCCTGCTCTCATTGTCTTGCTTCAGTGTTACATTCCCATTGATCGGCTGCTGATGGTCGCTCTGGCAGCGTGCGTGTCGCTTCCTCACACACACACACACACACACACACACACACACACACACACACACACACACACACACACACACACACACACACTCGTATACACACGCACAAACTCACACAATCAAGCAGCGTGTCCCTACGGGGCTTCCATCAATCATCAGCCCCATTGGTGCCCTCCTCTCCCTCCACCCCCTCTCTCTCTCTCTCTTCCCAAACCACCACCACCACCCTTTTGTCCCTGACGATTATTTGAATCCAGTCCATGTTTTTGTTTCGCTCGGATTTTTTTTTGGTGGTGCTTGTTGTGTGTGTATGTGTGTATGTGTGAGTGTGTGTGTAAGAGAGAGAGAGAGAGAGTGTGGTCGGGGTGATTCTCCTTCACTAGTGTCTGGATAAAGAAAGACTAGGTCAGCCATGTGGATGCGTCTGTTGAACAGCTGAAGAGGAGGAGGAGGAGGAGGAGGGGTTCACAGAGACGGAGGGAGCGATCGGGAGGACGTGAAGTGTGTGTGTGTGTGTGTGTGTGCATAGGAAAGAGAGGGAGAGAGGAGAGAGAGCGTGTGTGTGAGCGAGTGAGTGTGTGTGGAAAAAGGAAGCGGAGCCTGTAAACGGCGAACTCGCTGGCTTCCTCCCTCCTCACCCCCCCCTCTCTCCCCCTCTCTCATTCGTAACAACTCGCGGCGCCGCGTTACTTCTCATGTGGACACACCATCACCGACTGGTACAACAACAACAACACGGCCGCGGGGAATAGGAGCCGTCCCGAGAAGAGGAGGAGAAGAAGAAGAGGAGGAAGAGGAGGAGAACATGAGTCTCTCTCTCTCTCAGTAAAGTGAAACCGTCTTTGTTGGAAGAGCCAGTGCTCGCCTCCCTCCCTCCGTTCGGCAGCGTGCTACTCGCTTCGCGCTGTCCCGGGTCGTGGATTTGGCCCGGCTCGCTTTCTTTATCTCTTTTTTTTTTTTTTTTTAAAGTTCGTTGGGTCATCTCGGGCAAGGCTCGCCCCCCCCCCCCCCCTCTCAAGTAGTTTGCAGCAGTCTTTGGGACTCCCCGAGAATCTCCAGACTGGCGGGTGAGTAGTTGCATTCAAAAAAAAAAAGAAAAGAAAAAGCAGATTGCAGGATGGCTGTGGTTGGTGGAGGAGGGCGCAGACAAGCGGTGGTGGTGGTGTGTGGGGGGGAGCAGTGTGTGTTATCCAGACACAGAGTTGTGTTGGACTGTAGTGATGATGACTGAAGCCGGGTGGGACTCGGGTGAGTTGTGAAGCTAGAAAAGGTGTCCCGGGTTCTTTTGTGTTTTGTTTATATCCGGAGCAGGAAGCGTGTGTGTGACCTCCACTCAGATGTTCACTGGTTCCTGGCCAGGCTGGAAGAAGTTTGGCTCGCTTCTCTGAAACTTTGGCTCTGGTCTGGACTGGGAAGCAGAACCCTCCAGCAACCTCCATGACCCGGCCCGGCCTGGAACTCTGCTCCAGCTGCTAATGGTTTCCAAAGTGGGAACAGTGGGGGGGGAACAAAAGGTAGAGCTGTCCCAGGGAACATGCTGGAAAGGATCTGTGTATCCCGAGGAATCCGCTTTGAGGGAAGATAAAGAAAAGTTTGTTCCACTTGGGAAATGATGAAACACTATCTTGATGAGTCCGTGGCAAACACATGTGACAGGTGGGATTCCCCTCCAGTGGCTGGTTGGATTTGCAGCCCCCCCCCCCTCGTGTCATAAATTGATTATTGCACTGTAATGATGGAGAGTGTCTCGGTGTGTTTCTGAAGGAAGGGTCGAGAGGGATCATGTGTGAACCAGTTGCAAACTGTTGAAGGGCCACCAAATTAACTTGACGCCCTCCCCCACCCCTTCAGCACCCCAGAGGCTATGAACTCTGGCCCAAGCACATGCAAGCCCTCACTGTGGGGTGGGTGAGGGGGGGAGGAGATCTGTGGCTGTTGTTGTAAAGAGCTAGGAGTGAGGGGGGGGTGGCCGGTGGGGATGTGTGTCTGTTTAGGAGGGGGGGGGGCAGCTTAGGATCTGAAAGCAGACTACAGTTATTTGTCTGAAAGGCAGCTTATCTAATGTTTTGCGGTTCTAGTAAAAGAGGGAGGAGGGCTTGTTTGCCTGAATCACTGTAACGTTGGACATAGCAAGTCTTCTTGTGACTCTCGGTCAGAAGCTGAATCCACAGGGTGTGAAGCACCACACACGCACAAAGAGAAGCCTCAAGATTCAAATCCAGGACGGAGGGGAAGCGGCGATTGCCTTCAATCTCTGCCATGTCAAAAGAATCCTTTCCTGAAATCCCTGAAAGCTTCTGCATTTTTCTTCCTGGCTCTAACGTGGACTCGGGGGTTGCATCGCTAATTGTGAGGAGCTAATCTCCACCATGCCCGGCTTCCTGTGACATTTTTTTGTTCCTCTGCTAGCAGAGAAGTGACCTCTAGCTTAATGATTCAGATGTGATTAATCCACTTGAGTGGGACTACACCGCACGAGGCTAATGTATGACACCGGCACTGCAGATAATGGATGGCTGTTGAAACGTAAAGGATACTTACTCCAAGAAATAGTTTAAGGTTTAGTCAGTTTGGGAAGTCACACAAACATGAATATGCGACTTTGTGTGAGCTATGAGGTGTAATTAGGGTTAAACATGTGACAGTGGTGTTCCTGTAACGCTGGACAAAGCAGAACTGTCAGTCGGTGCTCTCTCAGCTGCAATGGGAGTGATCTTTGATTTCAGGGTCAATGGCAGATGGAGTGTAAAGATATTACAGACAACAAGCCTTTTACCAAGTGGTCCCTTGACATTTGAGTTTATTTGTGCCACAGCATTAGCCAAAATATGTTAATAAAAACAGAAACAAGGGAGGGTTTTAGGCTACGTTGCCACAATTCACTTTTGAATAACATTTCAGTTTTAAAGCGGTATTTTAAAGAAAAACTATCTTCATCCAGATGTGCGTTTTAGCTCCATATCGGAAACAATCTTCATTCATAATAAACCAATTTCACAATGCATTTCACATGATCATTTATGTACACCTAAAATGTGTGAGTTGGTGTAAACAGGAGACAGATTGTGTATTTGCAGTTGTTTTCTCTGTTGTTGCTGAAAATGCTATGAATAAGAAACCGTAATGACGAGTAGTACCAAAGATTTATTTTCATAGGAAGAGATGGAACTGTTAAGACCAATCAGGAAACAAATCCGTGTGTCTGTGTCATCGTTTGTTAAAGTCTCAGTTTTTTCACTAAAACGCTCTAAATTTTAGGTGCTTAATAAACCCTGGAGTTGTCTGAACAACCTGCATAAAAATAACAAATGTGAATTTGTGTATTCCAGACATGTGTAGGAGACACTAAGGATTTTATAGATTGATTGACTCTGGCATTCACTAGAGTTGTCTTTTGTTTTAGAGTTAACCATTTAATGCGTTTGCTATTCGTGTGTCACTTGGCCGGGGTTAGTCCTTTTATTCGAGTGATTGAGCTGTTTTTCAATTGGTAACTAGTGGTGTGACAAAAATCCCTGTGTCAGCTAATGCGTTCATGTAGGAAAACTTGCATAACTTGTATTTCTGAGCCCGTTTTGAAACAGCATCTTCCTCACTTCCCCCAGAGGTTAGGATAACCATTTAGTTTCACTCACTTGTGGATTGGATGAAAAAGGAAGTGGTGGTCGGCCTCTTAATGGAGTTGTACACAAGAGCAAGAGTTGGTGTGCAGTGTGGGTTTTGTATTGGAAGACAGCACCGAGGGTTTCACAGTAAGACTCCTATCAGAGGAGAATAAAGCAGCCCAAATCATAATTATGTACACACTGCCACACTGCTGTCTGTATCGTTTCGCATCATCTCTACTTGCAGTGCTTAAACTAGTGTTTGTGGGAAATTAAACCTGATGTGCAATTTGATCTGGGTCTGAGTCCGCAGTCTGTTGTTGATTCATGTAAACCAAGGGGAAGCATAGTAGCGGTGTGAGTCATCCCCCCTTCACAAACACAAGTCTCACCGCTGACAAGGTACAGCGAGCTAGTAAACATTCACCTCACATACAGGCGCGTGTGTGAGTGTCACCTCTGAGGAATCTTGGGGGCGATATCCGGATCAAAAAGGCTGTTTCTGACCATAGAGAGAGAGCGCTGCTTCATACAGTGAGGCTGTAACGGCTGTCTCGCTGCTCAGACACGGCTGAATGTTTGACAGGGCATTGGAAAAAACCTTATTTAATCTGCTCGCATGATGGCCCTCACTGGGATTGCGCCACGCTGCGTCTCTGCACCTTTTTTTCCTGCCAGTGTCAGGATGATGGCAGTTGCTGGCTGGTAGAAAAACACTCTGAGCTTGCCTGTGTGTGTTGTTTTTTTAATGGCATGATGTGATGCATAAAGAATCAGAGAGAGTTGAGTTGCAACTGATGCAGTGTTGACTGGCATTTCATTTTCTTAATGAGCAAGTGTGCTTTGGGTTTTGATATCGTTTCCATTTGGTTAATAGTCTGAAAGACTGAAATCTGTTGTAATGACAAAGACACAATCCCTTTGTTATTATAATAAGCCACATGAATGAGAACAGAGGGGATGTTTAACCCATTAAACCAAAACCTGTAAGACGCTGATCAGGTAAACGTAGGTAAATTACAAGTCCAGCCTTTAGGCGGTCTGAATGCAGCTTAACTTCATATATCTAAACCACATAAAATGTATCTCTTGCAGTTACCCTCCCACTGTTGACCCCAACAATATATAAATGCCAGAGCCGCCTTGTCATAAAGCCGGGGCGGAAAATCAATGAGAAGTCATGGCTCCCATACCATTGTTGATACCATCCCCCGGCACAGGAGCAGACTCATGGTTTTGAGGAGCGGTGATAAATCTCTTCAGCTCCTGTTGATTCTTCAGATGGTTTTCATTTCTAAATGGATTGAGCCGGCTCGGCATTTCCTGACCTATTGTCCAAGCAGATAGCGGTTGTACCAGTGACTCATTTAGAATACATTAGCCACAGATTGACACAGTACCCATGAAACTGTGGCAGCGCCGCTAAGGAGGCAGTTCCCTCTGGTGGGTGACTCCTGAAATGGAGATGAAGGACTGGAGAGGTACTTTGATTGTTCATAGAAAATTCCATCTAATTTGTTGTGTGCACAGAGGAAGGGCTGATATCTTTAATTAACATAAACCTCTGGAGCCAACGATGAGTGAGAAATTGGTATAATTGAAAATAGGCCCTATCTCCTTTTTCCCCCTCTCTGTCTGTACATCCTTAAAGCAGCTGAGCCCATCGGAGGGCACTTTCACACATGTTAAGTGAGTGGGGGGGGGCATCTGGCCTTGTTAATTCAGTGCATGGTCATAAAGTAGAATGGCGATCCCCACAGGGCCGCCCTGCTCTGAACACAGTCAGATGGAGCCTGGAGTGCGTCCTCTCTGTTGACTGTCCCTCTGACACCAGCGCTGACACTTCAGCAGGAGCATCCTCACAACCGCAGCACGGTGGTTAAACACAGGTGCAGATGTCCAGGGGAAATAAAAGTGAGAGTGACGGTACATAAATCTTCATGTGCCAGGGAAATAAAACTGTGCTACCGTTAAGATGTGTGCTTTTATTGAATAATCCTAATTTCCGTTCCACTGCTTTCAACAACGAACGGGAGGCTGTTTGGTATTTTAGCAATCTATTGCACCGTAACCGCCTCCCCCACCAGCACCACATATTTCATATCAGTATCCTGTGTCCATAAGTGTATGTGATATGATGAGTGGGCTGTCAGAGTCTATATTTCAGTATCCACCTTACATCCTTACCTCCTCAGCAATGGTAGCAAATAATCGAGTGACAGCAGCAGGGAAGCATTCATGCGGCACATTCGTATCCTATTTTAGCAAGTAAACATTTAATCTGTTTAAATGTATCACAGCCTTATTTATGCATAGAATCTGCTGTTAAGTCTGAATTATACATTAGCCAATGAATAATGCATCAGTTGCCATTCCTTAATGATTACTTGCCAGGGTGCGAATGGTGATATTTGCTGATAAATTTACCCATTGATCTTGCTTGTGTTTAACCAGCCTTTGAGAGATGATGTGTGCTGCTGCAGAATTTTGTGTTTAGGGAGGGTTTTTTGTCAAGGATGTAATCAAAAGCAAGCTAATTGTCTGCCTTATTTTTAATGAGATGTCTTTTTAAAATGACAAGTGAGCCCTAAGGAATTAAAGGAAATGGATAAAATCTGAATTCTCTAAATACCACACTCACTGGCTGCAGACACCAATTCTGCCATTTCCTCTAATATCTCGGCCTGGCTGGTGTTTACATATTGTGCCCTTTGAGTGGTTTATCCTCAGACCTCGAAAGATCAATGTCCAATTACAGCTTTGTCTTTGTTGGCATGTAGCCATTACGCAAGTATGTTTGTTTGAAGTACAGCATCCAGGCGATGTTTGTGCAGTTTGTTATTTAGCCTGATCTTGGTGAAGGTTGTCTTTTGATACTGCGTCTTTGTTGGCACTGCTCTTAACGGCCACACCGAGCCAGATTATTGACACATTATCCGTATAATGCTCTGAGTATAGCCTAAGCCTTGGAGCATAGCCCCGTTACTGTGCAGATATATTGCTAGCCCACACAATGACAAAATATTGACTTTTTGTCACTCAGTCATTTGATTAGTTGTGCGGATGATTTGCTTCTCATTTGTCACCCTGGCAACGTAAATTGGAAAACACGGCAACAGCCTCTTATACCCAGGAATGAAGCGTCGGAGCATTGTGGACTATCACATCTGGAAAAACCTCTCTCTAAGCAGGAATGAATGCCTTTATCACTCACACTGTATCATTGGTAATAGTAAGCTCAGCTTGTCTCCATCAAAAGAGCCAACATTTGACAGCGTTTTCACTGTAGTATGTGCAGCTGCGTGGGTGTGATGCACTCCAACAATTGCACCTTGATTTTACAGCTCAGTTGAGAGAGGTTCATCCACATATTTAAAGTGTTGGTGAGTTACTCCATTTTCTTTTGTCTGTAAGCAGAGCTGCGTAAAGCAGTCTGCTGCTCTGTGAGTGTGAGTGTGTGTGTGTGTGTGTGTGTGTGTGTGTGTGTGTGTGTGTGTGTGTGTGTGTGTGTGTGTGTGTGTGTGTGTGTGTGTGTGTGTGTGTGTGTGTGTGTGTGTGTGTGTGTGTGTGTGTGTGTGTGTGTGTGTGTGTGTGTGTGTGTGTGTGTAAGCCAGGTCATGATGAGAGCACCTTACATTTAATCCAATAGGATTCATCTGTGGCCCTGTTCTTCCAAAAATAATGAGGTAGATGGTAAGGGCTGCCCCAGGCTGCATGTAGGGAGATGATCTCTCTGAACCGGCAAATAATTCCTGTTTTTTTATGCTAAAATGACAAGCTAATGACTTTTCTTGATGTGTGTCAGTGCTTTACGTTAACTAGCATTAATTCACAGAAAGATCTAATGGCCTTGATTGTCAAGCTGACTTTAGGCAGCTAGTGAGAGGCTTTCGCTCGGGTGGGGGGGGTGTAATTGTTTTTGCTGGCGGTGCTTCTCTCTGGATGGGATGACTGCACAATCCAGATATGTAAACAAGAAGAAACTGAAAGGCAATATGCTGATACCTTGTCTGTTTCCTCTTGATCAACGTAGCTTTTGAAATGAAATTTCTAAGCTTTGCCCCAAAACTGTTTGAATTCCGCTTTGCCAGACATTATTTTACAAACCTGTGTCTGCTCAACTAAGCATTTCAAACGTGTAAATCACACGTGGACAACGGAGATCTTGAGGAAATCATTAACTGTGACGGCGCACTGAAAACAAAGGGAGGGAGACTTAGCGACAGCAGATGCTCACAGGGTTTGATGCTGCTTATTGGAGCATGACACTTATTTAGTGCAGCAGAGGTTGTCGTTCCCCTTATTTAATGTTTATGCATTTATCTAAACCTCACATTTCTTAGTTTGCTCACGCCTGGTGTCATTTTTACACACTGGGAATCAAGTGGCTGATTTGTCTGCTCAAGACATCTTGTATTGTTTATCACACTGTAGCAGAGTAGCAGGACTCAACACTAATAATGTCTCCTCATCTCTGGCACGATTGAAAATGTGTTTAGGCTGAACAGAGATCTTCTATGGCTCCAAGACAAAAAGGGATCTTATTTATATATATATACGTGTATATACAGTATATATATATATATATATATATATAAAATGATTTATTTCAAACTATTATTTATTTCAAACTATTGCTAATGACTAACTGAACCGAGGGCTGAGTTGTGACTGCCACATAGCCCCTCTTCTCGTGCAGTTACTATAGTAACTATCACTTACTACTTAAGTGATCAATTTACATGGATTTCTTTTTAGCAATCCATTTATACTGTTTCAATATGACTTTGTGGTCTTTAACGCTTGGTAAGCATTGTTTGTACACGGACAGTCAAACCACCACTGTTGAACCACGGATCAGGCTAATTGGTCATAAAAATGAACACTGATAAATAGCTAATCATTTGCGGGCGTTGCAATAATATTCCATTAATGAGGAAAAAGATAATTTGATTTTCTAAATTGAGCAAAGCTGCTCATCAGGTGAATGACTGACTCACGACTAAGCAAGTTAACAACTGGAAATATTAGGAAGTTTGACACCTATATGGTTATTAGAAGCAGAAACAGCAGGTAGCATATATAGAACTATTCTAATATAATACAATTTTAAAGCAAGCATCTCTTTCTGTCTGTCTTTCCGTCCGTCTGTCTGTATATGTCCTTTCAATTTTATATCTTTTTACAGTTTTATATAGAACAATTTTTTTTGAATGGGTCAAAACTAATATTATTTTTTTCTTAAACATGATAATTGTGTTTTTTATAATGCAATTAACTATTTCAGATGATGATAACAAAGAAAAGAAACAACATTTTAGATATGGGATTGTTAACGTTCACTCTGGGACATTTAAAATAGTTTTTCAGAATGATTGGGAAAAACGTTAGTGTGAAGCCCTGAGAGTCGGATTCTACTTCATGTTTGATAAATAACAAGCCCCTGCGCCACTTAAGGAGGGAGGCTGCTGTGATACAGTGAACTGACTCTATTGGTCTGGTAAAGATCATCCTAAGACCCACCAGGAATCAGTCCTGTTTACAAACACACGGGTTTCAGGGTCAGCCTCAGTGTTTGAGTGAGCGTCAAGGCAAGACTGGACATCTGTCTCCTCATGATCTATAATGCCCACAATCCCTCTCACAGACTGCCGGCTTTGGCGCTCGAGCAGCACACCGGTTGCTGTAGTACACCCAGCCACCCACAAACACTGACTTATCTCACTAAAATAATAAACAAAGAGAATAGAAAGCACCTTAAGAGGCCTGTGCCATCATAACTCCACTTCAAAATGGAGGCTTTTGTTCTGAGATTGTTGGAGAGGACATCATAGCAAGGTAGCAGCACATCTTTTCATCCTCAAACACACTCACTCCCACTCACTCAGTCTGCTGTCGGTGAAGGAGATCCTCTGCCTGATAGGGCTTCAGAGAAATGTATTCCTCTGGGACTGTTGTTGAGGCATTCTGCAGTTCTGCCATACACTGATTAAAGGGACACTTGTAGATTATCCTTTTAAAAATAGGTCTTTGTTGTGGCAGTAAGAGGAATGCGGTGGGTTGGGATGGGGGCAGAAAAAAAAAGTCCCAGATTGGGATTTTTAAATGGTTATCACCTTGGTATGATCCGCCACTCTGCTAACATAAATATTTAATTACAGGGTGGCTGAAATAGAGCTGTTACAGACTGCTGGTGAGAAATGGAGCTTCTATTTAGAGCCCATACTGTTTCATAAAGTCATGGCATTGGTACAAAGCCCAAGGTTATTAGTGCGGTTTGAGAGTAGTGAGTGTTTGTGGTGTGCCTGTGGGTTGCTGAAGAGTTCTCACTCGTTTCTTGCTGCAGTGATATGAAGGAGAGAAATGCACTCAGTCTGTTATTGAGAATTCACTCATGAATCCTTGATGGATTACGGGCGTGTATGTGTGTGTGAGAAAAGAGCGCTGTTGTGGCAGCAGCACTATACTTAATGCACGACAGCGAGACGCAAACCACTTGTGCAACTGGAACAGCTGTATGTTTGACCCTTTACTACCTTAGCCCTTTCTCTGTTTCATTCCACATGCTCCCTGCCCTCTGGGTTGTTGTTCGATGTCATTCATTTCATGCAAAATTGATTGACAAGGCTTGCATCAATGCCTGGTGCAATGAAGTTGCAACACAAAGGCCGATTTCCCCACACTGATCCTACTAACTCACACTTTCACACTTGAGTGGGTAGAACCTTTAAGCATCAGCCTTGCTTCAGATTTTTTTGGGCCAGGATTATAAAGTGAAGCCTGTATTAGGACTTGGAGGTTACCGCACGGCTCTTTAAGCACTGATCTAGGCTTTGCTTTGATTCATCCTGTTTACTCATTACATGATAGCTGTGGTGAAGTCAGTTACTTGCAGCTTTCAATTAGCTTGTTTTTAGGTCACAGTGTGGCTCTTTTGACTTGAGCTCCCATGGCCTTGTGGTGTCCCATCGGTCCAGTGAGTGGCATGCGCTAACATCTTACCTCTCCCTGTAAGAGATAGGTGGGCAAACACAGCAGAGTCCTTGAAGCACTTCCCATCCCTGCTATTGGATTACCAGCTGCCTTTCCAGGCCTCATCTCCACAGATGAGTGCCAAGATCAATGGAGCTCTTAGTGCAAAGCTAATTCGATCAGGACTGGCTTTGCTACTGCTGATCACAGATTTTTTTTTTCTGACGTGAAACAAAAACTTAATCAAGTCAGGCCCGTGTCCAATATCCTGTATTTTCAGGCGTTCCAACTCCCATAGACATCAATTAGGAGGCATTTCATATTCATTATTGAATTGTTAGGTTGGCCTGCTGAGAAGAGGTGTGGAGATGGAAGTAGTGAACTGCTGCGTAAAGTGGTCTAGCCCGTTTTGCTGAGAGTAGCAGGAACGCTGTCTTTCCTCCAGCGGAGCAACTGGCATCATAAATAAGCTAAGAGCCTGTGTTTTGAGAGCGATGAGGTGTCTCCGGCTTTGACGTTGAGCAGAGAGAAAGGGTTGAAGGGCATATTGACCCACTTGTTCTGGTAAGCGAAAAGCAGACTCTTCAGTGGCCCCATTAATTATTGTTTGATGCTAATAAAGTTGGGGGGGGGGGTGGGGCATGCTACGAAACATAATTATTCATCCCAGAATTTCCCCTCGATGAGCCTTGTTCCCCTTCCCATTGTGCTCAGTAAGGACGCTGCCGGGACTGTCAATTGACTGCAGCAGGAGAAGATGTCCCCTCAGCCTTTTAAGGAAAGGACAGGAGGGAACAGGGTGAAGGGCGCCATTTGGCCGAGTGATATATGAGGAGAGACAGCAATATATGTAAGGAGCTGCTGAAAGAAAGATAGAAGGTCAAGGCACATTACACTCCAGCCATTTATTGGCTGAACACATACTCTGACCTGGACTGCAAATACAGTTGCTCAGCACCAGCGTTTTTTGTTTATATATGTATGTGTGTTTGTGTGTGTGTGTGTGTGTCAATGGCCTACACATTTTAGATTGACACGTGTGTATACACATAGATGAATGCAGCACTGTAGTGAATGTGCTCACAGCGACTTTTTATACGCTGGTTGCAGTTGGAAGCTATTTTAATAAGACTGTCGCTCCACAAACCGGCCCTCCTAGATTTCCACCAAGCGACTGCACTGGCAGACGCACCAGAGACTGATTTCCTATGCATGAGCACAGCATATGGTGTGGTTAAACACAATGCAAGAATAGGATTGGTTTTTGAACTGTGTGTCGTAACATTGTGATAATTGAGTGCACTTTGAATGGTTACTCCAGCCCCATATGCTGTGTATTTTTATCTCCTTTCCAGTTACATTGCTTAATTTTTTGAAAACAAATAGTTCATGTTAGGTCTGTGTTTTTAAAAGTGTGTGTTATTTGCATAGGCAGGGCTAAGCACTATTTCCATTGTCATTAATGGCGCAGTGACAAGAGGAGAAGCCGGCGAGGCTGCCATGGTCAAAGCCTAACATTAACATTCCAAGAATATCTGAGGCTTATTCACAGCAACTCGGCTGCACAGCCAGCTCAGTTCACCTTTGGTTTAAAGGAGACCACAGCGGGCGGATAGTCAACCTTAGCGATGTTGTCTCGGCAGTATTAATGTGCCATTGTTGTTGCACAGTGAAGGATGCAATGTGTAATCCAATATATTGCAGTTGTTACGTCTTTGGAAAGATGAAAATATGCAGCTTGTGTTTGCTGGAGGCATAACACACTATCAGTTAGGGATCAAGTCTCCATTTCACACATGAACAGGCAGAGTTAATCTGTGGATCACTACTGTACAGTGTGTAATATCTACCCTCTCCTCTCCTATTTTCCCAAAAGCCCATTGTTCTAGGCTCCTGCTGCTAATGCTTTGGGAAATAGTCGTCTTTTTCTCGCTAAAGTGTGTTTTTGGGTGAAGACCCAAGCATTCACAGGTAGTAAACCATACAGGTCTGACTCTTTAAAATTAATTATGTGTATTTGCAGCCGACCTGTGTGTGTGTGGCCTGTGTGTTTGCGGCCGGGCGCACTAAAATGCCACTGCTGTAAGAGGCCCAGTCCCAGCCACTGCATGTTTTATGAGCTGTCCTTAGAGGATATGGGAGCACTGAGCTCAGATCTTGCTTGTTGTAGCAGAAGTACTGCTTCTTTTTTTTTTATATTCACGAGAGGAAACCCGTACAGAAACGGTCTGTGACTATAGTTTAAGGAGCATGGCTGGCTGCGTAGATGCTTCACAAACTCATGATTCATATTATTCTCCCCATGTGCACTGCTTTCCCCTCTGCCTGGGATCACTGGCATGCACATCTGAGATGGTGGATGACAAGGCTGAACGCTGAATATTGCTCACCCCATGTCACCCCCCTCCATTAACTGCTTTCCAAAGCCGTCCTTTTCCTTGAACAAACACAACTCCAACTGGATAATGTTCCCTGACAGTGTCTATTTGCAGTGATTACACATTGACTTGTGAGTTATAGGTCTGGTGGCGAGAATACTGGGATTATCTTGGTGGATAACAAACAACGTTATGTATATAAGACCAATCTTTTGTTGGGTGGGTAGACGTTTGTGGTTTAAGGAGAGACATTTGCATATGATATAATAGCCCTTCCTAATTAACACCACCACCATCTGCTTGAGGACTGAGCCGAGTTTGCCACATCACAGCTAAATAATTTCGACAGAGCTGGTTTTGTGTACTGACCTAATGGCTTTGTTTTTGGGAGCTGTTCCTGAAAACATCCTGAAGGATGGCCCGGCTTGTCAGAACTGTCTTATCTATCACTCTAATCTGCTGTATTTGTGTTGGTTTTTCCTCTGTGTTGGCTCGTCACTCTGTGTGGCATAGTGATTAGAGTAGCTGCAGGATGTAGGGCAGCCATGTGAATACATTTCCTCCTCTCCCACACTCATTTAGACAACCAGTTGGAGTTGAAGTGACGGATAGGATCATTACGCTGATAGGCAGATCTGGGAGGACGAGTCGGGATATTTGATTGTAGAATACCAGTGCAAGCAGTACATGATGGAGAGCTCAAATAATAAAATCTCAAGAGTTCTTTCGTTTTATCAGAAGACTAAATCAAATTTTTTTTCTTTCCCAGAAAATCCTTTGACTATATACATCTGATTGAGAAAATGTCATGTAACTCATTTCCTCCTCCCTCGGCTGCAGCTCCCTTCCGTTTTATAGAGATAAATGTTAGATGTGTGTATGATACAGATATTTTTTTAGTCCAACTCTGCGTTGAATGTCTCCCGTGTGTGTTTTTACGTCTCCTGACCCCAGCTTTACCTCCGACTAAATTTCCATTACAACAGCATATAATTCACCAAAAAATTGAAATGTCGGCACTCCTCCACTGTTGAAAGACACGAGAAATCATTTCAAATCAGGTTCTTTATTCACACTGTCAAAGAAGCCCCGCACATCTAGATGAATTCTCAATTAGGAGCCACAATAATTATAGCGCTGACTGCTACCACATACCTTAGGTTCTCCCGCTTCTCTTCTCGATGACACATTGGGAGAAGTCATTTACTGTCACAGAGAGGAGGCTCACGATCACATTTCTCAAGAGTGCCTCATTTAGAGGAAAGGGGATGGGTGACAACGAACAACCCTGGCCTTTCCCTCGGGAGCCGTGTCAAAACATGATGCCCGGTAGCGCAGTCAGAGCTGCGGAAATGGCCTTCAGCTTTGCTCTAGCCGGACAAATGTGGCAGACAGAGAGAGGTGTCTTGAAGATGATGGCATAGGGCGGAAAAATGAAGTCTTCCTCACAGATAATGTAGATAATGGACCTTTTTGGTTGTGGCCCCTCACGGCCATTCGGAGCGCTCGCAGGGAGCACCCAAACACGGACTAGAGGAGGATTTAGCCTTCTTTTAGATATGGAGTAGAGGCTTAGACCTCATGGAGCACACAGTCTGATCCCTATGTCTGTGGTTGAATGCAATCGTGGACAGTTTCTGAAAGTATTGGCTGCTATTCTTAGCTCAGGAAGATTTTCTGTTTTATCTTTTTTGACATTGGCAGTTTATTGTTTCCAACAGTGTTATTGCACATTAGAATCTGTTCTCATGGAGCAGTGCTTTGCTTTTTACCTGGGGAATCTCTAGGCAGGTTTAAATGTTGATGTTGGAAAGCCCCAAGCTATCTTTTCTCGAGCATGGCTTCTACCTACTAAACTTACCCCAGATGCCGGCTAAAAATAGAGCCTTTGTGAGCACAGCTTTAGCAGAGGGGAAACAAGATGTGGCTACTCATCAGTGAATTGAAAAACAAGTGGAGTAGACAAGTGTCTTTGCCCTGCCGATGTGAACTAAAACAGAGAGGGCCTCGGAGGATAAAGTAAACCTTGATTGCGCCAGGTAGAGACAATGCCGGCAGGGTGCGAGGCCACAGAGAATCCCTTATGAAGTGGCCTACCCCGTGCCTCCAGCTGAGCCCTTCATTGTGCTGTTGTTTCTCGGGGGCTTGGATGGCAGTTTAGATTAGATCGCACTGAGTAATGGATTGAAGCTGACGAAAACCTGCTGCAGCTCGACATCACCACAGTGAAGATCCATGCACTGCCGTGGATCTTGCTGCTTTATTCAGATCAATTTGAGTTGCCCTCATTGTTAATAACCCTGTATATATATTCATGCTAACATTGTTCTCCTCTAATCTGTATTCAGGCGAGTATTTCCTTCAATCCCTTTGCAAAGCCGGTCCTAAATCCTTGCCAATCACATTTTGCTACTTCATAATTCTCCAATTTAATATGCCATGAATTACTTTTCAGTCTCTCCCCCAAAAACCGAGTGCTTCAATGAGCTGGTTATATTGTTGTTAGATTCTCTTTTGCATTTAAATGTAGAATTTCTAGTTTCTCTATCATTTGCTATATAAAATGCTGTATGAATAGAGATCCATCTTTTTGCAAATTCAATCCAAGATAATCAATTACTAAAAGTTGGCGGCATGAAAATAAATCTTACAGCTTCATCACACTGTATAGCTTCTCAAGCAAAGCATGCTAATTTGGATGTTTATCCTTAAGATAGGTTTTGATTAAAACTACAGAGATGAGCGTGGATTTGGATAAATGTGGGAGTAACTGGAATGAATAAAACATGGTTTTTCAAAAGGCTGTTCAGTGGAGAGAGAGAAAAAAAACTGTTAAGTAACTGAAACCTGCTGTGTGGCCATTGTGGGGGATGATGTGTTAATCGAGCCACAAACTGTGTGGTTTTTCAGGCCAGAGGTCTCATTTAAACAGGCCCAGAAAAAGAGAAATGTATTTGAGCGGGTCCCCGCTGGCTGCTAGACCTTGACTCCATCGCAGTAATGTAAATGCTGGATTAGGAGCCGTTGGCTGGGGACCCCCTCAACCCGTCTCCAGCCACTGCCCCCTCCTCTTCGTTTCCACTAAGACAGCTGGTATCTTTCAAAGGGTCCCAACCCCTGTGATTGATGTGTAATACTTTCAAGCCTCACCTGCCGCCTCGCAGCGTTATTCATCCGCCAGGCAGCCAGTGCTGCTTTCTACTGAGCACTTTGTTTCCCGGGATGTGGGTGGAGAGCCTTCTCCCTCGCTGTTTTGTCCCTGTCTTCACTTTCTCTGTCTGCTTCTCCTCCCTCTCAGACATCAATACATTATGACTTCTCATTGCCACAGCATTACTACTTCACTTCACACTGACTCGCTGTGCCTTACCGACTCAATTTGCTCAACTTCAAATGGCTACTGATGTTCTACAAATTAGCCGTAGACCCCTGCACATGTTGTTAAATGACTATTTGAAGTGTTAACACAATCAAACCTGTCTGGATAATTTTTTTTGTTGCTTTTGGGGTTAGTAAATACAGTTATGTTAACGTCAGCAGAGTATTTGGAAAATCTCAATTTGGACTGAGGCAGTTGTGTTAAGTGTATCCAGATGTAAACTAATAGCACCTAGATTGTAAAGGTACTTATGGAGGCTGGAACCACCTACGACATCAAAGAATGGGCCAGACCTCCATTTTCAACAGTTCAGAGTCCTCCTTGGTTTCAGTGGAAGAGGCTTATGTTCCTGATTAGAGGAGAGAAGAGGTGCTTAGCTCATACACAGATTCTGCCCCCCCCCTGGGATTAGAGCTGTGCTATCAAACGGTACCTTCATCAATGTTTTTATGCTCCTCACACTTCTAATACAAGCTGCTGAGTGGAGGGTAGTCTGTATTTTGCCCCCCCCAATATAGGCGTGTATCATGGGTGGGTGGGTGCACATGCGTGTGAGAGCTCTCTTCAGCCCTCTCTCTGCGCTAATGTGTTCTTGTGTGTATCCGCTGGCAGCCCAGTGGTCTCCGTGGTAACTCATCATTAGGTGATTAATGGGGCTGTGACGAGGCTGCGGTTTAATCAGGCCCGGTGTTTGTGTTGAAGCCGACGACAAGAGCAGCTGCCCTGTCAGTCGGTGTCTGCTCACGAGATGACAGCACCCGCTGCTGAGGAGCGCCTTTGTCAAACGGGCTTCATTGTGTGTGTGTGTGTGTGTGTGTGCCTGTCAAAAGCTTTTCTTCCACCTTCCTCTTCTATTCTTAACCTCAAACTCGCTACCTGGATCTCTCTCTCTATCCCTTTCGCTTCCACCCAGCTATCCAGACCACAGTTACGTGTAGACTGATTGCCTGGTCTGATCCCTCTGCAGGGCTGAAATAACTATTTCTACTTAATTTGTTGCGGTCGGGTCGGGGGGGGGGCAAACAGTGGCAGCAAATGAGACATGTCCTTTGTAGGAACAGTGTGTAGGGGCAGGGTAGAGCACACAGCGGGTTGCTTCAGCTTTGCCCACTTCACTGTTTATGGAGGATTTCATTATGGCATGAGTGAGTGGTAGCTGAGCTATTCTGAGTGAACGGCGATAGCTGAAAATGGCAGTGGACCGGGAACAGCAAATGACTGGCTCAGCTTCTCTTCCCCTTCTTTCCTTACCCAGTGGATTTCTGTGTTCTTCCCCTCCAGAGCTGTCATTTCACATTAACACAGTGGTGACTGTCAGCCAGGGCAGAGGGCTAGGGCTGGGTGCAGTCCAGTAAGCCAGAGTACACATACATAACCACACACAGACACACACACACACACACAGATGAGTAAAACTGAGCCTGGTGTCACCACAGATGGTTTGCACAGAAGCTAGCCAGTTACCGCCGTTATTGAGCTTTGTGCTGGGTCTCTTCCCATCACACTGCAAATGACAAGCAGTGTCTGCTGCTGAAAAATCCTGTTGACACATTATCTCTGAGGAATTCAACAGGTTCAATCTAGCACTGCCTATTTATGTTTAGTTAAAACTTCCTTTTAGGATGTCGTGTTTCATTGTACACTGTACATGCAGCAGTTCTCTTTCTCCTTTTCTCACTTTCCATTTCCCCCCCATTAATAGCTCTGTTTTACCGCCTCTCTAAAAGTATGGAAATGTGTGAGCAGGAAGCTGGAAGGTTCTGTTCTTTGATAAAGCTATTCAGTGCTCTCCAGAGTATACATGGTTGTGGAGGGGAGTGCCAACAATTGCTGTGATGTTGAGAGGAGTCAGCGCATCTGCCTGATCACTGGGAACTTATCTCGTATTTCTCACCCACAAAAAGTCTCCTCCAGCATAATCCTTTTTTACTTAATGTAGTTTCTTTCCAGAAAGGACAATTGTTATTGACACAGACTTATGCTAATTCTCCTTTTTCTTGTATCCACAGCTTTTCTGAAACACTGGGGTTGTTGGTGTGGCCAAATTTTCCCTGGATTTGATTGGTAAATTCAGAAGACTGAAGCCCAGGCTCACAGTCTACCTTTCACGGAGGCCCAGCCGTGAGAGGACTGAGGAAGGCACGTGGCGGATCATGACGGCCGACAAAGAGAAGGAGAGGGAGAAAGAGCGGGACAGAGACAGAGACAGGGACCGGGACAAGAAAGAGTCAGGCAAGTCCCGCCGACTGGACGGGGACCGGGGAGACCGTGAAAGTGAGAGCTCCAGGCCCCGGCGCAGCTGTACGCTGGAGGGCGGGGCCAAGAACTATGCCGAGAGCGATCACAGCGAAGATGAGGACAACGACAATGGCAGCACGGGCGGAGGCAGCGGCACAGCCGAGGATGCCGGCAAAAAGGGCAAGAAGAAGACGCCCAAGAAGAAGTCACGCTACGAGCGTACAGAGAACGGGGAAATAACATCCTTCATCACAGAAGACGATGTTGTTTACAGATCTGGAGGTAAGACAAGAGTCATGGCTGGTCTCAATTTGTTCGCAGGTGAAACTACACTAACTCAGTCCATGTTGGGACTTTAATTGTAGTCCCAACTTATAAACAACACATTCATTCCATTATTTTCCTTCCACTTAGTTTCAATAAGCTTCTTTTAGAAATGAGAAGCCAAATGATAGTTGAGCAATGGTGGAGTTCTTAATGATTGCAATAAGCTAAAGGAGTGCACATTATCCAAAGTAGCAACTCTACCAGCAGTATTATCTCCAGCTGGAGGCCAATGCATCATACAATCAAACAACAATGTTGACCCACTCTTTGTTTTGTCTTGGGCTGCGTTGATAAATGTCAAAGTCGTCATTCCTTAGATGACGTGATAGTGACGACAGCTGTGATAATGCTGATAATGCTTTTCATTCCCATTGTAATTTGACTCACTAAACGCGTGCTATCTATGCTGGGGCCAAAAGGAACTCTAGTTTTCCTTGAGAGATGATTGAGCCGCGGTACAATGTCTTTATTACATTTGTTGAATGAAGCTAAAAAGAGAACCAACCTTTTGTGCAGCTGTAAACATGGCCTGTCCATCACCCACTGTTTAGAAATGGGCTGCAAGAGAGTGGGGAATGTCAACGGTAGGAAGCCAGGCTCACTGGTTGTGTATATAGACTGCTCTCTATCTCACTCTCTCTCCCTCTCCCTCTCCCTCTCCTGCTTAACAGGGCTCTCCGCCTTGCAACTAAATCATTGCCGCCACGTCTTTTCATTTATGTAGCAGCTAGCAAAAGGTCAGGTGGAGAATGAGAGGGGGGGGCACATTGTTTGGATATTTAACGGGAAGAGCGGAAATTACAGCCAGCGTGTTAGGTTAGGTTTCCGCTCCTCCAACTCGACTCACACACACGCATCAACACAAACACTCAGCCCTCCTTTATTCCCCTCATCTACTCAACAGACAAACTAAAGTAGGTGCAGTGAAATAGCCAGACACCCCCCCGATATGTTCTCTGTCTAAGCACGTTATCAGGTTGGCTGAATTATCTCTGCGCTGGTATCAGTGGAGGTCCTCGAGCAAGCAGTCACTCTGAACCAAAGCCTTGTTGTTGCTCACTCTCCATTTCTGTCCGTGTAATGCTCTGCAACGGACTCCATTGAAGACTCCACATTTCATGTTTAATAGAGAGAGAGCACAGCCGCTTTGTCTCATAGTCAATCATGCAGAGACAAGGGGTGGGGGGGTGGGGGAGGGAGAGAGGTAAAAACATCGGAAGCAGTCAGTCACATCAATGAAACATTCAAAAAGGATATAAACAAAGTCGACTGTCTCAGTGGATTAGCGCTGCGGAATATTTATATTTCCGCATTCGAGCAAACGGCAGAGCCAGTGTCTGATTGATGGGGAATATTTGTGTTTCCTGTCTTCTCCTTCAATTAGTTTGACAGGTCTAGAGTGGCCCGGGTGTCACAGCCTGCTCCCACTGTGTATACCAGAGCTGTTGGATCGGTTTAGAGTAGGATGAGCCAGGACTAGAGCACTGGTATGCTAGTTTGTAATTTACCTCCTATTGTCAAAGTGGAAGATCCTCCACCTCAGCGACAGACCTCCTACTGTGTCTTCTGTTTATTGTTCAAGTGATAAGCTGTGTGCGTGTGTGTGTGTGTGTGCAGAGCATGTTTTTCCTCCTCCCGCTTGTTCATTGGTAGCAACCATCTTGCAATCAGATTTGATGTGTGCAGCTTAGGCAGACACAAAGCCTGCCATGGATTATGCTTTACTAAATGTTAAATCCCTTTATAGCCGTCTAGTGACACACAATATGTAAAACTGACCACCCTCGGTGAGGGATTTAAACCGCCCCAGACATGGGGAGAGGGAAGAAGTTGTGACGGAAAATGATAGAGGAACCATAACAAATAGTGAAACGGAATACTGTGTTGATTGCTTTTGTCGCGGGGAGCTTTAGTAACATACAGGCTCATGTCATCACATAAAAAATAAGTAATTTACGATAGAAACTGTCTGCATGCTCCCAATCTCCAGCCACCCACCAATCTCTATGCTTAACCTTTATATCCCTCGTAGATGGGTTCAGGAAGCTTAGTGCATATCGATTGGTGGGGAAAGGTAGAAGGAGGAGTGCAATTGGCCAATAGGTGGGCCTGCAGCGAACTCTGGCTCTGCTGCACTTTAAAAAGGATGAAGGAGTGTGTCTGTGTCTGTACTGTTGGCCAGGGGACTGTACACCGTGCCATTTGTACGGTCGGCTGCTGGGTTGAACAGACTGACGCAGTGCAAGAAGCAGACATGCCAAATGGATCTGTACCCTGTGGCTGAGCTCTCACCACATCCCGAGGCCCAGCCAGACACCTCCAGAGCCTACACACACAAACACACGCACAAACACACAAATGCATGTACACACACACACACACACACCACAAATTTTAGATTCTACATATTGCTACAGGGGGGTCAATAGGAGGCACCTTTAAAGCATGGAGACCCCTCACTTGTAAACTCACACATTACTAATAACAAGTCTTTGTGC
The DNA here is from genome assembly GCF_963576545.1 of Limanda limanda. Taxonomy (NCBI): domain Eukaryota; kingdom Metazoa; phylum Chordata; class Actinopteri; order Pleuronectiformes; family Pleuronectidae; genus Limanda; species Limanda limanda. The sequence goes on from NC_083642.1 coordinate 16,123,801, forward strand.
TCTTACCACTGTAACACATAAATGCACACTATGTACAAAGCGTGCTTTTAAGAGTAATATAGACTGCAACACACACACACACACACATGCTGAGAAAGAGAGAGCTCCATCCACGTTGCTTTCCACTGCAGCAGCTCGGCACTGCAGGTGGCTGGCAGCCATAGCATGTCTCCTTCCCTTCCTAAGTGACCGCCTGGCTGGTCTGTTTAAAATGTAGAGTGCTAATGAAAACCAGCTGCCCCTCCCAGACTCCTTCTGCCTTTGTACCTGAGTGTATGTCACACAACATGGTAACCCACTATCAGACAAGACATGCACTAATTTCCTTATTGCAGATGAGTGATAAATTACATGAAAAACCAACCGAAAATGTCTTAATTAGATGTTTGGCCATCATGTGCCACCAAAATAGCTTCAGTACAGTTCAAATTTGTAACGGTTCAGTTTTGTTAACTTAATTGGTCGGTTGAATTTTCCTGAGACTCAGCTGACTCATTTAACTGGCCCTTTGTAGCTACTCCCATAGACCAATGTTAAAAATTACATGAACGTTTAAAGTGAACTGAATGATAATTCTTTTAAGTTTCACTATTGGTGATTTCTGTGCAACTAAACCTCTTTTATAGATAGAGATTGAATTCATAGCAAAGAAAATGATACTTCACGGGAACACAACACATCTGAGTTCTGTTTTCAGTTTGGATCCTCATGAGAAGCCAGTGCAGTGTGGTTCAGTGAGTGCTGGGTTGGTTATTACAGAGCCAAGACACCGTAGGCTAGAGCTGGATTAGCATTGCGCATCCCGTCTGCAACAAAGGCTGGGTGTGGATTGGTTTGCTGTTTCCAGTCAAGCCAACACAAGGGGCAAGCCCTCGGAGTCCTCTCATATTGAAACACAGCAGTGTGAATCTGTAGCCTGTCGCTAACTGAACAGATCTATTTTTAAAAAGCCCTCACTGTTCTCCCATCTCTCCCCACGCTAGAGACTCTGGGAAAAGGGCTTTTTAGTGAAATCCAACCACCTGCCGACTGCTAAATGAGAAAGCGTGGGCTAGCCGAGAGGGAAAGGAGAGGAGGGGGGGGTGGTGTTGTCAAAGAGCCTCTGTTCTCCCTTAGGAGCTCAGTCAGCTGTAGGCCTGCCCTATTGTAGAGAGCCGATGGTATCGCTTGCCAGGTATTTCCCTCTGCTGTTCCACCCAGAAGAAGGGAGATTTATAGGGGCTGGTGGATGAGGAGAGAGGAAGGAAAGTTGGAGAAGAATCAAGTGTCAGTGTGCCTCCAGGCCCTGACTGCCTGTGAAACCACCCCACTGGGATCGGCCCAGCAGGAAATGGCACAAGGCCGCCGTGGTCATCAGCAGGTCTCCTCCACAGAGCCGCTGTGGTCAGTAATAACACCAGTCTCCCCCTTCTCAGGATTTCTGTCATTCTTGGCCCTGCAGTCCCCTCACACCCCCGTGGTTCCATTATTGCATTCCTTGTGCTATTTAATTTTAGGATCAGTGCACTCGAGTGGGGTGGCTCTTCTGAAGCTGCGCTGTGCTCTGCAGCGTGTGCAGTCTGAGCCGAGCACCACTGGTAACAATGCAGGTGCGTCCTGCCTCATGGAAAACACTCGCCAACAAAACAAACACTGAAACAAACACTCCTCCTGATTTAAGAAGCCTGTCTTATTATTTATTGATCTATTTATTTGTGTCTTGTATTTATTTATTTTTTCTTTCAATGTATTAACTCTTCATTGAATCCCTCGGCACCATTGTAAATGAGGGTCTTATTCCTCAATGTTTTCCGAGGCTTAAATAAATAATCAATCAATCAATATCCCAAATTACATGTTCATATTCTTGCTGCGTTTAGCCAGTTTCATCCCATAGCACCGCCCTTCCCCCATCACTGTTTACTGAACACAAGCGTACAGGACTGTGTTCACAGTGTGACTTTTCCATTGTAGCTTGTCTCGTAAAAGAAAGCTAAGCAGATATCACCTCACATCTCCCCCCCTCCTTTCTGCTGGAATGCTGCAGCAAATTAAACAGCATCTTATTTGCTTGAGACAAGGAGAGCAGGACGCGCTCTTCTGCTGAGGCTAGGTGTGTTTTAGATTAGACGTGCTTGGCAGTCACACGAGCATAGCTGCCTGAACAATGAGCTACAGCGGAAGAACTGCTGTAGTGTTGTGTGTGCTGTGAGGTTATATGCTGCTGCTCGAAGTCGGTAGTGACAATGTAATTGGAGAAACAATGAGCGCGAGGATCAGCTTTCAGTGAAGCGCTCGGGATTGAGACACTGCACTCAGGACTCAGGAGCTACATGATGATCTCTCTGTGTCGAAGTATTGAACTTTCTCTCTCTCTCTCTCTCTCTCTCTCTCTCTCTCTCTCTCTCTCTCTCTCTCTCTCTCTCTCTCTCTCTCTCTCTCTCTCTCTCTCTCTCTCTCTCTCTCTCTCTCTCTCTCTCTCTCTCTCTCTCTCTCTCTCTCTCTCTCTCTCTCTCTCTCTCTCTCTCTCTCTCTCTCTCTCTCTCTCTCTCTCTCTCTCTCTCTCTCTCTCTCTCTCTCTCTCTCTCTCTCTGTCTGGGTGGCATGGCGGTCAGCAGTGGGGTTGAGCCAAGTTAGGAGTTGAAGTTATGGCTGCCGAGGGAGTGAGAACACTCGTCTACAAAGGCCCTGCCGCACCGACGGCTACACCCATCCAGCTAATGCACACTTCAACCCCCCCCCCCAAAAAACCCATCCCCCACTCAGGCCCCCGCTATGGCTAAACCCCCTAGTCCCTCCCCTTTCCACTTCTCCACTTGAGCGAGGAGACCCACTTCCAAATGCACAAAACGGCAGGAATGTTTAACAAGCCAAGCAGACCCTGGAGGACTGTGTGGCCATGCTTCGACAATCTCTTTTTCAAGCAATGAAGAGTCTCTGGCTTTTCATTGTTTTGCCTTTTGAGCAACTACAAGCTGTTTTTATAGGTTATTTGAACCCCAGAATATTTTTGCTCAGTTTGATCACGATCTCTGTTTTGTGTTTCAACTAAGAGCCAAGGTGAATAGGAGACTATTATGCTAATTTGACTTTTGTAAATTCAGATCTCTTCTGTAATAATTCTAACCCTTGGCTGTGTCTCGAAAGTGCTGTACTGGCCTTAGTCCCCATTATCCACCTCCTCCTCCTCCTCCTCTTCCACCTCCTCCTCTCCTTGACAGAAGTGGTTGTGTGTTTTTTTGTCCTCTGCAGTGTGAATGTTTTTGTTAAGGAGATGAGAGTTCATGACCTGGCCATACCACGAGTCACATTCAATTAAACAGCACAGTCGGCTGGGCCACCTTCCTCACACACATTATGAGAGGGTTGCTTTTAGCACTCGAGAGGGGTTATGTCATTTGGCAACATGCTCAAACGTGAATGAGAAATTCTTGTTTTGCTGCTTAGCTTGCCAAAAGCTAACTGGATATTTATATATATAGGTGCAATGACAGAAGTTGTCATTTTCATAGAAAGGGGTTACAGTGATGACTGCAGGGTGGGTTGGGGTTAAAGCTAGTATTGCTCACTGCTGTACAAAAGGAGTGGAACAATAACATAATTCCCCTTGGGCGTAATGTTTGCTTTGGAAAGGCAACCTTGTAGCGTTCCAAAAGTCCTTAATCCTATTACTCGCATTCCAATTGAATTTGACTCAAGGAGAAAAATATCTTTTCAGCAGAGGTAACAGCTCACAAAATAATGTATTACTGAGTCTGTCTGCAGCAAAACATGAAAGAGGGAACATCTTCCTTCAAATTCACACAATTTTTTTTCCCTCCCCTCTTCTCATTTGCAGATTGTGTGTACATTGAGAGTCGGCGGCCCAACACACCCTACTTCATTTGTAGCATTCAGGATTTCAAGCTGGTGAGTACATTTTCATTAGTGTCTGTCCCGTTTCATGTCCCTGTGTCCTCATAATGGCCCGAGGTTTAACACCCACCCACACTGCGTCTCATGCTGAAAAACAAATGACTGGTTCCCCTGAAAAACAAATGACTGGTTCCCTAGTGCGGAGTGAAATCTGAGCTTCGATGGCGGCTGCACAATTAGATGATGCAGGTGCTGAGTTGCACATTTATATGCTGTAACCGTCTGATGAGAATTGAAAACAAATCAGAGTGAAATATGATTTTAAAAGAGTTCACAGTGTTTAACGGATTTATTTGGAAAAATACTAACACCTCTGAGAATCAGGCTTGAATATTAACCACCTTTGTGATCTACTGGCAGTGTAATAATGGTTGTAATAGAGACATAGATGTTTGTTGATGCACTTAATTGATTTAATGAAGGAGATTTTCACCAGTTTTCAATAGATTTTTTTTTTTTTACAACCTACTGTGGCCAAATTGCCTCTTTTGCTGAAGAAGGAGAGAAATTAGTTTTTAATTTGCTACTGAGGACGGCTGATTCATCAGGCTCAGTCGGTTTAGGGAGGTGGTGCTTAGGGTTGGGAGAGCTGTCTCTCTCTCTCTCTCCCTCACATTGACTGTCCAGTCTCTCTGAATTATCTTAGTTCACCCAACAGCTGCACCTCTATCCGTGCTGTTGAAAAGGTTGTAAAATGGTTTCAGATATGTGCTTTTGTTCCTTCTCAGTTGTCGACGCTAATGACACACGGCCTGATTTGAGAAATCCTGAAATTATCACAGCTGCATGCAAACCATGCAGAATATATCTTTCAAGTTGTATAATCTGGTAGTGCTGTCTCATCATACGTTGTGTCATTAGTTATGTAGGAGGTCATTCTACTCAAACAAATGTTTTTGTTGGCTAAGGAAATTTACCAGTTTGAAATTGATAATGCAACCAAAGGTGAAATGTTTTTAATTGGTCCCTTGTATGTGAGTTATCTGTGAGTTGAACACATTTAGGTGCAGCTCACAGAACTACCCTCTAATGGATCAAGCCTACTGGAGTATAATAGATGGGTCTATGGTGCTGAACAAGGAAGCATCTAAGCTTTCTGAAAGGAACATTGGTTGTCTTTTAACAGATTGGTTGTCTAAGCATATAGTGCAGAGGGCTCGGTAAGGGGCGGCCAGGCCCCAGGGGGCCCCGGTAATGCCTGCCGACAGCCAGGGTGATGATGGGAGGTCAGCTCAGAGGCCACACAGCACGTTTTTGAAACGGTGGAATATCGTGTGTATGTACATGTCTGTGTGTAGACGTGTGAGATCAAGATATTGATCATGTGTGAATACTTTAGAGTGTGTGAAGAAAGGTTTTTAAGGTGAGGCCTGCAGAGGGGAGGACAAGCCAGCCCCACAGCAGCCGGGCTTTAATCGGATTGCGATTGGAGAGTGCTGAGGCCGGCAGGAACCCCCCCCCAAGAGCTCACACATGCGCACACACACACGCTCGCACACAAACCCACACACCTGCACCTTGATTAAGAGCGCCAGAAGAGGTCTGGAGCAGGCCGAGGTAATTGTCCTGGGAGGGAGAGGGAGAATTCTGGCTCCATTAGCTGACCTCTATCTCTCTTTTTCTCTTTCTCTCTCTCCGTCTCTCGCTCTCTGTGACTCCCTCCCCCCATCCATCTGTAATTAATGAACAGCCATCTGCATGCCTGTATGTGTTTGAGCAGGCTGTACCCTTGTCGTCCTATGTTAAAACAACAAGTCCCGCTGGCTCTCCAAACAAGTACGCTGTTTTTCAATGAGCCCACTTTGTCGCCAGGCTACAAATCACAAAAGATTGGCACTGTAATCTCTATTTCCTGGAGAAGGGCAGACTCCTCTCTCAGAATGATAGCTGTATTAGGTTGTAATAGCACATGTTGATGTAAACTTCCATCTAGTCGGCCAGCCTCAAATCTACTCTGTCACCCTGCACTCAAAACTGGGACACAAACTAGTGCCACTGGGAGAAAGACAATATTCATCCACTCATTCTGCTCTTTTGTTGAACACAGTGGTTTGGAGTAATCGCATTTGCCTCTTGTGCCGCACTGTATCGTAAAGGACAGGCAGCAGGCAACTTGAAGTCCATGTTAGTGAACAACGCATTAGACATCAAGTCATTCTCTTTATTTCCTATCCTCTCATCTCTCCCTGCGTCTGTGCCCAACCCCCGCTTTTTCTTCCCCTGCACAAATTATCGATCCCCCCCCTCCTCCTCCCTGTGCAGGGGAACAGGGCTTTGCAAACAGCAGAGGGGGAGGAAATTTCATTGGTCCTAAACCAAACCACCATATCAATATTGCCCCTCTCACACCCTTCTCCTTTCCCCTGTCTCGCTCTCCTCCCTCAATCTTTAGACTGTAACAGTCTCACTCTGTACTTTATCTAATGACCTGTGAATCCAATTAGTGGTGTGTAGAAATCCTGAATGCAGCCATCAATCTTCCGTGCGGTGGGAAGAAGAAGGGTTGAAGCCGGCCGCTCTGCCTCTGTACGCCTGTGCCTCACTGTGTGTTTCTTCTCTGCTGATTGTTTGTTTGTGTGATTATTTAGCATGTGTAATAGCACATGCAAATGAAATCAATTTTGCAGTATTATTGGGGTAATTCTACACTTGGGAGAAAATCGTTTTCCTTAGTTTGTTTCCTCAACAGTTGCAGCTGTGGGGCCCACTGTAACCTCTGTGACTTATTGATCCAGCACAGATTTCAGTCTCCCGCCTTCCTCCTAAAATGTCTGCCCAGATACAGGGGTGACCAGTAGGAGGCCATTTTAGTTGTTAGCAAATCAGAGGTGAAATAAAGACGCCTAAATGCTTTATTAAATCAGTACTTCTCTTACATGGCCATGTTGAGATTATTAGAAAAGAACAAATGATTTTTTTTTTTTAAATGTCACAACAAGAAAATATCGCTTAACATCAAATACCACTTTCAGTGAAATTAACAATAAATTGTATATATTATATAGGTAGACATGCATTTAGGTGTATTCTAAAGTAAACCTGTCTGCTATTCCCTCTTATGTGATTAGTTAGGTCAGTTAAGAGCCTTGTTTTCCCACAAGGGCTCGTCTCAGTTTACACCCAGTGCCACGACCTTGTAATGTGTTTACAATCTATATTTGATGAGAGTATTGCAGTGATCGTGTCGTAGACGTGTGTGTTTGTGTGTTTGCCCTATAGGTGCTGGCCATGTAACTTATATTCTGATCATCCATTTTGTAGACCTACTGTATTCATATTAACATCATATGCTCACACACACCTCTCCGTGTTCCCTGCTGGTGTGAGGACAACCTAAGACAATAAGCCACTGAACAACCTGCAGTCATATCTTCCCATTGACCCTGACTTCACCGATCCATTCTGCTCTTCTCACCGTGATTTTCTCCTCCGTCTCCATTTCTCTCCTCCTCCCTCCCTCATCTGTCTGTTTCCACACTTCACTCCTCCCTCATCCCCACTCCTCTTTATCTGCTGTCATTCACCCACCTCCCTCCTCCCATCCCGTGTTCTGATCATTGTGTCCATGTCCTCGACGCTCATTGCCCCCCCTCCTCTTACCACCACCACAACCTCCCTCTATGCTTGTATCTAACCTCATTTGCTGTTATTGGCCAAGTCAGCTGTGTTTCTTCCTCCATCCCTTCCTTCCCCACATCCCTCCCTTGCTTTTTGTCTCCCTCCCTCTTTCGCTAATGGAGTGATTGCAGTGTTTCTCCCTCCGGGAACGAGGGATTGTGGAGCCCAGTATGACACACCCACACTCTTTCTGTTAATCTTACACACACACACACACACACACACACACCCCTAGTCCTGGATTTCCCTGCTTATGGACATTTAATTAGATGCCGTGTACAATGCAATTATCTTGCCAGGAGTCCAGCTCATATGTTGCAGACCTGATGAGCTTAAAAGAACGAGGGGATTTTCTTTGTCATGTAACCAGTATATTGTGTGAACTGTGCTCACTGGTTTTCATTTAGCACCCCTCATCTTGGCATCAGTTTAATAACACAGTATAATGTAATGGCCCTCTCAAGGTTGAACCTACTCTGTTTGCATTGTGAGATGTGTGCAAGCAAGTCTGTGATACGCTGTGCATCCAGTGAAAACAGTCTGCGATGGAGTGTTTGTTCAGGCTTCCAACGCCGTCAGATGACACACGCATGCACAATGAGCGTGTGTATGTTTGTGATTAGACGTAATTGATGCGTGTCAATCTAATTAATGACATGTTGAAACAATAGGTGCGCCTGTAAAGGAAAATGTTGTGTTTATGAAACCTCGACTCTTATTGATTAGTACGTGACTTTGCTTTTTGCATGCAAGATTTGTTCATTTGGCTTTGCATGATCGCCGCATGCGTAATCAGTAACGAACACAGAATTGATTTAACTGATGCTTGGAAACAAAAACATCAGAACCTGGTCGTTCATATTTCTGGTGTATTCCAGCCAGCTGGGAGTTTGCCCTCTCTTAACCAGGAGCTGTCAAGAAAAGCAGCAATATTGAATTATCTTTCAACGCCTTTTTGACAGCTCTATATTTATCTGTAAATATTTTTTTGTTTCCTTAAAATTTATAGAATATTGTATTTTCCTGACAACTGAATTAATAGCATTCGCAATGCCCAGATGTTGACGAGACATGTTTACTTAGCTACACTTAGAAATCATTTGAGTTAAAATATATGAAATGCTAGTCTCATTATAAAACTCCTTACAATTATTAGAAAGCCAAAACATTTAGTTACCAGATGGCTTGAACAAGAATGATGAAAAGGCAATTCATAATTTCCTTCATTTTCGTTTCTAGGACAGAAAACAGAGAATTAATTAGATTTTATATTTTAATGATACACAAAATACCAGTATTTTTAAACCAGATGAATTGCTTTAACTACAAAGCATGAATGTGTCATGTTAATTTTCAATTATTTTTTATTCATAAATGTCCTCAACTCTCTGTGTAGTCGGGTGACATGCACTGTCAGGTACAACTGTTTGCTTGTGTTGGACAGATATGACAGCATAGCTTTCCTAGTTGTCATGTAAACAATGTGTGTACACCTCCACTACACACACACACAATAAATGTTAATTGTTTCTTAAGCAACTGTTTCCTGATGGTTTTCGCTTGTGCTTATCTTACAGCCCTGGAAAATGTCACCTTTTTAAAGCCCATAATTAAAAATGTTTGATAAAGATGCAAATATATGTGCATAAATATGCATACTTAGTTACTAGGGTTTTCTGTGGATCTTGAGTATAGTGCTAATGGAATCCAAAGTGTTGATAATTAGCGTAACAATGAGAATCAGTTTGCAGTTAGCTTGGCTGCCCATATTCAAGTCTATGCAAAAATATCACTTAATGTACAATTTGGCATCAGATAGCAGGGTTCGCTCTTCCTCATCTGATCCCTCCCCAGATTTCTCCCTTTTATGTAAAGCTGCTCTGTCAAAGTGGCTGTGAGGCGTGCAGCTGTGAGTCAAGCCAGACTGTAATGAACAACCTGTGCGTTTCTTTCACCAGAAAGTCTCTCGTCTGTGTTGTGCTGATATTGAGATGGCTGTAAGAGGTTGACTAGACAGGCATCACTTGTCTGTTGTCACTGCCTAGAAGACTGAGTTCCCTCTTTTTATCTCCCTGTTACTCACTGTGCGACCGACCACCCTCCTCCCTGCCCCCTTCCAACATTTTGAAATGCAATTATGGATCAGTGAGCACTGCCATCAGTCGCACTTCTTGTTAATATTTATCGAGTGGAGCAGCAGCCGCTGCCATCTCCTGAGAGAGGGGCGCTACAGTCATTAGGGGCAATTTTGTCCGTGTGTGTGTGTGCGCGTGAGCCTGTGCATGTGTGCATGCGTGCATGCATGCTGCTCAGCTCTTCCTTTCATACCAGGGTTCACTCAGCTGCTGTAAGCGAGCTGGTACATTTCACAGGCATGAACATGTGGAGGTGCAGCCTTTCACCATTTTGTGTGGGGCTGTCTTAAGTGTCTGCTTGTCTCTGAGCTCTCTGTGAGGAAGCAGCTTTGACAAGGGCATCTAGGCGTCTATAGACACGGCTGGCCAGCCGAGCCGGCTGCAAGCTGTTTGATTGAAGCATTCTGCTTGTAATGTTCCCCATTGAGTCGCAGCCTTAAAGCAATAGAACCACAGCACAACAGCTACTAAACACTGAATGGCCATTCATTGTCACTTACATTCAAAAGGAAAACGGACCAGAAATGGTTGCTGACAATATACCTCTTAGCTGTGGTGGGCTGGAGCAGGTTAACGCATGAAGGGAAACACATTTTTTGATTTGAACAAATTAATTCTGCTCAGATTACCTGCCTTTATTTGACAAATAGCCCCCTCCTCTTCTCTCCCTCACAGTTGGCTGTGACTAAACCCTGTGAGCAAAGGATTTTTTACTGCTGCCTTGGCAGTATCAGGTGACTTTCCCTATTATAACCGTTTTGATTAATGCTCCTCCGTGAGGCATTCACCCCACCAATCCTGCCTTCCCTGTCCCTCCCATTCCCTCCCTTCTCTGTCTCTACACACTTGAAATTTCATTGAGGTGAAGCCATCAATGCTGCTCTTTGTAATAACATTAGGTCATTAAGCCGAGGTGTAGGGTCACTAGCTGCAGCAGCTGCTGTTTCTATGCAAGCATGTTCTTAATCTGCAAGACTGACAAATGCTTGTCCGACTCTGGTGAGTTTGCAAGCTTGCCGCGTTTCTCAAATCAGATGGAGACAGGCACGCATCTCTTAGACAGAACTCTGTCTCTCTTCGGGGAGGCAGGTGAGATTGATTGTCCACATGAGCGCTGCGATGAATAAATAAAGCAATACAAATGGCAAGGTTGAGATAACAACACAGTTCAGGCAGTGAGTGGAGGAGGCTGTATTCAGCTCTCCTTGTGGGTATAAAACCAAGCCAAACCTCTCCTTGGCGCCCCGCTTCTCCTCTCACATTCCCCCCTTTTCATCTTTTTGGACAGATAACACTTTATTCTCTCACCCTCACTGCCCTCCCTGTGCATTAGCTAAATGCTGCTATGGAAACTAGTTGTTCAGCCAATAGGATTATCTTTCTCCCGTATAGAAGACAGACAGGGAGGGAGGCAGAGACGGACTGAAATCAAAATGGGGTTTGTATGTGTTTTTAGATGGAGTCGGTGCAGCCCCTGGACAGTGGGGGTTGGTCAGGCTAAAGGGCCAGGCAAGCGCCCATAGCATTTTCATAAGGCTCTTTAAAAGCTCAATCAATAGCCTCCTCTTTGACGCACCACTGCTAAATTATTCAGCAGAGAGGCCCCTTTGCCCACTCTTCCCCCTTGGAGTTTCATTAATCGAGTTTACTTTCACCGTCTTGGCTAAATCTCTAGCACACAGCTGCATGAAAATTTGTCATGTCATTTTCCAGTGACAGATGACATTCGGGCCTTGCATATATATCCAAAGTGCTAATTCTGCTCCTTGTTGCTGAGTTGTTGAAATATTCAGCGGTGCCTCAGACACTTTTCTTTTTTTTCCCCTGGCACATCACAAGTGGAAATGTCTCCTCTGATGTCTTCACCAACATCTGAAACAAATTCACTGCGCTCTGCCATGGAGCACTACCTTTATCTTAAAAGCAGAAGAGCAAACAGACAGTGTTATCTTCCCTGCCGCTGACTTTGATGAGCAGGCGGTAAAACAAATAAGGCAAAAATGGCAAGAAAGACGGGTAGATTTGATGTTGTCAAAACGTACAGGCATCCAAAGCTAGTCAATATATATGGCAATAATAACGGGGTCTGTTTAATTACCTGACCAGGTCCTGTTGAAAACAATCAACGCCGTCATAGGGGGCAGCACGCTAAATAAGAGGGAGATGGGTCCTTTGAAGCACGGTTATATTAATAGTGTCTCTTGTCCTTTGGGGTTAGATGTTTTCCACAGTAGATTACCTAGAAATGTGTTTTTCTTTCCCTCCAATTTACACATGTCTGGTAACATCTCTCCAGGGAGTATTATTTTCAGAGGAGAATCTCTTGGCTTTGCTCGGCCACCCAGTGCTGACTGTAGTAACCAGACACTAAACACTTATGCGTGGATTGGTCAAGCTTTAATTGGATTGGCCTCTGTTATGAAAATGGACGGCTAATTTTACCCCACCTCCGCGTCCTCGCCCACTTTACATTTCCACTCCTCCCATCCGGCCCCCCCCCCTATATCCCCCAACCCCCCTCCCTGCGCGCTCTCCCCGAGCTTAAGTGGGTATCTGGCGTGCTTCACCACTGGTTCTCAGCTCAGTGTAATTTCCAGCTTGTCCAATGTGTGACATGCCAATAAAAAAAGAATGAGAGAGAACAGGAGAGGTGGGGGGGAGGAGGGGGAGAGGGTAACGCTGTGCAAGTGCAGATTTACAGTGGTATCGGGTTCACACGCTTTCGGTAGGGCCCTACTTTTTCCCATTCTTTTTCTCTCTTTGTCCATTGAAGAACACATGGTGCAAATTAACGCTCGCTGGTCAAGGGAGAAAAGGGGGAAGGAGAGAGGTAAGAAGGGCAAAGGCATCGGTCAGGGACAGGGAGAGAAAGAAGTCGCGAGGGGAGCACATTTCAGGGATTGCTGTGAGGTCTTTGGAATGTCTGCATTTTGTAACTCTGAACCTGCCTCGTTCAGCCCTTAAAACAACAGCAACATCACAGCAGGCTGCCATCTCAAGCAGCTCCCCCTGCAGCAATCTCATACATACCCTCTGACATTCTGTACATGTGTTACAGCGCGAGTCATTGCTAACTTTATCTAGCCTCCATCTCGGAATACTTGTTGATGTAATGCAACACAACTGGCTCACACATGCTCGCGCTTTGATCACAAAAAGGGGAATATCACTATTTAAGATCTTTCATATGCCATTTCCCTGCAATAACTGTCTGGACTCCGTCAGTGTGTGTGAGCAAGAAAACCCTCTTTTAATACCTAAAAACTCCCAAAAATCAAGAACCCAATCATGTCATCATGATTCACACTCTGGATCTCCTCCATAACAAACCAATAAAAACCTTGAAGGGCGCTCAACTCAAACCTCCGCATTAAAATGAGGGGTTTTAGTAGATTTAGTAAAATCCTCTGAAGCATAATATGCACCAGTATCCACAGTCACATTCTCTATAGCACAGAAAGTTGATTGTGTTTGGTAGTGTATGCAAACATAAGATACATGGGAAAAGAGTAGCAGGGCAGGACAATCTGGTTTCTCTGGGTTTTAAGTTAATGACAAATTCAAACAGGACACAGAAGGATGATTGTGTGTTTTCCATTCGGTGCGTCACATTTCCGCCCGCACTGGCTGTGACTGGTGTTGCATGTGCTTTGATGGGCGAGTCTAAATTGTGTTTGCCTGTCTGTCACCGCCAATGGATCACATGGACTGAGGGAACCACAGCTGCAAGGGCTTGGAGACGCTTCACTACACTTGTGCACACAGACTTCATTTATTCTGCACATAGGTGTTTGTGCTTCTTTCTTTTGACGGGCATTGACACACAACACATTGCACACTTTATTATTCCACATTGTGTGTCCCTGAACCCTTTTGTTGTGCTTACCAAAAACACATCTAGTCCAAACCTCCAAAATTCTCTCCCATCCCCTCTTGCTATTTTGCTGCACTCGCCACTCTCTCCCAAACCTTTTCTCCACTGAGATTTCATGCTACAACCAGTTGATTTTGTTCCTGCCTCGATCTTAAACCGTGTGCTATGAAGAAGTATAAACACTATCCACAATGGCAGAGACATTTCCTGGCATCAAAGGGCCGAGCTGTGCTCTCCCCTCAGTAGCTGTATTCATTTCTGCACCCGCCACGCTCAAACGCTCTTTGTTCTTCTCTTTATAGGAATGTACTTAACAGTTTGGCAGTGTTGTGTTTGTGAACAGAGCCGCCTTTGTTCCAGGAGACAGTTAACACTTGTGTACAGAGCAGAGAGAGGAAAGACTGCCTTATTAAGCCTACTGTTAAATTAGCCTAAGCACTATCTTAATGAAATGATTAAGAAAATATAGACCTCCCCTAAGTCTCTTTTTATACAGTTGTCAAATCCCCATGTCTTTTGTCCGGTGCTTTCTCCTCTGCCCCTGTACAGTTGTAAAAGCACGCGGCTGCTGTGCGTGGCCATCTGTGGTGGGACCTTTCTCTGACACGCTGTTTAATTCCTTCTCTTACTTGCTTTAGAGCTAATTGAAATAACCAGAGCATTTTAAATACTTTTTTATCCAGATGGGACCGGCTGTGTGTTTATGAAAGGACTAATACAGGCGGCTGCATAGACTTACACTGCAGCATTCCGACAAGCTAACCTTGGGCTATTGAGCTTAACAGCCCATTTATAGATCATCACAATGCCCTCCCGTTTGAGGGTGAATAACTCTTTATAGGCACTTGTCATTTGCACTTTTCATATCCAATGGTGTTCCTTGCCTTATCCCACATTATTTCTATTCGGCTTCTCCTTTCTTACTCTCTCCTCTGCTGTCTGGTCGTCGTGATGAATCTTGTGCCTCAAGGCGCTGTGGGATAAGGGGCTGATTTGGGCCCATTAATGATGGTGCCCCAGCACGTGAACACTTACGAATCAGTTCACACACCAGCAAAAGAGCAAAGCGTTATAAAAAATAAAAAAGAAGACCCACCCCCCCTCTGTCTCCTACCTTCACCCCCTTTCCAGGTGAAATGGAATGATTTAATGTGCAGCCCTGTCGGAGTGGGTAATGGAGTTGGCGGATGAGTGCGAATGGCTCTCTCCATCAGCAAGTGGAGGATGCGGAGGGGTGTTGGAGGTGATTGAGACCCCTGTCTGTCCAGGGGTGCTCCGTGTATAGACAGTGACCCCTCGTCCTCGCCTCCCTGCGGAGCCAAGATACACACTCGCACAAAACACACACCTCATTTCTTCATAGTGTGTGCACCACAGTGGAACTTGTGCTTACACTCTCCAAGCTGTACACGTGTGACAGCACCTGTAGGGGACTGATGGAGCTGGCTGTTAACAGATGGCTGAATGTCTCTTTGAGTACTTTTTGGCCCAGAACATCATCTCTAAAGGCGCCTCGCTGGGTCAACAGAGGGTTTTTTATATGGGCCTGTTCTGAGTGATAATGAGACATGATCTTATTTATTTGTCAGATGTTGCTTTAGCTGTTTAGAAGCTGCTAATTGGGAGCTTTATGTAAGTTAATTTAAGCCACATTTTCTATCAATTCACAACTTAGATTTTGTGCCAGTGTGAGAGGTTATGTTGCTGAATTCAAACAGTGATGGCAACAGAGGGAGAATATTGATTACTACAATTGATTACACTCACACTGCCCTTGCTCTCCTCTCTTGTCTTTGTTTGGACCCTGTTAAAGAGTTCTATTCCCAAAATGTCCATTCAGTCCATGTGAATATGTAATCAAAAGGCAGAGGTGCTGGTTAGGAGAGTAGTTTTAACAGCAGTGCTCATGTGTTGTGAGACTCACTGCGTAACTCCTGATACACCAGCAACGCTCCATAATTAGGTGCAAACTGTTTGCTGCTACGCCAAAATGTCATTTAAATGCCAAATGGCAGTGAGGGTGTGTATATTATGTGGGATCTGCAGCCTGTCACTGTAGGCCTGTGCTAGATCTCTGCTGCTGCCGGAAAGACGTTACACAGAGATAAGTGGTCGTTCTTGTGGCGTTGGCCCACACTGCTCTTCTTAGCTTGTGAGCTAGGACTCCCGATCCAAAAGCTCTCACACCCCAGCGGCTTTTGTTAGCAGAGATAATATCTTGTAACATGGAAAGGGCTGGTGTTTAACTAATTATTGTGCAAGTGTTTGCTGATGAGCAACAGCTTCTGCTGCTTTCACAGTTTGTACAAGGTGGTGCAGCTTATACACAACTAGGTGAGCTTTTCTATTCCAAACTATAAAAAGTCCAACAAATGCACACAGCTGATTTTGGCTCTTGATACAGCCTTTTGTCTGTGTAGCACACCCACTCTCTGCTGTTTCATTTAACAGCCTCTGCTCCATGAGGCTAGCTGCAAGTCTTTAGATGGTGAACACAGCACTGCAGGCCCATATAAGGAGTGCGCATTAGCCCTGTGAAGGTTCTGCACAGAATCACAAGGTGTCTGGAGTCCACCTGTCAAGCCCCACCACCGCCATCTTTAGCACCACACTGACAAAAACCATCAGAGCACCGCAAGCTCTATGCCAGCCTGCTGATATGCTATGCTAACACGTTAAAACAATAATGTTTATTGTGGTAATATGTCATGCTAAGCTTGCAGTCATTGGTTGGCTTAAATGAAAAGAAGCAGTGTTTCCTCTGGGCTGGTGCAGCAGCCACTGAGCTTTATAGCCTTTAAAGTAAAGCAAAGCTCCACATCCCTACCTAGTGTGTGTGCGTGTGTGCGTGCTTGAATCACTGTGTGTGAGCAGCTTGTGTAATCACTCCTAGCTGGCGGGCTTAGAGGGAGAGTGGAATCAATGCAGTGGGCTATGAAGAGAGGAGAGAGAAAGGAAGAGAGGGAGAGAGGAGGCTGATCAATATCATAGCAGCAGGGTGGGGTAATACCCACTTCATGCAGCGCCTCAACAAACAGGGAGGATTGTGGGAGTGAAGCAGAAGAGAAGAACAGAAATAAGAGAGGAGAAGAGCAGGAGGGGCAACGGTAAAAAGATGCAAATCTCAGTGGCGCCGGTAAACAAGAGGCTTTGTGTCAATCACCAGATGAAGAGGCACATTTAGCATTCTCCTCTCTCCTTCAACCATTCCAACGCTGCTGGGGACTGTTTGCTCGGCAGCTGCCTGCCCATTGGCCACGGGCCGCTGACGGGGTGTGGCTTCATGGCGATAATGTATGGGCTGTCATGGCAATGATATCCACTGTTTAAGAGAGTCATCAATAACCCCACCCTGTTGTATTCCACAGACTGTTAGTCAATGTCTGCCGGATCATCCCATCATCAGCCTATCATATCAGTGTACACACACAGAATCTATTGCAAGCATCCACTCAGTTACAAAGAGCCAGCTCTACGAACACCTAATCAACCTCCACCTAAGGACAGGTGGATGTCAATCACATCACAACAATGGAGGGGAAAAAACACGACAATCTGCCGACAACACAGGTCTAAAGCGGATGAGGTTCACAAGCTATAGAACATATAAAGCTCTCTTTATGCTGCCTGTGCTTTAGTGGATTGGGGTTGCGTGCTCCCTCCCACATCTCACGCTGATGCTGATTGCATGGTATGGTGAACTGTGTCTCCCTTCTGCTTGATTTAACATCAAAGCCGTGACTGGGCTGCGCCGAGCGGGCTTCACATGGCAGTTCAGAGCTGGGAGACAGGATGTGATGACGGACAAGTGAACTTACACTGTAAACGGACACTTCCTCTGCGGTGGGTAGGAAGTCCCCGGCAAACCATATGGTCACACTGGGATGCACAGATCTCCTGCATGTGTCTGAGTGTGTGGGGGGGCGGGTTCATTGGATTCTTTGGTTTTCCTCTCTGTGGGTTTTTTTGTAAATGTGTTTGTGTTTCCATTCCTCTTCTGTTCCTGTTCACAGCATCTTAGCCCCTGAAAATGTTACAACTAATTACATTGACCCAGCCTCTTATCAAATGCACCTTCTAGCCATTTTTAAAGGCAGAGATTGGTGTGCATGTGTCGCCTGTCAATGATGTTGGCAGGGGCAAGTGAGGGGTGAAAGTTGGACGATAGGTTACTTACTGAGAAGAGAGAACAGTCTGAGACAAGGCACCGACCTCTGTCTTTTTGTTCGTTTTCTCTTTTTTTTTTCTTCCTCTGCTTCTCTCACTCACTCACTGCGGGTTAACAGTCATCCCCCTCTTCTCCCTGACAGAGTGAGCCGAGGCGAATAATTCCCCCGTCTACATCAAAATCCTTCGCCTTCCCTACTCAGACCTGGACGCTGCTGCACAAAGCAAATGCAGACTGAGCCTGTGTGTGTGTGTGTGCATGTTCAAAATATGGTGTTTGATATACAGGCGCACACGCGGATGAATGGGCGGAGAAAGCTTTGATGTGCCTGGGTTGCAGAGAGTAGACACATCGGTTTGTTGTTGAAGCTCTTTGTCTCGCGCTCTCGCTCAGTGGGCACTGTGTATGTGCAAACTAGAACCAATGTGTTTGACACACCATTCTCATCATGACTCCAATGTTTCTCTTAAGTGAACAGTTGTTATCTCAGCCATTTGTATTTTATCCCGTTACACTGGGGGATGCCAGCAGTGAAGATGTTGCAAGCGGCTGCACTTTTCATTTGCAGGACTTAAAATAGGTTTGTAAAAAAATCAGGATGTGATATTTTCTGTCATCCTTGTGAAGTAGTCAGCCACTGATCCCACATTTTGTCAGCTGAATGTTCTCTTTATATATTGCCATTATTGTGTTATGAATAAAATCTGAAAATGAGATTTGATTTTTCAGCACAAATTAGAACACCTTCAGAAATAAATGCAAATTAACCATTTTTTTTTTTACCAGAATATTTTCAACAAACTGTTCAAGGTTATTGAAGAAAAGAACAAAAAAGCAAAGCTTGTGAAATGATTCGAACACAAAATGTGCCCCAGATGCTTTTATTACCTCCTCTAGTTATATGGTTGTAGAACCTTTGGCTACAATTAGGTGTTTCTTGTATCTCAAATTTTCTTACACTTGTCTGCTGGTAGTGTTTACCCTCTTTCAATGATATGAGTGCAAGTTATTTTAAGTTACTGGGAATCAGTTTTGCGACTAATCAGCTTTGCCAAAGATTTTCAATGAGATTAAGGTCAGGGCTCATTGCTGGTCAGTGTAAAACTGTACATATTCTCCTTTTATAATAAATCTCTTATGCTGATGCATGTGGGCTTCAGGTTGTTGCTGAAACACCCAACACCTTTGCCTCAAACTAACCAATTTCACTCTGAATTGTCAGGGTATTGTTCTGATTTCATCATTCCTTTGATGGATTCAGTCCCCCCCCCCCCCGTACCAGAAGCAACAGAGCTGCCCCACAGCATGAAAAAACCCTCATTGTCTGTATTTCCTAGTTAATGGTTTTATTTTAGCACTGTGTGACTCTACTTTGCTTTTTTGTCGTCCACAGCAGAGGAGAGACAGGTTGACATCTTGTTACGCTAAGTGCAATAAAAGCTCTCCGCCGTGTGTTATAAATCCCTCTAACACCAAAGACAGGCAGATGTTGACCCTAAATGTCTGAAAGGCTAAAATGTAGCGGTATTTTTTAAATGTACGCAATCTGGCGAAAGTGACGACGATGCTAGCAGTTCTGCTGCTAATGGAAGGCTAGTTATTCCCTGGCCAGAACACTAACAGAACTCCTGCTGTTACAGCTGCAGCAAGTATAGAGGCACAGGCTTTGATCCATCTGGGCTGTCGGGAGAGAAAATATTCCTCTAGCTCTGCAAGACTGATCTTGAGTAAATAAAGTATATACTTAATCCATCTCCATTTAATCTTGTAGGACTCAGCTTGTGGCCAAACTGTCCAATTTGTATCTGTACACAACAATGAAGCTAATTTTTGAGAAACTTAAGACATGTGAAAAAGATTAAACATATTGTCTAATTATAAATATCAACAGGCACTTTCTTGTCAGAATGTGTCAGATGTTTGCACATCAGTCTAAAGGTGAACAGTATTTCCATTTGACATCAGCAGTTGTCTTCACAGCAAGTATGCTCTGCAACACACTGCATATTTTCTTTGTCTTTGCTTTGCTTAATTCATACAATCTCACACATTTGTTTTCAAACCATTTCACAGCTATATCTAATTGAAACTGTTATTTTGTTTGTGTTGGTTTTTAAATGATCATTCTACCTATAGTACCAAACACCCACTGGATAGTTAAAGATAAACAAAAAACAGGACATTCCTCAATTTCTCTGCACTGTAAAATTTAAAATATATAATGGTGAAGTAATCAGGGGCAGAAAGCACAACAATTTAAACCAATAATCCGATCAGAGTCATGACCAATTTGACCTTTCCAGTGGGTTTAAAATGACTTTGGTCTTTCTAAATGATACCAGAGTGGATTTATTCTTGTGTAATGTTTGAATTGAGGCAGCAAAGCTGGAATTTATTTACGACTTGAACTTGATTCCTACGTGGAATTAAAAGCAATTCAAACAGACTGAACTGTGGCTCAGTGACTCTCACCAAAAGTTCATCCCTAATCGTGTTACAATATGGTGGCTGTTACTGTCCAGACTGCGAGTCATGCAGTACAGCTCCTTCTAGCACTGGGCCAGCCTTGTTATTGCAGCTGTGTTGTCTACAATACATCTCTTGTTGCAGCACAGCGGGAGGCTGCTCACAGCTTCTTGCCTATGTGTGTGTGTGTGTGTCTCTGTGTGTGTGTGTTGCATGTGCACGTGTTACACAGCATTCAGACTACAGTTGCTGCAACTAGCCTTTCCATTTTATGAGCTGTAACGTCTTTAAATCATTTGCTAACACCAATACTCGTCTGATAGCCTTCTGCATTTGCATCCACTCTGATATATCGTCACACAGGCGGGGAGCTAATTTGCATGTGATTATTTGCATATTGTACAAAGCAAGCATGCCTGACAGACCACCCACTGCTCGGCTAGTGCGGCATCTGGCTGATACACAGCTTACATGATGTATTGCTGATAGGGCCAGTGTCATCACTAGAGACTGAAAAGCCGGCAAGGTCACCTTCAGACTCCGAGATAGAGGGGGACGAGACACGGAGAGATGGATATCTCCAGAGGCAGTGGCCAGATAAAACAATACAATCAGAACCGGTTGAGCTCCTGGGGATGTGAGCTCTTGAAGGCTGCCTGTTCGGTTTTACATGCAGCGTTAAAATCAGTTTTTCAGTTGCATTTGTTCCCGGCTTATTTGCCTCCTTTCGCGTGTGCGAGTGTTAGAAGGATCATAAATATTCATATTAGTCTGTATGATCAGCTCACATCCTATACACAGAGCTAACACACACTGTCTATAGACATTCCTCTGATGGCCTGACAGCTGCTCTTACATAGAGAAGACCTCCAAAGCATATTGCTTGTGCACGTGCAAGAGAAATGCACACTTAGCACACACTCGTGCCCTCTCCATCACCTCTTTCCAAGCACACACCCATGCACACACACACCACCTTTCTGCCTCCCCTGCGAGTTGTTAAGGAGATGTACCTCACACACACACACACACACACACACACACACACACACACACACACACACACACACACACACACACACACACACACACACACACACCTAACCTTGGCCAAATCTTATTCGAGTTTCGCATTATACCTGCATTAACCTACACTTGCCTGAATGTTAAATGTTCATATGCATTTCTGTGTGTGAGATACCTAGGCGGGAGATCGATTAGCATTGGCTAAAGCAAGCCTTCTCATTTCCTGTCTTCCATTACAGCGCTCAATCAGCCCACAACTCCTTCTCTGTCATACCCTGCTCAGGAGGCTGCCACTGCTAGTCATACACACACATACACACAGGGTCCGAATTAGCTGGCTGGGCAGACATCCAAAATGACAAGTACTCACACTCGCGCACACACAAACACACACACAGAGCTTGATATTCCTGTGCTTTTCTGCATGCCCCTTTTTCTCTTACTCCTCAGCGATAATCCTGTCAGTTTTAGTAAGATGACTTATTAGCTCACCCGGTTATGTTAACAAGATAAAGCTAACATTATGGGTCAAAAGCAGACAGGCTCCCAAACAAAACACCAGACCGTTTAAACACTCAACACAACACAAAGGAAGCCAGCGACATCCAAGAAACGTCAGCATTCCTCAGTCTTTGTGTGTTTGTGTCCAACTCTCAATGGTGACTCACTGGTATTACCTCGAGACCAGGCAAGTCTCCCACTCTCAAGAGAACATCCCGGGCTATATGCAGAAACAAACACACCGACACACGCACACAAGCAAGCACACTAACACACAGGAAGCCAGGTATCAAAGCGAGAAGGCTTTGAAGCGGCTTAATGAAAGGCTGAAGGCAGAAATGACAATGTTTTCTGGCAGGCTATAACTGTATGTCTGGCTGAAAGGAAGAGCTTGGAAAATAAAGTCAGTATTATGATCTGAACAGCCAGATATGAGCTCTCTTAACCGCCTCCATCTGTCCTCACACAGCCTGCGTTTGAAGTCTCACTTGAATCTGCATTCTGGTCTGCACCCTGCCAGGGCTGCAAGCAGAGTTTGACATTAACCTTTTAGAAAAGAGGTGGATGTTAGATGGAAAAATCCACCAGATAAGCTTGTTTTTTAATGGCTAAATCAATGAAATGCTTTTGTGTGGCACATATACATTTGTTCAAGTATTGTATTGAGATAACAAGGCACTGTATTAAATACAAACTAAGAGGCCAGAGCAAAATTAAGTGAATACATTAATTAGAGATTCATAAATTTATTAAATTCAAATTCGGATTTAAAATAAAAAATTGGTCTTTAAAGTATTACTGAACATATTTACAAGTAAACTTCAGGGACACAGACTTGCACCAATTGTGTTCGCAAATGTTTTCTCCGGTTTCATTGTTTTATCTTTCTGCAAAAAATTTGTTTCGTTGTTTTATCTTTCTGCAAAAAATTAGTTCTGTTTTTGTCTTTGGTGTTACAGGAGACAAACAGAACAAAGATTCTGCATTAGACTGTCGCCTGTCTCATACAACAATGTAATCTCCAAATTCTATCAGATCTCACTCTCTTACCTGTGATGCATTTTGCACAATGAACGACCGTAACCTGCATTCCACGAAGATCTCACTCTGCAACTGATTCACTGTTGCTACTGTCAGATGGATGGTTGGATAGTCTTGGATAAAAAAAAGTCTGTATGTGTGTGTGTGTCAAACTGACACAAAGTATTTAATTACATGACTGTTTTGGTAAAAACATTTATCTGCCGGTGTCACCTTTAGTCTTCTGACATATACTCCCCAAACAGAAAACCCTTTATCTGGTTGCTGTTAATCTGAGAGAGTGTGTGTGTGTGTCCTAAATCACTGAAGACATGTTGCCAGATTCCTGCTGCTCCTTGTCAAAGTTGTGTAGCAAATGATGGTCATTATTCTCTACATTGTTATATTTAGTCCTTAAATATATTCTTTATATCCTCTTTCCTTCTGCCTGCCACAGTGCCGCTGTCTGTACCATCCCTTAACTCGTCCTAAATTTCTATAAGGAAAAAAAAAGAAGAAGTCGTGCAGCAGAAGTGTGTTGGAGGCAAAGACAAATATTTAAGTTGGACAAAGCCTGGCTATTTTATGGAGTGAGCAGCCAGGGCTAGTGTTCTCTTTTCTCTCCGCCCCTCTCTGTCGGAATGGAGAGCAATGTGTTCAACATCAGTCTTCTTTTCCGATTATTTCCACCATTGATTTACTCTCTGCCACTGGGAACCATTTGAACTAAAGGAGCGATGAAGCAAAGACTGGTGCAGTTACCCCTGTTTGTTATTAGCATGGAGTGGAGCAACGTGTTGGATGAGCCAGACCTCAGATGTGGCAGTCATGTGTGGTGCTCGTGACTCTCCAGTGTATAAAGTGTGCCTGTGGTTGGCAGTATGATCCATCAGTAGTGGCCCTCAGCCCTCAATTCTTAATTTGTATCATCTGTGAGCTCCATGTGACTCAACCCCATCTCTTCCTTCTTTCTTTTCCCCATCTCTGCCACCACCACTCTTTTTTTTCCTGGACATCGGGAGGACCTGTTAGCATCCTCCTCAGATGTGTCGGTGAATGACGACAAATTGTACAGTGACACACATCTGTCATAAAGTGATTTATGCGCATCTGCTTGATTCCTTGAAAGGGGGTTTTAAATTTAAGGCAGACGTGGGCTGTCATGTTCAAAGTCACACCCACACATTTACACTCTCTCAAACACACACACACACACACACAAAGAGCAACAAGAGCAAATCTGCCCACTTTGAAGCTGCTAATGCTCATCCAATCCAATATGGAGCCGGCCTGACAGATGGGCCCAGTGCGTTCAAAAGCAGAGGTCGCAGATTTAATATCCAAGCAGGTCAAGCCACAGAGAGAGGCACCCCGGTGTAGGCACGGCGCAAAGGTCCTGCCAGCTTCGCCACCACAGCTGGGACTCACCTCACCCTCCTCCTCCTCCTCCTCCTCCTCCTCCTCCTCCTCCTCCTCCTCCTCCTCCTCCTCCTCCTCCTCCTCCTCCTCCTCCTCCTCCTCCTCCCTCTGCCTCCCACACTTCACTTTCTCTCTATTTCTCTTTCCATTTGCGCTTGTTGCCAGGCGTGGAAGCAGGCTCTTTACAGTTCCTCCTCGCAAACATTGTAATCTGCATTGTTTGGGGTTATTGTATGTGCCTAAGAGAACAAGGCTTGAGGGGGAGGTTATCCTTTGTTGCACCGAGCAGCAAAGAGCTCACCGTGGAGCTCATAAGGAGGAGGATTGCAGAGTGGAGTCCTGCTGCTGTGGCTGGCTCTGACAGCCTGATTTAGAGGTGCCTTCTCTTACCTCTGCCACAGTCTCCCAGCCTGCCCCCCTCTGCTGCAGGGCCGGGAGAAGAATAGTGGTGCTTAATCTGAAAGCCTGTTATTTGTGTGTGTGTCCGAGAGAGAAAGAGGGAGAGATTTTGCTTGTATGTGTGTTTGCTCACCCAGCATGCTGGCATTTCTTTTTAACAACCTCCTTTGTCAGTCATTGTCGAAGATTGCGTGAGCACAGCAGATCTCTTGTACTATGACAGTGTACGTTCACACACACTCACACACACATGCAGTTTTTGTGTGCGTGTGTGTGCGCTGTTGTCCAGATGGAAGTGCTTATTGAGTGCTGGTGTGCTGGCAGATCTCTGTCTCAGGGAGAGCGGGAGAACAAGTGAGAGAAAGAAGGAAAATGAGGAAGAGAGAAAGCCAAGTGGAAAACCCTTCCAATCAGATTCATCATCTTTTGTGTGTGTGTGTGTGTGTTTATGCAAGTGCATGTGTGATCTTCCCAGCCAGCTCTTCCTGCCTGCCTTCCCTTCTCTAATCTTATCATGTCGGAGCAGCAGATTATTCCTCCCAGATCCCATCTCTGCCTCCAAATGCCACAATCAGCCTTTTGTTCTTTGGTTGTGCCTTCTCTCCCCTGGTGGCAGGCGAGGTGAATCACGCCCTCTGTGCCATTTTGAGCCTCCGCCTGTCAATGTCACACGTCGACCAGCCCTGATCTTACCATACCTGAGCCTCCCCTGCCAATGGGGCGTTAGATAACTAAGCTGTTAGCTCAACAGCGTGCTAGCCGAGCTGAACTGCTTGACATTCCTGGCTAACACTGAGCTGCCGCTGCTTCTGCTGCTCTGTTTGACCTCCCCTCCCCTCGTCCCTCCCTCCCTCTCAACTGTCTCCTTTGTCTATGTATTTGGGATCCTTCTTTCCTTCCGTACTTCGAGCTGCTACCTTCTGAAGGAAGTCATAGATCCCGGCCGCTGATGTCACCAGCAGGGACGGGGGGGGGGGGGGGTAGTCACTAACAGGGTTAGCACAGGAAGAAGAGAGTGTTTGAAAAGTAGAGAAAATAAACAGAGGTTTCCTGTTAACGAGGTGCACTGGGGGCCTGTCGTGTGGGAGCGGGAGCGTCTGGTTTTGTTTAAAGCAAAGCTCTAGTGTTACAGTGCGGGGGGGCGGAGGAGTGGGGCATTAGGTTTGAGGGTTACAGGTTGTAACAACGTTCCCTCAGTTTTGTCACAGCTCGGCTTTGCTAGGAGGTAATGAACATATTGTAAAGGCCACTGTGAGCAGATGTGGGAGAAGTAGCGGCGCACTCTTCCAAATATGAAAACGATTGACAGGAAGAGGTGTTTTTGTTAGCATTAGTTTTTTGTAATGAAAACCACTGTATTGATTTCACACTTTCCTCCTTTACAACACAGAATTCATCTGTTTAAGTGTACACGTCCACAGATTTCCTCCAGAAGAGCTGGTCTCGTTTCACATTTAAAGCCTGTTCTTGTAAAAAAGGGAACGTCTGCCCTCTGCCCTCTGCGTTTCCCTCTTTACCCCGAGTCTTTGTAGTGGTGTGGTCATACACAGAGGCCCCGGCTCCAGAGTTGACTGCACACATGCAGTCACACAAAGAACATTGCACAGCCCTTTTGGATCCAAGGGGCCAGCCACCTTTTTAGCTACACAGAGGGAGAATTAACAGATTCACACAATGGCTGATTTATCCAGGGCTGCTTTAAGAGAAGCATTGATTTACTTTTTCATTAACAGAGATACATTTCAGAGTCATCATTAAAGAAACAGTCTGTTCAAGTTTAAAATATTTTCCATCATTTAGGTTCTTATAATCAAACCCCTGTATTAGGAGTGTGCCCAAGAATGCCACGGCCCAGGCTGAGCCAGTGGAGGAAGGGGAGGATCCATTGTATTCAGCCCTAAAGCATGACTCTCAGATTTATATCTCCTCAGTGGATAAAGGGGTAGCCTTGTGCCCCGGGGGGGTTTCAGCAAAGCAGGAGGAGGATAGTTGTAATTTTGAGTCTGAGGAAATGAGAAAGTCCTGCTCCTCCCATCTTAATCCAACTGCTTTCTCTCTCTCTCCTCATTTTTCTCCTCAATCTCCTTTCCTTCCTTTCACTTTTCATATATTTTTTCCTTCTCTGGTTTTGTTTCATTTCTTTCTCTCAGTAGTGGGTAAGTAAGTCTTTTGGCCTCTCCGCAGTGAGGAGCATTCCCTGGGTTTAGGGCCCAGGAGGAGGGAGGGTAGGGCCATGTTTAGCCTCTGGCAGGACAGACAAAGATGGCTGACATTGTGCTGTGGCTCTACAGGCAGCGTGGAATGTCTCTAATCAATTCAGCTTTGTGGTTCCCCTGTTGTATATTCTCTCTGTCATTTTCTATGGCTGGCTTAGCGAAACCCAGACAATACAACTTGATAGTTATTGTGGCGATTCTCAGCTGTCTATCATCCCCCTTCATTTTCTCCTGGTGTTATCGTCTCATTTCTCCACCCCGCATGTTTATAGAATTGTGATAATTGAAAGCTATGCTCCGCTCCCACTACACACTCCATAGGCTGCGCTCCGTCTTCCTCTCCATCTCTCTCCGGCTCCCTCCCTCGTTTGCCTGAGAGGGCTTAACGCCGCTGTGGGCTTCTAAACAGCAATCTGCTCTGGAGAGCGGCAGCGACTCTGTAGTGACGAGGATACTGATTATAGCTGAAGTAACAGTCGCTCTCTGCGTTGCTCCGTTTGGTTGGCTTGAAATAATGCAGGCTCATGAATAACGTGCAAAACCCGTGTGTGCGTCTTTTTTTGCCTGCTTGTGTGTTTTTTCTGTTTGCATCAGGTTCTTTAAAATACATTATAGTTTGTGGTTTTACAGGCAGAAAAATGAAATGTTCAGGTAGCGCTCTAGCAGCATTTACAGTCTCCTTAAAGCATTAATAATTTATAAGCACCAGATAACTACTCGCGTTGCTCCGGCAGGCAGCCTGTTAGTGTGGAAGGCAACATTGTCTGTACACCAGATAGACAAGAGGTTGGAATGGGTGGGGGGGGGCAGGCAGGCACGACGTCATTGCACACATTTCTTCACACACAGTATGTCTACGTGCTTGCAGGGTCTGTGTCTCAGCCCATCAGTGTGGTTCTCTGCTCAATCACAAGCCAAAAGTGTGTGTGATTGTGTGTTGTCGCGCACACACTGGCACAATCATTCAAAGTCACTAAATGCAGCTGACTGACTACTTGCCAGCTGCTGTTAACACGTCCGGGGCTCACTTTCTCCCTCGTTCCTCATCCTCTGTTCAAGGTTGGAGAGAGGGAGGAATTGAGGGAGAGAAAATGGTGGAGAGGTGGTGGAGTGGAGGGTTGGACTGAGAAAGGTGGAGGAGGGAGGGAGGGTTGGGGGGGGGCAGGGAGGAAGAGGAGGAAGGAAGGAGTGGAGAGAATTGGAAAAACAGAGGTGGACTTGAGGGTTTAGGCATATGATGATTTGCTTGGCTGCGTGTGCTCAGTCTCCTCCCCAGTGACATAACAGAACAATGTACTGTAAAAGGCTTTAAATATCTTTACCCTGACCTCATGTTCCTGCACACACACGCACACACAGGCACACACACACACAGGCACAGGCACACACACAAATAGATGTTAAGAGGCTGACGAGTGCAGATGTTAAATTGTCTGTCTTAAATTACTTTTCCCCCTCTTCAATTCTTTCCACATGCTCATTTCTCCTGTACTCCCCGGGTGGTGCAGGTGTCTCACTTGGTTAGTTCAGTGCATTGCGGTGCAGCCGAGTCCTTAATAAAGATGGCTGGGGCCAATAGCGCTGTGTCGCAGTCTAGCACCTGGCCCGGCACTCTCTCTAATGTTCCTCTCAACCCACTGTGACGGTCAGTTGGGCTTATGTGAAGGCACAATAAATATTTTATAACATGAAATGAAAACAGTATTTTGCCCTTTTCATCTCTCACCTCAGCACTGGCCTCAGTTTCTACCATTTTCTTCACACTCACACAAACTCTCACATACACACACACACACACACTCACACACACACACACACACTCACACAGCCCCCAGACGCCCTCCCTTTCTTCCCTCTCTATTTTCTTCATTGACTGGTCCTAGCAAAGCTCTCTTCTCTCACCTCAGTGCTGCCACTTGCTGGTCGTCTAGAGGGTTACATGCCTTTCCTTACTTGCACCTTATTGAATAGCCAGTAGGTGGCAGCACCCGAGGAGTAGACAGTCCAAAGAGTGCTAGAGAGATACTGTTCCTGTGCATTAGTAAACTAACAGTGCTTTAAAATGATTTAGCAGCTCGGTGGAGTATTGTCTTTAAGTGAGGAGAACCCTGGTTTTGTAGTTACCAAAGATTGAACTCTTATCCATCCCCCTCTTGCTGATTCTCCCTCTTTACTCCCTCCTGGAACGGCCATCCCACTGTTTGTTTTATTAAAGCTCTAAATGCTCTGCAATCCCTTTTTAATTGACTTTGTCTCCCTGCGTGCTTTTTGGCATCAGCCAGCGTGACTCATAACCAGTGTGACTGCACAGCATCACCGTTTGCCAAGAGGCCAGTTTGTGACATCGTCTATCAAACAAAATGATGTCTGTTTATCTTTGTGTGGGATCTTCTTTTCTTTTTTTCCCGGTCACCTGCTTACTTGCTCTTTGTCTTTCTGTGTTGCAGAGTAAACGGGACCATCTGCTGATGAATGTGAAATGGTACTACCGCCAGTCAGAGGTGCCCGACTCTGTGTACCAGCACCTGGTGCAGGATCGCAACAATGAGAACGGTGAGACAGGCCTTGTATGCGCTGAGTGTCAGCCACGCATGTGCATGTGTATATACACAATACACAAACTCCCACACACAAAGTAAACACTCTTGCTTGCTCTGTAACACAACACTCCTCTTCCCCTTCACAAACACACACACACACCTGCCTCCGCTCTCCAGATTGTTGAAAGAGATATAAGAGTGTGTTGCATTTCAAACACAAACCAGATGATCGTGTCCCAGGCCGCTGAGCCAATCCCAAGGCTCTGTGCTGTTCCCTGGGTAACGCTCCTTCAGGCCAGACAGCAGCACTGTCAAGTGTTAATAACCCACAGTGTCACGAGGGCCTTGAACACACACACACACACACACACACACACACACACACACACACACACACACACACTCTCTCAACACTATCAGTGCCAATGAACTCATCACACTTTAACACATACACTTCTACAAGGACACACACTCAAACACTTTGTCAGAACGTGATGGCAAAAATGAAATGGACGAAAGTCAGATTTAATATTGATTTGCAATAGTTGGAGTAATGTGTTAATATCTTTTATAGGGTGGGACAATATGGTCAAAATAAAACTTAATATCAGTCATTATCGATAATTATCACAATTAAATATTTTAACTTTAATGATTGATTTTTACTATTGATTGAGGGTTTAGGTGTTAAAGTCTTCGTTATGGTCAGAGAATTACAAACACTTGATTAACATCAACATATTTTACAAAGCTGAGGTAGATCAATAATGTTTTACCTCCTCACTGTTTGCAAAATGCATAAACAGTATATTCATATATATTGAACTTATTTGATATGGCTATTTATGAAAATTATCTCTATAGCTTGCATACCCCTTATGGTTGGGCTTTTTCTCAGTCTGCTGCACAGAATACAGTCACCTCTAAATATATTCAGAATAAAGCCTTGTTACCAGAGAGCAGGTGTTTATGTTACAACTAAACATGGTGTTATGTAGTATTTCCTATCCTACAACGATCCCAGTATCTCCTGTGACAGAGGAAAGACTTAAATTCGGGTGTGTCATTGAGGTTATCAACCAAACCCCACGTACGCTGCTCCCTCCAGACACTGTTTCAGTGCAACTCGACACTCTGCTATTTGCAGTCCGTCCTCGCAGCGGGGACGTGGGATTATTAGAATTGATGTCACAAGGCCGCAGCACAGTGGCCACAGCACGCAACAACTCAGGTCATTTGTCAACGACAAGTCCCGGCTCATTCTTGGTGCAGCTGATGCGTCTTAACCCCACATGGGTCATTTCACTGGAGAACTGAACATTATGTCCTCTCCTCAGGGAGCGGCTCTTTATTGGCTTTATTGAATTATGGGGCATAATATTGACCTCCACTGAGGTACTTGTTACTTTGCGTGTACGCAGAACTGTGCTAGCCCATTTATTAGTGAGTTCATATACCCAGGCTACTTAATCTCTGTTATCTCTGTCGTAGATGAATGAATGTGGTGATGTAGCATTATTCATATAAACTGTAGATATATGTATTCAGTGCACCATGTGTTTTCCTTCCTGCAGACTCTGGCCGGGAGCTGATTATCACAGACCCAGTGGTCAGGAGTCGAGAACTCTTCATCTCTGACTATGTGGACACTTATCATGCTGCTGCTCTCAGGTAAATAAACACAAATGCACACACACACACACACACACACACACACACACACACACACACACACACACACACAGGTTCATGTCCTTATCTGTGTTAGGAGATAGAAGCTGCAATTGAAAGAAGCACTACAAGTCTCCCACTTGTTTCTTGACTCTCAGCCCAGCAACATCATGGCTGCTGCAGTTGCATTGTTAGTATTTATGGTACTAGTATTTTTAAACTGAAGACAGTCCCCGTGCTCTGGTATTAAGATTCTAAACTGATGTGGGGTATTTTTACTTAATGGAAAATTCTGTTGGACATGAGCTTCAATAGCCCATAAGCAATATTGGTGTATTTGTACACATTGTATGATTACGGTATAATTCTCTTTAATGTGCTTTTATACCAATCACTTACCTTTCACGCTAATACTATTCTAATATATTCAAGCAAACTAGTGACTAACATTTTAATCAACTCACTGCTATAAGGAAATTCTTGTCTGCTGTGAGCCAGATTTAGGAGACTGATGTTTAACTTAGAATTCCATTCACTCTTTTAATCCTAATGTATCTTTTGAACATGGGCAGGATGGTAATGGTGCAGTGGTGAAGATGCAAAGCAATGAGGGCTCACATGCTTTCTGCTACCTTACATTTAAACACTGATTAAAAAGGCTCTGTATCAACTGCCACACACACACCTGTCTGAACATGAGTCTGTGTAAAGGGACACTGGTGGCTCATCCTAACTAAGGACAGGCTTCATTGTTTTCTTGCTCTGGAATCATATAGTCTGTGTCCCTGCCTCTGTCTCTTCCTGAATGCCTGGCTGGACTCCCTCCCCTCCTCATCTCCCACTTCCTCCTTTTCTTAAACCAAAACCATCTGTGAGCTGCACAGCGGCGGGCAGTCAAAGCCATGTCTTACAGAAACCGCTGATTTCAGGGCAAATTAACTGCAACTTCTCCTACACAGAGCACCCTTTGATTTGACTTATTCTCCAGGCTTTAGATAAATGGGAGGGAATTCCAGTGGGATGCCGTAATGCTGCAGCTCTGTGAAAGACGGCCCTCCTCACCACCCGTTAATCTTTTTTAAGGGGGGAGGAATGATACAGCTTCTCTGCAAGGCAGCCCAGCTCCATATGCCGCGAGATGTCTGTTATTTTGATTTGAGCCAGACACCGGGGTGCTGGAAACAGGAAATGGCAGCAAGATGTGTTCAGAGGCTTTGCCCTCTCAGCTCACTAGGGGGGGGGGTATTCATGGTGGGAGGGAGGCAAACAGGTTGATGCCCATCCAGATCTCTGCCGTGCCTGTCTCCTACACCTCAGCTGCAGCAGTCCAGGCAGAACTGACATATTCAGCTGGTGTTTACGGGTGGAGTAGCCGGAGTCTGGTGTCTTGCAGCCAAGTCAGCGGGCATTGACAGCAACCAGATACCTGCTGCTGTATATGTCACCTCCAGTAAATTAACACCCCAAGAGCTTCTAATTAGGGCCACGCCAGCTACTTCTATGTTCAATCAAACGGGTTTTTTTTGTATAATAAATCCTGTCTTTTCTCTCACAGGGGGAAGTGCAACATTTCCCATTTCTCCGACATTTTTGCTGCCAAGGAGTTCAAAGCCCGCATCGACTCCTTTTTCTATATCCTCGGATATAACCCAGAGACCAGGTGAGGAGCTTTCTGTCAATTCCACTCACACAGAAATTAACTGTGGAGGAGACTAATCCTCCCCCATGACAGATATCCTGAATAAACTCTGCACAACACTGAATGTTATTAAATTAGGGCTGCAGCTGATTATTTTCATTACCAAATAATCTGGCAGATATTTACTGAATTAGTCCGTACATTATTTAAAAAAAATTTAAAAAAAATCTTTATCACAAATTAATGATTTTCAAAGGGAATTGTTTTATCTGACTATCATAAATATTTTAGAGATTGACAGTAGGACAGTATACTGACATATTGCACATGTTGAGACAATATGTTTTTGATTATGTAGTATCACAATAATAAGCATATAATACCTCCCAAATTAGACTAAACAATGTTTAGTTGCACAGACGAGCACAGAATTAAAATCCCACCATTGATTTTCACAATGTCACCCAGCTGTTGCAAAACTCTATTGAAATTAATGGAACATTTTTCAGCACAGAAAAAAGTAATTTTTCACCAAGCTGGAGCTCTATGCTTTTTTTGGCACAGTAATGGGACTAATATTGTCTGTTCATTACAGCTGACTATGTTATCAATGCACAAAGACTTGTTCTCTAATGTGGTTTAATTGCGAGGGAACGAGCTCAGGAAAACGCCCCCATGGCTTGGTAATTGTTCGCAGCGTTTGTTGATATTTCTCAATTTGCACGTCAACTTTTTAATTACAGATCTTTTTGCGCTAAGATTAAGACTTGAAAGGAGAATCTGCGAGGAGCTCAGCGGCCGTGTTTGAAATCATTAGTTTGATCAGGATGAAAAAGCCTTTTTCACTGAATACTATGACACATCTCGGTTGGAAGAGTACAGCTGTGAATAATGAAATAACTGACATTCACTTAGCTGCTCTAGTTTCTTTATCCTTGTGTTGTGGATGCTGACTCACGGTCCAGGATTAATTACTGCAGGGACACATCCATCACTAAGGTTTTCAGTAGTACTTATTGCTTTCTATGCTTTGACATTTGAAAATGTCTTCTGTGAAAAAAATACACATTCTCTCTTATTAATAATTATTTACTACATTTGTCTCATGATGCCCAGTGTTATCACTGAACATTTTCAAAAAATGAAAATATCACTATTATTACTACTGTTGCTAACATCGTTCTTCTCATGATGAATAATTTTAACAATTAGTGACTTGATAAGTTCAGTGGCTGTTACTTTTTAGCTTGATTGTGTGTGTTCTTTCATGTATTTCCATAATATTTTGTATTCGACATTGCCTTTCATGCCTATGTACTTTAAACTTGACTTTATTGTGAACAATCTTTGTTTTACCTGGTCAGCTTGGCAGCATTATAAAATGGTTGAATAGCCTTCGCAGTAAGTGTGATGGACTTGGGCGGCTGTGGCTCAGGAGGTATAGCGGGTTGTCCACTAACCAGGTCTGTGGTTGGATCCCTGGCTTTATAAATGAGTCGTGGAAAAAGTGCTCTGAGGGGTTGATAAGACTGGAAAATATTTAATTCCCATTTATTCCACTTACTTTGTTGACCTGGCTAATTTCTGTGTTGTAACAGATGGGAAAACCTTTAGTGGGATTATGTTGGAGTTGAATAGCTGTAACATTTGTGTTCATTCACAGCTGTATTTAAATATGCAAACAGTTCAACTTTGCTTGACATGAATAACTTACCTTTGAGTCACGTAGGGCATGTTGGCCCCTCCTCATTGGCCAAATCTAAACAAATGAAGAATTTATTTGGACAAACTTGTGAGGCACATTAGCATGAGGAGCTACTGGATTAATGTCTATGTTCAATGAAAAGTAGTTATTATCCCCCCTGGTTCACGTGTTGCAGTGACAGATGTCCGTGTTGTTGGTGCTGAGGGTTGCCGGTTGGGAACCCCCTCCTTCAGGGGCCCTGCACACTCAGTCTTCCTCCCTCCCTCCCTCCCTCCCTCCCTCCCTCCCTCCCTCCCTCCCTCCCTCCCTCCCTCCTCTGATCGCTTGGTATTCAGTGCGGGGTGTCTGCAGCCTTGCAATTTCACTCTTGTTTATTATGGCGCAGACATACGAGAAGATATGAATTCCGTATCCTGCATGCGTGTCTGTCTGCCTCCCTCCCTCCCTCCCTCACTGTGTGTGTGTGTGCGTGTGTGTGTGTGTGAGTGAGAGGTCGCAGCACATGCTCAGTAGTGTCTGTGGAGCAGCTCTCGCAGCTCGCGTCGCTGTACGTGCAGGCTGAGGTCACAGCACCAGCTCAGTGAATACCTCTCTGGAGCGAATGCGTGCTTCTCCATTTTGAGCACCTAGCAATAGGTGGGAGGAGAGGGGAGTCAGACCCAACGAGCATTGTTACACACACAGTGTCAGCAGCCGGCCGCAGGGCTCGATGTCAGAAATGGACGATCTGTTCAGTCCCAGGAGGTAGGTGTGCCATCATATTCTGCTGCTTCCTTCTGCCAGGATCGATCGCTGCGTGCCTCTCGGCTCGTCTCCTCGGTCCTCGCTGTCTGACACGAGTGTGCGTTGTGTCTGCGCCGCTGTCATTGTTGTGAAGCGATTGTGTTTGCGTGGGCTAGCGAGCGTGCACGTTCCTGCCGGGGCTGTCACCGCAGATCGCCGCCACACATGCAGAAGCCCGTCGCATCGCTCCTTCACCGGGACGCTGCAGCCGTCCCAGCCCCGGTGCATGCTCCGTGTCTCCCGGTGCACAGTGTTGTTAAACCTGCAGCCAGCGTGGCTATGAGACCCGGAGAGGCTGCCCCCCCCGGCTCCATTTTGCAGCTAGTGTTTACAGTCGGGAGGACATGGTGCATGCTGCCCGAGCTGCAGCACAAAGCTCCGCCAGCTGTGGGGGTGCGCACGCCGCTTGTTGTGGTTCTTAAATACCACAAAGTTGGGTCTGTGTTTTGCTGCGCTGCAATTATGTCAGTGTGCCACGGACTCGCTCTGTGATTGGTTGAAATTGATGTAGGGGGTGTGGTTATCCTTGATTGCATACACACACTCTCTCACACACACACACACAAAGTTGATCAGACTGTCACGTTGTTTGGGTTTAATAAGTAAGCCTGTAATTAGATTGTGTAGAGTGTGTGTGTGTGTGTGTGTGTGTGTGTGTGTCGTGTGTCGTGTGTGTGTGTGATGTTTCACATAGTTAATTGTGTGAGGCTTTGAGGAGCTTATTTGAGGAAAAAGAAACATTATTACTTGGCCCAGTATTACAATTGACACTTGTAACAACAGAGATAAGGCTTATATTATGCCTCTGTAATCTCTATTAATACTCTGCATATTGAAATACAAACTTTTGTTTGTTTTTGCAATTTTAATCTACAAAAAATAGTAATAATACTACTTATAACACTACCCCCTTAAAAATAGGTGTTTTGCTAGTTGTGTCTGTTATTCACAATCGCCTGATTCTCACATAGTTCTGTATGTCTTCAGTGTGTTGTTTCCTTTCAAATATGCCTGCAGTCTATGGGAACTCCTGAGGGCCTCTTGCCATGGTGCATCTGTATTCTGCCTCCTCTCTCACTCTACCGTCTGAACGTCTGCTTTCAGGATTTGCCTGAATAAAACACGGCTGTCTCAGACACGCTGTTCTTATTCTGGTGCACAGGTTCTCATTTGTCATCCTTACAGCCTCCTGCCAAACACACCGAGGACCCGGCCAACTGCATACTGTCAGGAACACATTTGTAGAACTTTCTCTCAGTAGGATCAGGCTCACACAAGTATTATAAATACATAAATACATAAACCTGCTCTGTAATAGGAGACTACATGCAGGCATTCAGAAAACACACACACACACACACACACGCACGTATATATCTCATATTCTCAGTGAGTAAAAAGCAGAATAAAGTATTTTCCTAGTTTCAAGCTTCGTTCAGCTCTAATAAATCCAATGAAAGTGGTTTATAAGTTATTTCCACACAACTCACTTGTAAAACCAATTTCAACAGTTTCATCCAAATAATGGGACAAGAACTGGGGTTAAATAAGGACTGAAATGTTAGGAAATCCTCACAGAACCTTTACATTTTCATCTGAAGTGCTGATGATGCAGGGAAACTTACATATTGGATCTTTATCAGCAGGGTTTATTGCCCTGGGTTCTCATCGACTGCCAGATTCAGATTGCTGTACATTCAGTTTGTCTTATCTGCTGCGAATGTTTGTAATAAAATCAAACGAAGTATTTCAACACGTTCTGGAGCAGCAGATTCTGCTGGCAGGCCCCGCGGTCAGTCACTGCAGCCCAGGCTCTGTTTTCTTGGCCTGTGCCAGTGCTTCTGTCAGCCATAGTTCATAACGATATGGATCACCCCTCTAATCACTCTCCCCTGTCTGAGCGTAGGTGGAGAAGGAGGACTGTGAAGAAAGAGGGAAAGGGGGGGGGGGGGTTGCAGTCAAATATGTAGCCATCTTAGAGCTTTGTGGTTGGAGGGCTGTAAAGAGACCAGAGAGCTGTGGCCTCTTAGGTTTCCGCCAGGTCTGCATGATGGAGTGCGAGCTTCTCCGGGTGCAAATCACGCTGACAGGTTCTGGGCCGCCCCGCGCTCGGCTGTATGAAAATTGGCGCTGTAACCTAGGTAACGGAGGGGAAGGCTTTTTCAAAGGAACATCTTGTCATTTTCTTTAATCCACTGCAGCTGGAGATTCGGAACACTATTATTAAATTGCAGTTGCTATGGCTACCAGCATTTGCACCAGCAGCCGTTTCAGAGGCTCTCGCCTTGCATATCCACAGCCAGGTCCCTCCTGCTCCTCCCGCACCTCCTCCTCCTCCTCCTTGTAGAGGAGTCTGTTTTATTGCTGTATCCGCAATATCAGGCCTGCAAATGTGCCCCGCTCAGCTCGCTGTGCTCAAGCAATGGCTCAGGAGTATTCTCCTGAAATCTGTATTTGCTTTTATGATTAAAACCCAATGTATTTTGCTCACATGTTACTGTACGATAGAGATTTCCACAGTAGAAAGTAAAGCAGTTGCCTCCTCTGAATGTCAATATCATGTCCTAGTCATGATTTGTTAGTTTTTTGTCATTTTCTTCACGTTTCTTCGTCCCCAGAAGTGACCTTGTAGTTAGTTGTTAGCTGTTGTTAAGCTGCTTCAACAGGCACTGTGCAGGCTGTGAGCCTGTGAAAAGCAGTAGGTAAATATTCTGTTTCAATCTGCTCTCTTTGTCTATTCTCAGGCGGCTAAACAGCACGCAAGGAGAAATCCGAGTGGGACCGAGTCACCAAGTAAGTCACTGTGCGACACATGAGTCCCTCAGCAGCTGACATGAGAGTCGACTTGACTGAAAGTTTTTTCTCCCACGTCAACAACAGTACAACCTCCACAATGTCACGATTGTATGGATTTTATTATAACACAATTAGCTGATATTTGATAACTGTTCCCTTAACATATAGATGACATTTTAATAATGATGCCACTTATCATTTAAGATGATAAAATCCAAACAAGATGTGTACTGACTTATTTATGTCTCACTATTCAGCTTCACCACATTTTCTACAATAACATATTTTCGAATAATACAAAGGTATTTTTGTCAGCAACACAAATACGTATTTAAAGTGCAATGCATACAAAATATTTTATCTGTAAATGTATGCAAAGACAATTTAGTTATTTAGTAATGCCATTTTGGAATATGATATTTTTTTTGTTTGTAACCACAGTTGTAATTAAGGTTCCTCAACATGTGGCAAATTTAAATAGACGTTTGCATGATAATGTTCACCAGCGTTTGCACTAGGGTTTCTTGTCAGTCAGTCATCAGAGTGCAGTCTTGTGTTGTGTTAAGATATTTGATCACTGTTACTGTAACGTGTCCCCATTCCCCACTGACAACACTCAGCCACAGTGAGAAGTTGATGACATCTGGGTGAAAGCTGACATTTTCTTCAAGCTCACATGCTATTTGTAGTGTGACACCATATGTTCTTCTCTTCCTTTCTCCCGTCCTAATTAGGCTAAGCTTCCGGAACTACAGCCTTTCCCCTCCCCTGGTGGCCAGGCTGTCACTGAGAATGAGGAGCTGGTTTGGATGCCAGGGGTCAATGACTGTGACCTTCTCATGTACCTCAGAGCTGCAAGGTGAGACCGGAGGAACATAGAAATTTAGATTTATCAGACAGGCAAAGGTCTAACTTGGAAGGAAGCTATCACCAGTTCGGTTAAAGATAGCAGGGAGAGTTTGGGGGGGTTACATCTTTATTGATCAATCTGTCGGTGCACTGTTATCTGAGTAGTGTGTGAATTTAGCCCTTAAAGAAAATGAAGATAAAGTCAGTGAGAGTAATAACTAGCATTCTCATTTATGGTTAAATCGATACAGCCACCACCATCAGCCAAGTTTTGTACCCATGATTCATCAAACCAAGCTTCTCTGATCTCTTGGAGTAGTATTTGTATTTATATTTTAGTATTTATTTACTATTTATGTGGCATCATTAAATTAAATCATCAATCAAAGCTCCTGGAGATGTTGCACTGAAAGTAATATTGTTAACAGGTTTCAGTGCGATGTTGTACTTGGGTGGTATGGATATAATTAATCACAACCTGTCGCTGTGACAGACGGTGTTATATAAATTCTACTGCAGCCTGTTTTCCTATTTGTTTTCATACTTACCAGTATAACACTGACTTATACATTGATGTGTTCTTGTGGATTATAACACACACATAACACTTAATGTGAAAGCTTTATGATATGTTGGAAGCGTACCTTCCTGTTGGAAGAAGTGTGCAGCAGATTCCAGGGTGTGATAAGAAGAAAGGTGATATCAAGCCAAAAAAAAGCTCAGCTGATGTTGTTTATCACAGGCTGCATCACCCCCTACCTTTAATTATCTGCTCCTCCCTCCATTCTAAGTCAGCCACTATCTCATATTGGTAATCAGTTGTATTTTTTGTCTGGTCCATTCCCCTAAATGTATTACTTCAGATATATTGTAAGACTTACAAAGGCAGTTAAGTCAGTTATCAAATACTTGCCTATTCATTTTCTGAATAATCAACTGTTCAACTAATGTAGCTCCTCTGCTCCATTCATATCCAAGCCAGCAAGGTTTTACCCTTAACTTGCTTTCCTTAAAACCTGTGTATTCGTTTATAGTGAGGATTTTGTGCCATTTTGTTGCAACTTTTGTTATAGATTTAAGAAGTTATTTGAGTAACCATGCAGCAGGTGAGAACTGCTTGTTGCTGTTCTACTGAGCCTGTGAAACATGATTCCATAAAGAATGCTCCTACAAGTATATTAAAGTGAGTTAAGTGATATCGTTACAGCTCTGTGGTAGAACTGCTGTAGCACGATGGAAAAACATCTTAACATTTCAAGTAATGCTCTATGGTTTATTTGATGGTGTCGTATAACCCTCCTCTATGTAATATTTGTCATCATTTGGATGACTCTTTGCGTTTTTCCACGCGGTTCAATTTAAGGCAAGTAATATTTATTGTGGCAACACAAACAAACATGGAGTGAGAATGAACATGCCACAGATCAGTCCCCACAACACCACTAACTTCTTGAGAGAATCTACGATTGAGTGCGAACGAGTGCCAGAGGCTTTTTCCCTCGTAACACACATGAAGATGGAAGTGGATAATAACCGCCTTTGCAAAGGCTTTGCCCCAATTTTTTACAGTCGAGAAGAAGTTGTTTTGTAGGTTTGTGTTAATGTTTGCCCCAGGGTCCATGATGCCAAGCAGAAATGTAATGCAATAAGAAATCAGCTCTACTATAGGGTCATTTTCTGTAAAGTATTTATTCATCGAATTAAAGAGAATGTACTCTACCATGATTCTTATCTGTGAAATGGGAAATTAACTGTATAGATTGTGGATATATTGCACAGCCTTACACTGAATCAAGGTACCGTCTGCCTTTTTTAATGTTGAATTCATCTGCCTTGTGTTCACAGGAGCATGGCTGCCTTTGCAGGGATGTGTGACGGAGGCTCGACAGAAGACGGGTGTCTAGCAGCCTCTCGAGATGACACTACATTAAACGCACTTAACACTGTGAGTAGCCATGCTGCAAGTCTATCCCTAGGAATCAGATGTGAGCAACAGTAACATGTATCCATTTTCAGTCTCACCAAGCTTCAGGTATTTCACTCTAAGCTTTGCTAAGATGCAGATGTGCAGTGCTCGGCTATGAAAATGCCCCTGAGCCAGCAGAGTAGCCCCCTGTGGTAAACCCAGTGGCAGAAGCTTTCAATACATTAGGCTTAATGAGAGATTTGTCCATCACATTGGCAATGAATGCTGAGGAATCAAGCTCAAAAAAAGAGATTAGAATCATCATAAACAGGGTATTTATATTCCGACTCTATAAACAGTCAAATTAACATGGCGGGCAGGTCATTGTCTCTCGACCTTCCTCTCTATTTGCAATTCCGATGAGCAATGCTTGTTTATTCTCCGAGGAAAAGCTCCGGCGCTGCCTGTTTCACCCAATTGAATGTGACACAGGTTTTAAAGCTGCACAGCTATGCCTTTGTAACTGTGCTCTTTATTTCCATGCTGGTTCTTAACATCTTTGCACAGCATTTCATCTGATGCCTGAGCAGTCGCTGATATTTCTTGTAAAAATAAAATCAGCTTGTTTTACACATCAGCGCAATAAAGTGTCAGTCTGGCTCTACATGTCCCTCAAGCATGACTGTGAAGATGTTTTGATATTGCCATAATATTTTATTATCGGAATGGTGGGCTAATGTTTTTTTGATTGTCCACAGCTTCATGAGAGCAGCTATGATGCAGGCAAGGCTCTCCAGCGCTTGGTGAAGAAGCCAGTACCCAAACTGATAGAGAAGTGCTGGTCTGATGATGAAGTGGTAAGAGAACGGTTTCTTCCATTAAAAATTATAGTGCTTATACGATATACTGTCAATTCTTTCTGTAGTTGTCCTGGTTTTTCTTGCACTGATACCTGCTGTCTGTCAGTGCTGGGTTTGTGTCTTTAGAGGGAGCTGTTGAGAGAGAGTTAAAACAGAGCTCTTGGCTGAGCCACATGAGACGCCAGTGAAAACTCGTCAGTTTCCAGCTCCTCCAAGGCTGAAGAGCAGCTGCATCCTGTTTACGAGCCACAGAATAAATCTTTAGCGTGGAAGTCTGGAAAAGGGGAAAAGATTGAGGGCTGGTAATGTTAGCCTCCATTTGAATTTAGATGTGAATTTCACCACAGCTGTTGAAGGGCTGGAATCAGAAAATGGCAGCCCCTCTGCCTGATCAAACAGGGAGGGTGGCAGTGAAATGAAAGTGGCGGCTAAAACCGTGTCAAAACCACTGAGAGCTGCGGCTTTGGCCTTGATACTTTATGACACCCTGCGCTACACATTTGTATACCCACTCCCTTTAAAGATAACACTGCTCACTGATCTGAGGGTCGATCTGAGAGAAACACAAGGCCCCACCGCTGAAAATGCTTTGGTTGGTTTTTCCTCCTCCCGGGTGAATCATCCTTTTTTCCACTTTGATATTGTTTTGTAATGCCGGGGCTCGTCGGTCTTTTCTCAAGGCTTTTCGAATCCAGCAGGTCTGATCCAGTTGAAGTGAATGGGTGTATTTATCTCGTAATTGAACATGATGGGCATTTTTGAATAAAGCCAGAGCCCACGGCAGCACCACAGCGAATCACAACAAATTAAGTCAGCCTTCCCTTTGTGGACGAGTTATGAGTTTGCCTTTATGCATGCATTCTTTCTGGCGCCGGGCTAAACTGCTGTGAGATCAGAGCAGCAGGGACAGGCTTGTTGATGAGAAGCTTTATTACCACACTCCACCACAGCAGGTTTACCACAGAGCCTGTGTCAAAGCAACAAAGCACGGGCTTGACAATAGAATCTGTAAATACCTTGTTTCAGACAATAAAGTGGTCACTTTCTTACATTTACAATTTGCACCACAGTGTTGTGATCCTGATATGATCTTGAATTGTAATTCAAGTCAATTATGCAGGCTAGGGGGGGGGAACGGTATGACGGAAATCAGCTCAGGATGCCACAATATAGTCTCTAATATCTCATTTATCTCTGTTGCACAAACCACAAAAATCTAAACACTGTTTCTTAACTTCCTGTTAAC
The DNA here is from genome assembly GCF_963576545.1 of Limanda limanda. Classification (NCBI taxonomy): domain Eukaryota; kingdom Metazoa; phylum Chordata; class Actinopteri; order Pleuronectiformes; family Pleuronectidae; genus Limanda; species Limanda limanda. Next base: position 16,166,532 of record NC_083642.1, read on the forward strand.
CTACTTTGACATTTTTGTCTTGCATATACACATCAATACTGAGACATTTGTGTTGAGCTAATATTGGATGATATATTGGCATGGCTTATTTGTCGGTCTAGCTCTGTAACACAGTTTAGCAAAATTACATATATATATATTGCATTCATAAATCATCAATTGAATTGAACTCACGCTCTACTGTTATATTATATCATAATAAAAATGTGCTTGCCTCAAATTTCCACTGCAAAATCTGTTAATATGACATAATCATATTATAACAATGCAACAAAAAGATAACATACAATAATATTGGAATTTTTGCGAGCAGCTCTTTATCTTCTGTCCCTTTAATTTTGTAGCCTGCATCAAGATGACTTCATTCACACAGGAGCTGTCAGGCACTTCCGCTCACGGTGTATGACATGTCCTGTGCCAGCTGTGTGTGTGTGTGTCTGAGTGGAGGCAGTCAGGGGACCGGCTGTGCTCCACCTGCCCCACAGTGTCTGAGCATCTTGTCTCTGGCCAGAGAAGGACGCAGCTCCCAGTGATTTGATCGCAGCTTGTGCCTTCTCAGTTCTGCAGCCTTGAGGGATGGCTGTAAATGTAGCAACCAACCTTGACACATTCACAGAAACCAGCCCTGCTGCTCTTCATTTATTTATCACCCCTCACTCGGCCTCCCTCTCCCTCTCCATCTCGTGCCCTGCAGGACTCGCTTCATTATTCCTGCCTGCTCTTTTTTTTTCCCAGCCCACCCTTACTTTCTTTTTAGAGATGTGAATAAAAGTGACAGCGGGGGCCACTGAAATGACACTGAAATCAGCCTGTCTACAGGGTCACTTGTCACCCTGCCCTACCCCCTTTGACTTCTCTTGCACCCCCCTTCCCCACCTCAACAGACACACATAAACACACACAGACAGATAAGACCGGTCACAATGATCATTTGTGAGCCGTTTCATTACAGCCGCAGACCGACTGACGGCGTTGCAGAGCAGTTGCTTTATTTTTATTTTCCTCTGAGAGACATTTATTTCACTGCAGAACGATTTGTGACAGGCAACCTCCTAACGTTGTTTCACTGCGAGATCATTAGTACAACTTTCAGAAATTGAAAATCCATCACGTTGATCTGAGCACCACTCAGAGTTTCATTCATCAGTAAGGTGATGGCTGTAGATTACACCAAAGAAAAATGTTTCACCAGAAACATTTTCAGTGCAGCCGAATGCTTCTTGTAGCTGTTGTGTAGTCACGATTGAGAATTGTTTGATTTAAACGCCAAGAAAAGTGAATGTGTTCTGTTATTAGTGGTGTTTGAATCCATTTCAGATCAACAGACAGAGAACAGTCCTAACTGAGAGAGGCTGTCTCCCTACACCACTTTGTGTGTGTTTCATCCGAAGCCAAATCAATGCTGACTGCCTGCACTGAATTCTCCTCCCATCCTTTTTTAAATAGTCTTGACGGCAAAATTTAACTTACAAAGCACAAAACCACAATTAGCTGACTGGCTACCAAAAGTGGGAACAACTTCAGATATATCCTGTTACAGCTTGTTTCTAAATTCAAAGGTTGAATGACTTAATCCTATATCTGGTCTTTGATGATGCTTTCTTAGGAAGAATTTAAGTTTTTTATTTAAATGCCTGGAGGTGCTTCACATAATAAAATAAAATTGTGTCTCAGACGCTTTAGAAGTAGGAGAATGATGATCAACTCTTAGCGGTTAGCGCTTCAAAAACTACAGGCAATTGAATGTTGTGCAAGTACAGTAGGTTTTATGTATGCAGCTATCATTATAAATCTCATCATATTCAATTAGGAATGCAAAATTAAATTGATTTTAATCTACACAAATTTGATGTAGATGCATCACGTATAAGTATTTTCCATAATAACACAAATGACATCATGACATTGATTCTCTTGCACTCGCTCTTCCTTTAGCCTCGGTGAAGAAAAAAATTCTTTGACTGGCAAACTTGATTTAATGAAATTGTCTCTGCTGGAAGCTGCTGTCATTCCTGACTGTAGATAAGTGCTGCTAATAATGCATCGGCCAACAGGAGGTGCCATATAAACAATCAGCCGCAGCAGTCGTGCTGTGTGTCACCATGTCGGAGACAGAGAGGCAGATCTATGACTGCTGGGGAGCGGGAGGCCTATTCCTCAGCCAGCTGCACTGTGCCACGGCTTATCTCAGGCTGCGTCTTCAGCTGATGGATGACTGGAGCGAGCCGACGACAGCCCTTTGATGGGAGGGGAGGGAGGACGATGGGGTACAGGAGCGAGTGCAGCGGCCCCCCAGTGGTAGAACACAAGCCTACAAACCCGGGCTACACTGCCCGAGCACAAACACGACAGGCAGATGAAACGAAGCCTGTCGCCCAGCATCCTCTGCCTCTGGCTCTCCATTTATTCAGAGGTTTAATGAGATGCTTGATTGAAGAGCTTGTTGTCTGCAGAGGGAGCTCTCTTTGCTGCTCTGAAGTTTTTGTGTCAACAGTGCATTTTATTACCATGATGGTCGTTTGCCAGCAGAGCTTTTTAGGGTTGTGTAGTAACTAAATAGCAGGCAGGATGGGCGTGCGCTGGAATTTCCTGTTACCTTTTGTGTCCATACAAAGCAAAGGAAGCAGATGATGTGACTCTGCTTTGCCAAAGGTTGTCAGAATACCCTCATGTTAATATTTGGTTAAATATTAAATCACTTTTGGTCTACTAAACTAAAGTAGTTATTACCACAGAAAATATATTCTGACTTTTAAACATTTTAAAGGAGTTTGTAATGTAGGAACATCTTTCTACTTAAAAAAATCTGTATAATGTTTTTATATCTAAATATATATGGAGCTCCAGCTATGATGTCAGTGCATAGAGGATGTGGCCAGTCTAGCATCTGTCTCCCCCTCTTTTCTTTAAGCATGTTGTGATTTCCTTTCTGCGCGCGCTGGCCAAACTTATCACGAGCGGATATTTCATAACAGACACAGCAGTGTTTTTTCACTTTAGGTTTGGCTATCTGAACAGTTGTCCCCGGGCCTCTGGGTTTACACACAGCAGACTCGGAAAGGTCAGCTTTTAAGAACGAGTCAAGTACAACGACTCCATATTGAGTGAAAAGGGCTTTGTCTGCTGTTGGACGGTCTTGTGTCTGTGTTGTCTTGGACTGACATTTAGCAGAATTATGTTCCATGCGTGAGCCGGCGCTCTGTTTGTCCTCGTGATACCATCTTTTTGCATATGTCTGCATTATCTTAACCAGTTTTACAACTCCCAACAATCGGCTCTCAAGCAGGAAGTGCGCACACACAACAAAGGTCTATTGAATAATTTTTTCCCCATTCTCCACCTCCCTTTATACGTCTCCACTCCAGCCTCACAATAGTGCACTGTTCGGCAGCGAGGGGAAACTTAGGGAGGGTGAAAAGCGCCAGCTCTCAACTCTGAGAGAGGAGCCTGTTGTTTCTGCACAGCGGATGGCCATTTGGTAGAGCTTCTGGCTCTCTCGGCCCCTCCTCCGTCGCTGCGTTGCCTAGCAACGGAGGGCTGGAGCAGGGGCAGAGCGATTCAGGGAGCAGATTGGCGGATGATTTATTAGCTGGGCTGGAGAGCAGTGAGCCCAGGCAGCTGAAATGGAGCCTTAAACTGGAGCCGACATGTAGAGAAGGGAGGAGGGAGCCAGCAAGAGAAAGAAAACAGAGGGGAGGAGGAGGGGGGGATAGGAGAGGGCGAGCGAAGAGGGGGAGCGTGCACACGGCTTCACTGTGGGCCTGGACTGACTGACGGAGTGAAAAGTGTAGTTTGGAAACATAATTATGACACCAGGGCTCCACGGGCAGGTCTAATTGACTGTTGTCAAAGCAGGTCTCAACCTCAGATAAATATTTGTGCCTCCACTCAAACATTTTTGAAGCAAATATTTCACTCTGCTGTTTGCTTAGTTTTGTCCCGGCCTGTCAAACAACCCTCGTAATGTTGATGGTCTGAATCTCTGCACTGACAGCCCACCTGTTGTTTGAGGAAGTCTGACAGTCGTAATGGAGAACTGCTCCTAACCCCACCAGCGGCTGTCGTGTGGGGGGGCGCCTGTGGTGGAGACGGCTCCATCTACTGGCTAATCAACCGCCATACCTTCAGTCTGATTAATGCAAATTATCTGCTGTCTCATAACACTGAAAGGAAGAAAAAAAAGGCCTTTTTATCCAGCTTTTGACTTGGCCCTGACATATTTGATCATTAAGCCTGGTCTAAATTAGACTTGTATACTTTGATCCTTTCTGTCAAACACTAAAACTCTCAAACAGGAGACGATTGAGTTTGTTTGCATGAACTGAGAAACAGATCTTTCACTCCTGTTGCTGGGATGGACCTCTTCTGTCTTGCCTGTAATTTTTCTCCCCAGTAAGATTTGTGTTTTGCAGCTGGCTATGTTAGTTCAGTCAATTTGGCCTTTGTTCCCCACCAGAGCTGGGCATGTAAACAATCTGCGGTTACATAATGTGCTGTACAGCACGGCATGGAAAATAAACGCCTGACACACAGACGCAGGCTCCGTATCTGGTTTTCCTTCTCACTTGTCTCTGTTCCACACAAGCTGTCTCCTGCTGCCTCGTCTCTAAGGCTGGCAGCTCGCTGTGTGCAGGCTCTCCTCCAGCTCTGAACGCATGTAAAGGACCGCTGTCATGTCCTCGTAGGGGAAATAGACACACACGGCTTCGGTGTTGTGTTAATAATAAGCAGAGACTTCAGTGTCTGTCCCTGTGTGGGGACAGAGACATGGAGCCTGCTCGGGCAGCGCTGCAGGATCCAGGGCAGGCGGAAATGAACCGTGGTCCCGACAGCAACATGGCGCCCGGGACTCCACTCCGGGTTTTGCAGGCTGCCGGGAACCAGAGGCTCTCTTGCAGAAAGATCACATGTAAAGCCTTCCCCTTTGTAGTGGAGGAGCAGAGAGTGACAAGCTATTTCTTGCTTGTAAAAAACATACGGATAAGAAAAAGCAATATACCGTCGGAGACATTGTGGATTTGCCCCTGATTCCACCGTCACCCAGCTGTAGAGGTGCGTGCTCCCCGAGGACTTCCCCTGCTTTCCCGCTGGAGTTACTGTGAGGCATCGGTCCCTGAGACCGTGAGGGACGCGGCTCGCCTCTGGAACCAGAAAGTAAATCTGCTGGTTCTCTGCTTCGCTGGTTATGAATGTTTCCAGCCTCCGCTTCTTGTGGCTCGCAAGCCTGTGGCTCTTAAAGGAGGAGAAATCTATTTAGGTGCTACAGCTTTTTGGTATTCATTTCATTCCGATGTTGTTTTCGTGCTCGTCGCGGTGATGTGGCGCACTCGGATTCGGGTTTTCATGTCAGATTTAATCCGCCGTTACGAAGTTGCGATTTCTTTCATCGTGCTGGTCATTTACTTTTCCCTCTAGTCGGGAGAGATTTGTCAGTTTTCCATTTTGACATGTTTGACTTGCTTTCAAAATGTCCATAATAAGCAGGCAGCTGTGGAAAGTTTCCACCACACTCAATAAGTAATTAACTTGTTATTACACTCTCAGGTTCAGGTTTTTAACTTTGAGGATTCTTCGTTCTACTGTTTAATCTTTTCACAGTAGAATTTATGTGTCTGTATTATTATTGTTTGTGTCCACATGAAAAGAGGAGTGTAATCTCAGCCTCTCTCCCCACCTCACTTGTCATTTCCTCTGGTTTTTGCTCTGACAGAGCAGTATGTCTGCTCCGGACTTCAAACAGCCACAGTGGTTTCTAGATACACATAAAACCTCTCCGACCACAGACAAGTGAAAAGAAAACAATGTTTTTTTGTGGCGTTGTTACCCAGTAACTTCAAGGGGGAGCAGTTTCGCTGACTTCACAGATACTAACTGGTCTTTTTTTTTTCTCTCTCTCTCTCTTCCCTCTGTGAAAAATTGCAGAAGCGCTTCATTAAAGGATTGAGACAGTTCGGCAAAAACTTCTTCAGGATCCGGAAAGAGCTGCTGCCCAACAAAGAAACGGTAAGATGAATTGCGTGTGTGTCATTTGGTTTGCAGTGCTGAAAGATATAAAAAAAAGAGTGATAAATAACCGTACGGTCCGACAGTTATAGTGTGATATTTTGAGCACAGCTGGGTTTTGACTAGAGGCCTTATTGATAAGAAGTGTGTGCATCCTGCCCGACGACTGTGCTGCTGGATTATCAGCTCTCTCTCTCTCTCTCTTCAGGCTGCCTGGTAAAAATAAATATAACACAACACACCTGAGGAAAAAGAAAAGGCTAAATGCACTTTACAGGCAGCCACTGAAACTTAACAAGTGGCACTCTGAGCATTAATTAGCACCCTCTGTTCGCAAACAAGTTGTGCAGATGTGATGTGAGCCACCGTGTTTACTGCCCATCTCCAGTCTGAAGAGCTGCCTGTTTTTGTCTCCTGTTTATGCTCAAGTGTTATAGTAGCACTTGAGATTTAGTTTTTTTGTGTTTTTACATTTTCAATCTGAAGTGCATCATAATTGCTTAAAAACAGGTACCAGTTTAAGAATAAACATGGAGGCTGGCACAGAAAAGTAAATTATAATAAGAATCTGATGGTGGCAAATTTAGGCTGGAGCAAAGAAATATGTGGCAAAACGTAAATCACAGCACCTATAAATTCACACAAGGACCAGTTGATAATTTTTGATCATATAAATTCACATAGTTTGAGTCAAAGTAAATAATATGCAGAATTGTTTGCTTACATCTCTGATCATCCTTTAACAGCTTCAGAAAATATAAATAGCGTAATATTATTCCTTACAGATTTGTTATGCAGTTTGAATCTTGCTGGAAGAATAACTCTGTTGTTTGCATTTATAACACAGATTATTGAGGCTGTAACACTATTAGTATTTCTGGTTGTTGTTGCTGCATTATACTTGTTTTCCTTGTCGTTTTAAGCTTTGTCAGTCACGGCAAAGCTTTTGATTTATGGCCATTAAAGTGATTTAATATCTTGTCAGGGTTTGAGGAACTCCTGTAATTGTGTTATGTTATGTACACCAACTGAGGGATGTTCCTCTTGTCAGTTTCCCTCCTCTGTGTGCGAGCGTGATTGTGCGCATGCGTCACCGTGTTAATCATCAACTGTGTGACCTGTTTCATGGTACAAATGGGTCAAATCCAGGCCGAACAATGATTAACCTTATTAAATTGAATGTTCTAAAACACATCACAGCCAACACATACACTTTGCATTGTTCTACTTTAAGCTGACATTCAGTATTTTACTCTCTTAGTCTCATATATCTGCACAGGATATACACTTCAGAGGATTTTTACCTTGACATGTAGGGAACATGCTGTGCATTTACATGTTGCGTTAAAGTCCTCCGCACCTTTGACTTAGCTGTTTGTTAATATTATCAGATATGCATTTTTATACGTGAAGCAGTGCCGACCTGGCTGTTTGTGTGAAGCTGCTCCTGCTGGTAGTGTGCCGACACAGACATGAAAAGAAAATCAAAGGTGTTTGTCATGCTTCTCACCCGCTTCATTTCCTCGTGTGCTGTGAGCTGAGGATATGTCAGCCCTGTTTCTCAAACACCCCGAACATATCATGCAATATTTTCACTCTAGAGCTCTTCAGTGTCACCGCCTTTGTGCTACATTTTTTATTCCTCTAAACCAATCTCAGCCTCTTGAATAAGAGATTAAAGTGTGTGAATACAGTTTCCTCACAGAGGTTTCTTCAATTATTTTTACTAGTTTTGAAATATATGACTAGTCCGGTTGATTGGCTATAAAGCAGGTATTAATGCAATTCAACCTGGAGGGGGAGACTACTTGGCAGGAGAGGTAATAGACCTCCTTGAGGATCTCGGCCTGCTACCACCACAGAGCAGAGAAAGATACATTCCCCCCAGCAAATGGAAAATAAACTGCCCTTTAAACACGTGAAAAGAGGAGAAAATGACTGGCAGAGCATGGGGAGGGTAAAAGAGACTGTAGGAGAGGAGGTAGGATGAGGCGTTAGCTCAATATAGAAACTGAAAAGCCTGGCTTGTCATACGGGGAAAAAAACTCAGCTTATGATTTAACTGTTTTTTCTTTTTTTGCTTTAAGGCTTATTTGTGCAAGTGCTTGTCAATACCCAGGGAAAGCTCAATTTATTTTCTACCTGCTCATTCTTAAATCCTGTCTCTGAAATATGAGCACAACAAAACCGCAAGATATTTTAGTTTTGGGAAATGACAGAGATTTTCCTAGTATTCCCAGTCACAGACACGTATTTCTGTGGCTCCGCCGCCCGGCCATCGGAAAAGGAGCATGCTGTGGAAATGCAGGTGTTCCTGCCCTGAGTCCCTTGCCGGACCACTGTTATTGAGCCATTGTGCAGAGCTTAAAGCCTTTGGGCTGATATCCAGAAGTCCGGTACAATGTGTCTGCCCATCTCTGTTCCTCCCACTAGCCTCCATTAGCTGCGCTGCCCCAGAAGCGCCAGCGAGGCTCGAACAGCCAGTGCCAAGGGTAAGCACCCAGTGCTGTGTAAACACACCAGGCCTGACTAACACTCAGGAATGCTTTATATAAAGTCACATAAAGGCCCAGAAGGGGGAAGTGGGTGTGTCGTCTGACCGTCTGCAACTGGCTCTGCTGCCACCATTTCCTCCACTCCAGAGAGGACGTCATGGAACACAAGCTCACTGCTCCCAGTGTTTTAACAGCTAAATATGCTGAAATGGCAGATCACAGATAGCTCAGCGCCTGATATTTTTACTGGAGAGGTTTTCTTAAAGATGTGGTTTTACAGAATATCAGCACACAGTATATGCTGAGGTGATTTGTATCGGCTCGGTTTGCTGTACAGCTGAAAAGACGGCTGAAAATTAGATCAAATTAGAATGCTTTAGTTTGGTCTTATTTCCTCACAGGACAGAACACAGGCCATTTCATTTATGGAAGGTAACTTCTGAATTAAAAGTTGTTAATGTGCATTTAGGAAGATATTATCAAAACTGAAAGTTAACTGTTTGGGGGACAAGGCTATTTTCAGTGAGGGAAATAGTTCCTCTTTAAAGTAAAATGTATCACTAGATCGTATTCAGCACAGCTTGTGTCATTTTGTCCTATGAGGGAGATTATAAATTGCATGAAAATAAAAGCAATTTATCTCCTTTATATTCTCAGTGGATTATGTATTTAGAGCTCATAAAAATGCCTCACAATACAACTCAGAGGAACTGTAATCTAATAACCTGAACGTAGCAATGTCAAACTAAACAAGTACAGAAAAAAATATTAAGAGCGAATATATGTAAGTTCACTCTTCCCTTGAGGCTCAATTTCTATTTTTATTCTCATGATCAATCTGCTTTTTTCCAATTTTAAATGTTAAAGCACATATAATAGCACAATATTACCGCTGACTTATTATTGACTTAAATTATTGGAAAAGATGTTGATATAAAACTGAAAAGACACAAGGTTCTTTATATTTTAGTATTCCAGTCTGTTTGCCAAAAATAGAATGAAACACTATATTGATGCATAGCGACATGTCCTCAAGTAGCAAAAACTATTTGTAAATAGATTCTTAGTTATACCTTTCTTGATTTAGCAGCCTTCTATGCATTGTATTGTAACATCGTTTTATTATTAAAAGGTTTAACTGTGTTAGGTGACAGTACAAGGCTTTTTATAATTTTCAGAGCATTAATTGACCTGAGCTAAATGTCTGATATTTAAAACGACGCCTTGTTTGTGTCGGTGTTCAGATCAACCAGAAGATGAGGTGCTGAATGTTCCTTCTTTAAGCAACTTTTTTCTCTGAGAAAACAGAGCACTCACTCCCCCCCACCCCACAGGCCTTGTCATTTGCAGGATGGCCAACAGGAGAACAGTGTTCTCAACACAACCTCACAGCAGATGTTTGCCCAGGTACAATCTGTACAAACATCAAGTTGAATTCATTGCCATGTCCTGAGCTCAGCAGCCAGAACCTTGGGGATGAGTGTAATTATAAATACTTTGGTTCAATCACTAATTAAACCAGCTACAGGGGCCTGGTCCAGTTGGCAACAGCTGTCTGTGGTGTGACAGAACAGCTTCCGTGTTTGGTAAATGATATAACGTCTTTAGGCAGTAAAATCGCTGTTGGCTGATGAAGGCCCAACCAGCGCGTATCGATGTTCTTTTAGCAGACCACAGGCGATTTAGCACGGCCCCAGTGTAGGCAAAAATCTTTTTCTAAGCTCACTAGATGAAGCCCAGAGAGCCCGAGCTCCATCAATTCTGTTGTTTGGTTGGCTTCTTGTTGTGGTTTTTGGGGACTAGCTTATCAGCAGAACGCGCTGGATCAACCCTCCAGCAAAGAGGCACTGTTGCCATCCAATCTGCTTTCACTGACGAAAGCGCTTACAGCGGTAAAACATAAGTGCTGATTCTTCAGGATGTGCATCCCTGACCTGTGAAAGCAGAGCTTATTCAGTCATTCTACAGCAGAAAGGCTCCGCGCAGCAGGGAATGGATGTCTATTTAACCACCTTTCACGTTCACCATGCCCCACCAGCCAAGGTACTCTGACTATTCAGTTGCCATCGTCTGCCGCTGGGCTCAAGGGTGTCACTGTGTTGCCAGGTCTATTTTTGAGTCCACTACATGCATGTGACTGATTCCTTGAATTTTTGACCTCTGTATTTAATTTCACAAATCCTCCTCGACAAATCAGCTTCTGCCATAGTAATAACACGATCTAAAAAGCTACATCAGATTTATTTAGAAACTACAATTCAGAAAAAAAAATTGGGAAAGTATTTCATGAAGCTGAATTTAAAGATGGCACCACATTTATTTAGCTTAAAATGTATACAAATTTTGAAAATAAAATAAAAGGTTTCACCTTGTATTCTACTGGTAACTCAGGTTGGAGGGGTGTTCATCTATCTTTTTAACTAGACACTTGATTAATGTGTAGTCAATATTTTAGTTAATTAGGATTTTCTTCATAATTTACAAAACTAGCTTCTTGCATCAAACTAACCTGCTGTATTTTACATGATGTGTTAAAGCTTCATTTGTATCTTTTAAATATTTTAGATTCTTTAGTAAGAGCACTGTTACAGGATTTAAGGTAAATAAACATGACCCTTTTCACTCCACAATTTGTTAAATGGCCCTGAAGGCATCACAAGTATGCTCCTGACCCGCCTAACCACATAAACATTTACAATGTTCCCTCCTACAGTTACAGTCAGGATGAGAAAGACAGAAAAGTCAAGCACCACTCACTGAAACAATACACTATACAACCTGTCACAGGCAATGAAGAATACCAAGTCCAGGGGTCGAGCACATACATAATTAAACCCCAGTTGGATATAGCTCAGTGCAACACATTCCCCCTTCACCTCACTGAAATGAGTCAGGAAGCAATCCTCCCTCCTCCGGCTGCAGACTGTGGAAGAAGCAGGAGGAGTACAGGTTCATGCTGCACTAATGGATGTTTACACAACTCACTATCAGCCACCAGAGCCCAGAAATCACATGCTCCCTCTGCTCTCTGCTCCCCGGCTGTGACTCAACCGCCCTTATGTTTTTAGCTGAAATTTCTATTTGTCAAGAGATGTTTTTAGGAAGGTTCGTGGTCGGATAGGAGGTTGATTGTCCATTGTTATCCTCTGCTAGCTCTTTATTTCTCCCTCTCGGCTGTCCTCCACCCTCAACCCTCCCTCTCTCCCTCCCCCTCCTCGGCTCTCCCCTGTTCTCTCCTCTCTCCCCTGCTCTCTCCCCTGCTCTTGCCAGTAACGGCCTTAACCGTTTGGCTTCATGTCAAAGCAGGGGCCTTTTGTGGCTCTGTCACAAATCTGCCAGGAAAAACAGAAACCATCTGTTCAGGCCTGGGCCTGAGAGGGGATGAGGGCGTAAATACATGAGTTTAGCCCTCGCCTTCAGCCCTGCCTGCGCACACAGGACCACCGAGCCCAGCAGAGGATCCTGCACTCCCACCCGCAATAATACTGTAGTCTACAGGGGTTTCATGGTTTGCCTTATTAAGTCTCAATCTTCAGGAAAGGAGATACAATGGCTTAAAACACAAGCCTGAATATAAAACTAAATATGATAATTTCAGAGATAATTTAAAAATAAAATTGTAGTATCCAGAGAGGATCCAGTTTCCTTTTTCACCTGTTGACTTTAGTTTTTAAATCTACTTGCACTCACTGAGATTTTAATTTATGTGAATATGCTTTTTCTTTTTTATTAATACCTTTTTGAGAGGCTTATTTTTGCTTGCTCTTAAATAATGACAAATACCTAAATATACTTACAAACTCTCTGTCTCATCTAATGCACTTAAGACCACATCAATAAAAAATTGAAATCTGAATTTAAGTCAAGAAAGTAGTAAAAATTCCTTCATGACAGATGAAACTGCAAAGGAAGCATTGCCATATGTAATTTTGAATTCTACATCCATTTCACTCATACATGCTTGTTTGTAGACAACCACTTAAAGTGGTAGTAACTGAAATAGAAGCTCTGAGTGTCGTGATAGGAGGGTAAGCCCTTTCCTTGTCGGATAATCCACCGACCAGAAAGCTCCTGCAGATGGAAGCAGTCTGAAACGCCTTATAATACTGAGCTTATGTTGTCACTATCTCATGTTCTGCAGAGCGGCAGCACACTCTGTACCGCTCTGCAGTGATTTACTGGACTGGGGGGAAATTATGGCACGGAGGCCAGGGCCAATGTAGATTTCTGTTTCAAGTAGGTCCATGTATTTTCTTCACTGGATCCAGGGTAACTGTTTGCAGCAACAGATTTTTCATCTTCTTTCTTTTTACGAAGAAATGGCAACTTGACTTGTAATCCTCCAAAGGTCCATACAAACTAAACATACAATCAGGGAGAAGAAATGGAAGGTAATGTAAGTTGAGGTGTTGCTGCAGGCAAATGGTGCCTTTGATAGATAAGAGTACAAAGTCAATGTGAGGGAATGGACATGTGGCTTCAGAGGAACCAAATTTGACATGGAGACAGACTCACTCAGGTAATCTGTCAATCTCCCCTTGACACCAATTTACAGCCTCTCTCTTCCACAACTGCACTTTACTACCAAGTATATCGAACTCCTCTCCACGTTTTATGTCCTTGCCTGTGATGTGTCACATCGGCCTTCCCTTTGTTTACACAACTCTATTGAACATTTGCACGCATGAACTCTAAAAGCAAAATACACACGGCTCAGCCACATTAAATGCACTGACAGTGAAGTGAATGACAATGATAATCTCTTTACAATGGTACCTATTAATAAGTGGAATAAGAGCTGGCAGCGTGATAGTTCACCTCTCGTTGGAAACAGGAAAAATGATGAGGAGTGTAATGATCTGAGAGACTTGGACAACGGCCAAATTGTTATGGCTAGATGACTCGGTCAGAGCGTCTCCAATATGCCAGGTCTTGTGGGGTATTCCTAATATCCAGTGGTTAGTACTGACCAAAAGTGGTCCAAGGAAGGACCACCTGGAACTCGCAACCTGGTCATGGGTGCCTAACACTCATTGATGCATGTGTGGGGAAACAAAGACTGGCCCATGTGGTACAATCCCACAGAAGAGGTAGCGAAGCACAACTTGTTGAAAAAGTAAATTCAGTTATAACAGAGAGCTGTCAGAACACATAGTGCACAGCAGTTTACTGTGTATGGGGCTGCTCAAGTGCAGACTAGTCAATGGGCATCCAATGAAAACAAGTAGCCTGGTTTGATGAATAGTTTTTTGTTTTTTTTACATCATGTGGACGGATGACACCAGGATACATGATGGGAAGAAGGAACATGACAATAGTTTCAAGGTGTAAAAATCCCCATATCAAAATCCTATTGAGCATCTGTGGGTTGTCCGATACATGCTGATTCGGTGACATGGGGGGGCTACACATATTAGGATGCTGTTTTTAATAGTATGCTTGATCATGGTATAGCAAACATAACAATTTTTTACAGGGTTCATATATGAATGGACCCTTGTTTTTCTCATGTTCCTACCAGAAATTACTTTTCAGCTCAACATACTTAACATATTTACTTACATTTTTTCGAGCTGCCTCTTTTGTTTTCCTCTTTCTAATTACCTCGAGCTGTACCAGCTCATCGCTGCACCTGTTAATTTCCCCTTCAAAAGCCAAGTTAATGTTTTCATTGGCTCCAGCCTATTGTGATGGTGCTTGACACAGTGTAAAGTGATGGAGAGGCAGGGTGACCTTTCCCTGTGTCTGCCAAGCTGTTGTTGAGGCCGTGTATTTGTCAGCCTGCAGCGAGGAGGCAGAGAGGCACTGCTGAGAACAGTCATTAAGCACAGGGCAAAGCCAGCGCTCAGCACCACTCAACACTTTTGATCTGCACATTTCAATTAGATTTCACATCAGGATGCCTGCCTTCCCTCAGTTAGCACCTGCGCCCCTACTTTCCCAACTGGCCAGCCAGGCTGAAGAGGGAGGCACGCTCGGAAATGACTAAGAGGTTCTGTTACCGGCTTAAATAGATGCACAAACACACAGCAGCATTATAGAGCTTTTGGCTGATATAATAATCATTACCTGCTCTGTTTTAGCATTGACAATAACATGTTTTTTAAATTATGCTTCTTTACTTATAGTCCTACTAATTTGTCCACGCTGAGCTCCTGCATGTGGATTCATCGCACCACTCCACATGGGCTCATCTACAGAAGTCTCGAGGTCTAAAAAAACCTAGCAGAAGCTGTGGGGCTCGGGACAGATTAACACCTGAGCGGCGGATTTGCCATAACACAGTGCAGCACATCAATTTACCCTGAAATCTGAGAAGGTTTCATTGAGCTCAGTCACCCTGAGTAAATCTTTCCAGCACTGCTTCTCTTGATAAGATGTGGTCCTACAGCCACTGGTAGATATGAATTTCCCCTAAGAGCCACATGAAGGGAGATCTTATTAAAGTGGTCTGAGCCGACTGCGTCAAGCTTTTTCTGCCAATCAAAGCAGCGATTGAGAAAGACTAGTTTGATCCTTAACATCAGTTACTCACACAATTTGGTGATAAAGAAACAAATTTGGATAATTCCCAACACATTAAACCAATCCTACTAGCCTCAAGTAGTTTTGTGTTGTATGAGATAAGAAATTTGAAATTAAAGCTGCTGTTTCCTTTATCTTTGCATTTATACCAGCCTATTAGACTTTGAAATTGCTGCATTTGTGACCATGTTGAGTCGGGAGCTTTTCATAACCATTAACAACTGTTCGACCATTTAATCAAATCCTTTTCCTGCCATTGTTTGTTTTGGTACATTTTGATAGAGGATTCTAAGCTGTTGCAGATAAGCTGTTAATGTGTTTTAGAGAGCAATGCATTGACTAATTTATGTCAGGTGTCACTGCTGAAGCGCGGTAGGAAAACAATCAATAGCCATTAAACCCTGGGAGCTTTGTAGAACAGCAGTTATACAGACCTCAGACAGTGGATGGGTGCCCTTTGGGCTTTAAAGATTACAGGTGACTTACTGCTCACCCGACAGTCACACCGCACCTTCATGAATTTGTTATAGAGCCAGTGAGGACCACTAACAACTCAGAGTTCATGGTGAGGGGGATAAAGGGCAAAGCCCCAAAGAAAACTGGATGATTGTCACTGACTCCTTTTGCCAAATTGCAAGAATTGTGTATTATGAGTGAGGCCAGAAAGCAGTAGTTAACATGCACGGGCTGCCTCAGCAAAGTGCCTTCTGATCCATGATTGCATGTGTTAATGTTTCAGTTGGGTATTGATTTCCTGGCAGCCTTTTGTACACAGGATTTATCCGCCTCGCTCACTGGCAAGCGCACCCCTCCGAATGTTTGATTAAAGTTCAATTGACTCTTCCAGTGAAGGGGCGAGGAGCCATTTCACTCCCTATTTGTAGCGCCAAAGCTCCGCCTGACATGTTCTTTTGTTCCCATTCAAGCTCCTGCCACCCAGGCAGCCACCAATGCACTGATCCTAATATCCCTGCATTCAGTGAGCCTCCTCGTCTAATCCTTGGACAGACAGGGCCACAGCACAAACATGCCCGGCCAGCTCCAAACCCTGGCGTGGATTGACCCGCTCCGTGGCGTTTCACTATGAAATGCTATGCTGACTGCTCATGTGCATATTCCACATATTTTCTTCAACCTAACCGCACATATTTCATAGTGACAATTTTTCAACAATTTTGACGGATAGACTTAATGGCCTTTTAATTCAGTTACCTTTTTATTCCTCCGGCACACAGTTTACTGCAAGGTGGGGTAGCGTGATCGGTGCTTTCGTCAATCTGTCTGGAATTTTAATTTCACAACAACTTCACGAATTGTTGCCTTTTGATTTTTGGGCATTGTGGATGCCTAGGGGACCTGTCGTCTCCTGATGCCTTCGCCTCATTACAAATATGTGTGTTTGTTTTCTTTTGATATATTTTTCCCGTTTTAACAGCGTTTATTTCTTGTTTCATTCCAGGGAGAGCTAATTACCTTCTACTACTATTGGAAGAAGACCCCAGAAGCAGCCAGTTGTCGAGCCCACCGCAGACACCGCCGCCAGCCCGTCTTTCGCCGCATCAAGACACGAACTGCTTCAACTCCTGTCAACACTCCCTCACGTCCTCCCTCCAGCGAGTTCTGTAAGTACATTTGACCCGTTGAATGGCAGCTGAGGGGAGAGGGGGAGACGATACCTGATATCGTCTGCTGTGAGAGCCATGTGTAGTAAGTGTTCTTCTTTGTCTCTCTTCCAGTGGACCTCAGCTCAGCCAGTGAAGATGACTTTGACAGCGAAGACAGCGAACAGGAGCTGAAGGGCTACGCCTGCCGCCACTGTTTCACTACCAGTAAGACACTACGTTTCTTTCACAGCTCACACTCGTCATACGGACTTGCTTGGTTATTCCTGTCCATATTGGGATCAGTGTGAGTCTGCTCTATGCGGTGCTATGTGACAGATGGCCATGAGAGGATGTCAGGACTAATTTGATCAAATTAGACATGAGCCCAAAGCTTGTTCACTCTCTCCACATCATTATCCTTCCCCTCTTCCCACACAGCTGGCTCCCAGTGCCAGGCTCCCATCTGATCACACTTAGGTTTCTGCCATAACAACAGGGGTGGCTAACAACTTCTGCTTTATAGAGTTAACCTCTACAGACCTTATTAGTACATTGATGTAAATAAAGTCTGAAGTTGAGATATACATCATCCTTGATTCAGCTCCTGCATGAAATTTCTTTTATTAGATTATTATTATTATATTCGTAGACTACAAAGTGAGTTAGGACATTATTGGTATTTGGTAATATTACTGCACTTGCAAGATCATTTTTGTGTGTTTGTTCTTATGACCACTTGTGAGAGATTCTGTTTCACAACTGTAAATGGCTTTCCTCAGCCTCCAAGGACTGGCACCACGGGGGCCGGGAGAACATCTTGCTGTGCACAGACTGCCGTATTCACTTCAAGAAGTACGGTGAGCTGCCCCCCATCGAGAAGCCTGTGGACCCGCCACCATTTATGTTCAAACCTGTCAAAGAGGAAGAGGATGGACTCAGCGGGAAGCATAGCATGAGGACCCGACGGAACCGAGGCTCGGTGCGCACACACTCTCTATCTCTATTTTCACCTTCAACAAACCATAATCTCAGAGCTGTCCCTGGAGAAAAACAGAGTCTTCTCTATAGAGTACAGGGACAGCACTGACAATCATCTTAAGATTTATAAAATGATTAATATAACTGATGATTTATGTTGACTGTGTTTGCTGTCAATAGATGTCAACACTACGTAGTGGTCGTAAGAAGCAGACAGCAAGTCCCGATGGCCGAGCCTCCCCTACTAACGAGGATCTGCGCTCCAGCGGACGTACCTCACCCAGCGCGGCGAGTACCGACAGCACCGACAGCAAGACAGACTCCATGAAGAAGCCAAGCAAGGTAAACACAACCCTGACTCTCATTATGCACATATCTGTGTGAAATGTAGCCTTATGGTTTTGATGCTCCACAGAAGATTAAAGAGGAGCCTCCTTCACCTATGAAAAGTGCCAAACGGCAGCGAGAGAAGGGAGCGTCAGACACAGAGGAGTCTGATAGAACCATTGCCAAAAAGTCCAAGACACAAGTGAGTCTTTGGTCTTTGTATTGCCTCTCGTGTTTAGATGGATTGCCTAGACCTTGAGTCCTAACGCTTCACTTTGTCTCTCTTCTGTCCCTAAGGAGCTCAATCGACCAGACTCGCCCTCAGAGTTCGAGGGTGAAGGCGAGGGAGAGGGCGAGAGCTCTGATGGGCGCAGCGTCACTGAGGAGCTCAGTAGCGATCCTAAGGACATTGACCAGGACAACCGGAGCTCCTCCCCCAGCATCCCCAGCCCCCGAGACAATGAGAGCGACTCGGACTCCTCCGCCCAGCAGCAGCAGCTCCTGCAGAGCCAGCACCCTCCGGTCATCCTGTGTCAGCCAGGCACCTCAGCAGCCTCCTCGGCACCTCCTCCCCCCGCGGCCTCAGCTCCCTCACTGCCCCCACAGCTCTCCCCCACAGCGGCCTCCACCTCTCTACCTCCCCAGATCCTGCCCCAGCCCAGCCCGATGTCTCTTATCCCGTCAGGAGCATCCCTTCATCCTCCAAGGCTTCCCTCTCCACATTCACCTCTGACTCAGGCTCCGCCTCCCGGCCCCCAGGTCCCGCCTCAGTCCTTACCCGGCTCGCACCACGGGCCCATGCCTCTCATGCCGCACCCACTGCAGCCTGGCCCCTCACACATGCCTCACCCTCATTCCATGCCCCCCCAGGGCTTCCCTATAGGTCAGTCTCAGGTCCCGCCCCTGCCAATGTCTGGCCAATCACAGCAGAGGTCGCACACCCCTCCTTCCCAGTCGCAGTCATCAGCTCAGAGTGGAGGGCCGCCTCCCAGAGAGCAGCCCCTGCCCCCCGCCCCGTTGTCCATGCCTCACATCAAGCCCCCCCCGACCACGCCCATCCCTCAGGTGCCCAACCCACAGTCCCACAAACATCCACCTCACGTGTCTGCGCCTCCGTTTCCTCAGATGCCTTCGAACCTGCCTCCACCACCTGCCCTCAAGCCACTCAGCTCCTTGTCCAGCCACCACCCTCCGTCAGCACACCCACCTCCCCTGCAGCTCATGCCTCAGGGGCAGCAGCTCCAGCCCCCCCCAGCCCAGCCTCCAGTTCTCACCCAGTCCCAGAGCCTCCCACCCTCCGCCAGCCACCAGCCTCCTCCAGCCCCCCCACTGCCGCCCTCCGCAGCAGCCTCACACCCCAACGGGCCGCCTCAGCCGCCATTCTCATCCCATCCTTTCAGTACAGTTCTACCTCCAACCGGCCCTCCGTCATCATCATCGTCATCATCATCATCATCATCATCATCAAACTCTATGCCTGGCCTACAGCCTCCATCTTCCTCCGCTCCATCCTCCTCCATCTCCATGCCGCTGCCTGCCTCAGTCACTTGTGCCGGCCCGGGCCCAGCGCTCCCACCAGTCCACATCAAAGAGGAGCCGTTGGACGAGACAGAGGAGCCCGAGAGCCCCCCACCCCCACAGAGAAGCCCCTCCCCAGAGCCTACTGTCGTCAATATACCCAGCCATGCCAGCCAGTCAGCACGGTATGTCTACAAACTGATATTTCGACCCCAACACATCTTAAAAGAGAAAAACATACACCTGCGAAAGCTGCTATTTATCAGTTGTCTGTTGAGCTACTTACTGTCTTGTCTGGAGATGCTGATTAGCTCTCAGACACAAGGAACAACAAAGCGCCGTTGCCTTCGGGTTTTAAGGCTTTGATGTAGGCACCAAATCAAATGTCCTCAGCAAAACAGCATCCAAGGCCACAATTAGCTTTGAGCTCTGAGTGGCTGATGGCTCGGAGTTATCAGGGATTGAGAGCAGGGAGATGAATTACTGAGAACTGCAGCATCAGAATATGAGTAACTGTAGTTGCCTTGTGGTGAAGTTGTTCTGAGACTGCCAATGAATAGCAATGAGCATTTTAATATATGCTTTGTATACTTTGTATGTGAAAGCTAAGGGAGTTTCTTTCCTTTTAAATAATGGACCAATGTGAGCAAATACAATATTTATTTTCATCTAATTGGACATTAACCTGCCATGAATCATGCAGAGGTTAAGAATAATATAATGGCTCCAGCCTGTTTTGTCTGTTTGTAGGAAATATTTATGTTCTGACTCATCGTCAGTTTTTCATGGTAAATGTGTTAATATTAATTTTCTCCCTGTGGTGTCCACAGGTTCTACAAGCACCTGGACCGAGGCTACAACTCATGTGCGAGGACAGATTACTACTTCACTCCCCTGGCTTCATCTAAACTGGCCAAAAAACGAGAGGACGCTCTGGAGAAAGCCAAGAGGGAAGTAGAACAGAAAGCAAGGGAGGAGAAGGAGAGGGAGAGGGAAAAGGAGCGAGAACGAGAGCGGGAACGGGATAGGGAAGCGGAGCGTGCTGCGGTGAGTGATTTGGTCTGTCTCACTTTTATTTGGCGGTGATTGTATTGTGTTTTTATGTCTCTAAACATTTGTTTGTCTCATCACAGAAAGCCTCAAGTTCCTCTCATGAAGCCAGGATGTGTGAACCACAGATGATGGGCCCCGCCCACATGCGGCAACACTACGAAGGCCCCCCCACTACGATTGCAGCTGTGCCTCCATACATCGGCCCTGACACCCCCGCCTTGCGCACCCTCAGCGAGTACGCCAGACCCCACGTCATGTCCCCCACCAATCGGAACCACCCCTTCTTCGTGTCCCTCAACCCGGCGGACCAGCTGCTGGCCTATCACATGCCCAGCTTGTACAACGCTGACCCGGGCATGCGGGAGCGCGAGCTTCGAGAGCGGGAGATGCGTGAGAGGGAGATCCGCGAGAGGGAGCTGAGGGAAAGGATGAAGCCAGGTTTCGAGGTGAAGCCTCCAGAGATGGACAACCACCACCAATCTACAAACCCCATGGAGCACTTTGCCCGACATGGGGCCATCACGTTGCCCCCCATGGCCGGCCCTCACCCGTTCGCCTCCTTCCACCCAGGCCTGAACCCATTAGAGCGTGAGCGGCTGGCCCTTGGCGGGCCCCAAATGCGCTCAGAGATGAGCTACCCAGAGCGGTTGGCTGCAGAGAGACTCCATGCTGAGCGGATGGCCACAGTGGCCAACGACCCCATCGCCCGGCTACAGATGTTCAACGTCACGCCGCACCACCACCAGCACTCGCATATTCACTCCCACCTACACCTCCACCAGCAAGATCCTCTTCACCAAGGTAAAAGAAAGCCCTGCTTAGCTAAATGAATGTCTCTGTTAACATAAGAACACATTTGTGTAGTTACATTAGAAACAGTTTCCATTTGGAGAAACTAAATGCTCCTATTCATCATTTGAGAAGTAGTTTTATGAACTTATAATATTGAACACCGATATTCCGGTTAATACGTTTATAAATATGACGACAGATAAATCCATCTTCAACTAGTCAGTACAACAATGTTTTTTAGACCTTTGCTGACATTATCACCCTGTGTTTGAACTTTCATGTTTTTCTGTTATTGTAAATCAGTCTATGACTCTTTATCTTAACTGACTTCATGATAAAAAAAGATAAGCAAACGAGCTGTAAATGAGCTGCTGGTAGATTGTTAATATAATCACTTGATTTGATTTCACTTTAAATTGAACAATTGTAACTAATTCATGATAAATACTGCTTGATGCACACATTTAAGAATACAAGTTCCTCTTATTTAAACTTATAACTTTATTAACTAAAACATTCCAGTATGGAAGACTCTGGATAAAACTATAGCAAATGCCAGTCACAGGTTTTTAATCAGAGTGAGTTGAGGTTTACTTGTTAAAAATAGAGAAAAATACTTAGTTTAGAAGACAGCAAACAGGAGCTGATGTTGATTTAGTATATCGATAGTAAAAGATGGGATCTTGTTTTCAATGATGTGATTCCAGTTTATAGGAAGTTTATTTGAAAATAAAGAATAGGGCACAGTAAACTGTAAGATGATGATGTAAAGCAGATATTGAAATCAGCTGAATATTGCTGAGCAGGTAAACAATTATGTAATAAGAAAGTCAAGCAGATCAACTCAACCTCTCTGTAGTTTTTACCATATGATGTGAACACCACCTCATATTTTATTCTCTGCGCTCTCGCACTGACATATGAGATGAAGTTATATCTAAAGTTTCTGATAGAGGCAGCAGATGCTGCTCAGATGATAAATATAAGTACAGTGGTCCCTGCGCTCTTTGGCTCAACCTTTAGAGTAGTGATACAATATGAAGCTGTGTTTCACAAATGTCTGTTGCATGAATTGTCACTGAGTGCACCTTGAACCCTACGACACTGACGGCCCGAAGGGGGTGAATGTCTTGTCTGTCCGTCAGGTTCTGGGGGCCACCCCCTGGGAGTGGACCCCCTGGGAGGCGGACCCCACCTGGCCCGCTTCCCCTACCCGCCCGGCGCCATCCCCAACGCTCTCCTCGGCCAGCCACACGAACACGAGATGCTGCGCCACCCAGTCTTCGGTAGGTCCTCGGCCAATATCAGCTCCTATTGACAAGAAAATAATATCTGATCAATCAGTCTCTTTGTCAGTCCCTCTGCTACGTTTCCTGATCAGATCTTTTGTTTGTCCCCTCCCTCCAGGTACGCCATACCCCCGGGAACTACAAGGCGGTCTGCCGCCGCAAATGTCCGCAGCCCACCAGCTGCAGGCCATGCATGCACAGTCAGCGGAGCTCCAGAGGCTGGCCATGGAGCAGCAGTGGCTCCACGGACACCATCACATGCACGGAGGACCACTGCCTGGCCAGGAGGACTACTACAGGTCAGAGGAGCAACAGAAGTTACACTCATTAAGATAAACTGAGTTGCTGTACCTTTTGATTTTTTTTTCCAAATATTAATATTCAACGTGGTTTGTGTTTCAGTCGGCTGAAAAAGGAGAGCGACAAGCAGCTGTAACAGCCGAGGGAGGCGGCGCCACACGGGTGCAGGACACAGGAAGTTGTTACCGAGCGAACTGGCAGAGTTTCTCCAGACTCCTCTTGACACATTCAGTTTGGAAGAACAGAAAAAGGCCAAGTGGATCGTCTGAGAATTCCCCTGATATTTTGGTTTTTGTTCTTGTCAAGGACTTTTTTTTTATTATTATTTTTCAAGACATTGACTTTCTTTGGCATATAGCCAGGAGTGACAACGTCCTCAAGACTCCTGCATGACAAGCTTCCCTGACGTTTTTTGTAGGTGCTAGAACAAGACACTGTGCTTATCAACAAAAAAAAAGACAACACCGGTCAGGCCGTTTATTGAAAAATAACAAGTGCTATCTTAAATTCAACATTTATTTTAATACATTGTTGGAGGTTTTTCATAATTTTAAGAAAAGCTACAGCATGGCGTTTTTTGAGTCTGTAAATAGTATATATAAACATATAATTATTATTATAATTATTATTATTACTAGGTGTGGACTCCAAACCAAGTCGTTTCAACCTCCAATATAGTTGTTTTGAAGCATTATCCCTTGTTTCAGAGGGGAGCACAATGGCATTATATGAGCAGTTTCTGAGAGAGTTGCCGTTCAGTTGAGACGTTCCTCTGACATCACTGTGTTAGATTTAGATCCGCACACACGGTGTAAACCATAAACCCCACGCAGCCGCCGCGCCCATGCACCACACACACCTCTGACACGCCGCAGGTTGTCAGAATGTGCAAACTCAATTCGTTGAGTTAAAAACGATGTGATACACTTGAAGAGGTGACGCGGCCGTCGACCAGGCGTCTGTGGAGTGCACGCCGGAGCCGGAGTTTAAAAAGATTAAAAAATCAAAGCTTGCACTGAAAAGGTTTCCTCCAGCCCCACTCGATTGGTTTTAGTCCTTTTCTTTAAACATCAATATTTAAGTCAACATCATGGATTGATGCTTCCATGACTTTTTTTTTTTTTACAGAGAATGATTTTAATAATGTGGACATCAGTAACATTAGGCTGAAATGAAGACATTTTCCTTTAAATGAATTGGACTTGAATTTTAATGGTGTTCGCTATGACCAGAGCCTAACAGGACTTTAGGATTGTTTTTTAAACGCGTGAATGGTTGCGAGTCGGTGCTCGTTTTGTGTTTTGGTGCTTCACCTGGTGCAGTCGTCCATGTTTGTTGCAGGGCTCGTGTCAGAGGAAGTGGTCCTCCAGTGCTATGGGCTGTAATAACGTTCACTCTGACACTAGAGGGGTCCTGCTGACACACGACCACCAGCAGGTAGACAGTTGACGAGTGTGTGTGTGTGTGTGTGAGAGAGAGAGAGTGTGTGTATGTTGTCCTCACTATGTTTTCATATGCCTTGGTTCCTGAGGGATACACACATTCTCCTGTGTGTTTATGTGCCACTGACTGTTACCAGTATTGTTGACGCGTCATATCAGTGCACATGAGCCCAACTTCATTACTATTTTTTTATCCGTGACATATTTTCTGCATTTGTTCTGTGCACTAAGACTGTTTAAACTGTCATGACATCTAGAAAACTGTGGCTTTTATTGTTTATTTTAACCAAATGAAGAAACTGTACGTGCATTTAAAATGATCATATCTTCTCTCGAAGCACCATGATTTACATTTGAACGGTTTGAAACATCATTAAACTCATTCCCCCTTTTTAAAGATAAAAAATCCGATCTTTAAAGCCCTGACAACAACCTGTCACTCTGTCTTGCCATCTCCCACTGACTCCTGTCTCTCTTCTGACGATGTACTCCTCATCATCATCTTCGCCATCATCATCATCATCCTTTGCCTCGTTTCCTGATGATTCCCTCGCCTTTTACTCCCCACTTTTTGTGTCTCCAAAACCTTTGATGTTAAGTGTTGTCAATGGTTTAGCTTCTTGTTTCAAAGCGGCAATAGCAGAATGTAAATTCTGACTGCTAAGATTTATATATATACTGGTATCTTGAAGCTTATTGTATATATGAGTAGTCGCCATGGGATGACACAATGTAAACAAAAAGTAGAAATAATAAGAAAAATTGTGAGTCCTGTGTTCTCTCCATTTGAGTATTTTGTAATTTTTTTGAAAAATTTGTGGAATTAAAATAAACGACTAAGTTACACCACAACCTGCACCTTCATCCTGTTTTTTCTTGTGCTGTCTGATTCGTGACTGAATCATTTATTTCCCTGTAAACACAGATGTTTGTGTGATGAGTTGGATCAGAATCCCAGAAGCCGTGAGACAATAATCCTGTTTTAAGGGCAAAGCCTTAAGATCGCTCGCTGCTCATTGACTGAGCGGCTAAGACAGAGAAAGGAGAAACTATGTTTCTACATTTGTGGAAATGTGATTCTCCGGCTGAGCAGAATGACTGTTTTGATAACACTCGTGTCCCACATTTGCTCTTGAATAATAGAATTTTTGCTTGACGGGAGAAATGTGTTCGGGAACAGATCAAACATTGCTGTTTCATTCCTTCCCCCCCCCCGACTTCCATTTTCTCAGCTTCACAAACAGTGAGCTTGGAGAGATGATCCCAGCAGCAGGTAGTGAATCTCAGGGCTGAATATTGCTCTGCTGTGGTATAATAACATCAAAGCCAGACTAAGCCAGAAGGAACACCTACTCAGGCTGAGATGCTTTGCTATCAGCGGGGCCGGGGCTGTCATCTCATCCTGCGTGTGGGGGGGGAATGATAGACCTGGCAATCTGTGATGGTGTGCCGCGGCGATGCCTGTCATTTTGAGAGGGAGCCATTATTCTGCTGCTGCTCTCTGAAATGATGTCCTGTCCTCGGGAAAATCCAGGCTCCTTGGATGCTGTATCCCGGGGCTGTCATGTGACGGCCGCCTTGTGAGGAGGTGCTGCTTGTTGTTGCCGGCTCGCTTCACCTCCCCATAAGACACAACAAGACGTCAGAGCCGAGCAGCGGCTGGCTGGTTGAATAATTCATCTCCCCTCCTCCTCCTCCTCCTCCTCCACACCGGCGATGGAGCGACTGTGACTTGTGTCATCTCAAATCCTTCTCATAATACCATGTGTACCCCTCGGGCAGGCACACAGGAATACATGGTCTCAAAGAATAGAGAAAAAACAGATCTCCCTCTGTCAGAATAGCAATATGTCTTTTGCTGTCCTCTCAGTGTTATTGTGTTTTGCTGCAGCAGGTTCTCGGACACAGAGCCTCCTCCTCCTCCTCATCTCCTCCGTCCTCCTTCCTCTCGCTCCACTGTTCCTGCCTGTAGAGAGTGATGCTCAGTGGCAGAGAGGAGCCTCCGTGCCATCAGTGCGTTCAGTCGGAAGGTAGCCGTGCTCCTCCGGCGGGTTCCTCTGTGGCTGCCCCCCCCCCCAGCCGAGCAGGAGCAGGGCCCTGTTTGTCTGAACAAGAGCCGGGTTGACACACACAGTAAATCTGCGGTGGACTCGCTACTCATCCGCTGACTGAATTAGATACAAGAGACACGATAGCAGATAGTTTACGGCTGGTGTTCTCCTGAAAACCATCATCCTGTTTGTTACTTTTATGTGCACGGAGCGGAAATAAAAACAAGGGTCGTCATTCAGCAACTGTGCTTAAGAAATCATTCTCCACTTAAAACCCATCGTTTGTTACAAAGATTCTGACATTCACCAATGTTGTCTTATCTGAGATTTGTTCTTGTATTAGAATAAAATCAATGCAGGTGCAAAATAGTCACTTATATTTCCTTGTTTTTTCAAATCCGCTGTTCTACACTTTTACAATGGGATTTAAATGACTATAATATCTTATAAATTTTATCCTAAAAAATATATCATTGCATGTATTAGCAAATTTGTATTTATCTGTTTACGTCTCTTGGAGATTTTAAACAAGAGGAAAATACTTATTGACAACAACAGTCACTTATCTTTAGGTTTTACACAGAGTTTTCTTAGGAGCCTTCTTCAGAGAAAAGCTTAGAAAAAAACGTAAGAATATATCGGTTCACTGGTCCCATGTTTCCCTCTGGATTAAACGTCCTTTCTCAGTAGAATGAAATTCAGTGTTTTACCTGTGGTGATGTAAAACATCTCACAAACTGGGCACAGCTGTAGAATTCTGATGCGTGCAAATAAAGGTAGTTAAAATAATTTAAAATGCAAATGAACCAGGCTCAGATAAGCATAAACGCATCATATTTCGTTTTGTCGGTCACCGAAACAACCTTTGTGCAGCAAAGGGTTAAAGTAAGGTTTTATAGTCTGCTTCATGGTTCTAAAAAAAGTCTCTGTTTCTTTAAGCACTTAGATCAGAGGTCCTACAGAAAGCACCACCTCTGTGTCTGTCACATGAAGGACGCTGGGGTATCAAACCTGATTCTTCAGATGTTCAGATCATCAACCCAGAGTTTGTCCAGAGCTCTGAGTCAGTCTTCATCTTCACATGAAGCAATTTTTTTTTTCCAACATGGCTGCTGGCTTCTTCTGATGCTGCTTTGGTGACCTAGCTGTGTTACTAGTATAGTTGATCCTTTTGTAAAATATGATGCATTGCTATGTATCTGTGCATGGTCCACACTCCAAAAGGAAAGCTATCAAGTCCACCATGGAGGACGAAGCCTCCGGATGGCATTAGTAATTAATAATAATTAATAAGAGTAATTGTTTGTCTATCTATTTATTTATTTGTTCTTTTACTAAAGTCAAATGCTTGAGTACCTTCTCCTCTATATTATTACACGCTATAATCTATAATAACAAACAAGTGTAAAGAGACATGTTAGATACTAAAGTATACTGCTAATACTTTTGAATACTTCTTCCATCAGCCTGTTGGTTTGCGATGGCTTTGAGGTGGACTATGATTTTGAAAGAAATCGAACTCTGATAATAAGAAAACTACAGTTTCACATGACATCTTAGTTGGAAACCAATAAAAGTGTTTTTGAAGAACAAAATGAATGGAGGAGGAGGGGGGGGGGCTGTGTACTGTACAGCTGCATTCCACAGTGTAATATTTCATCTCCAACCCTTGGCTGCCATTTTGACCAGCCTCACGGTTCACTCCCGGCATGTGTGTGCTGTAATGACTCTTCCCAGTGTGTTGCTGCCTGCTGTGTGTGTGTGAGGCCGGAGCTGCAGCTCTAATGCTCCTCATGATATCCTGCTCTCACATTCCTCTCATAGTCGATCTGGATTCACCCGCGTCTGCAGCAACAGATCAGCCCCGGTGCGGCCACGGGTCCGACCCAAGCATTCCTCACCCACTCCCAACACACGCACACACACACACACACAAACTCCCTCACTCCCTCAGGAGGCCAACCACAAACTTCATGCGTACTGCCTCTCGTTCTCCCACACTCCCTCTCCCTTCTGCCTCTATTGTTTTGAGTTGGATTCCAGGGGAGCGGCCTGCAGTCGGAGCCGCAGCAGGTCTTTGTTCGACAAAGCGTGCCAGGTTCGGTTCCTCGCTGGCAGAGGGCAGACAATGCAAGGCTCACACACTAGACTTCCAGGCTCCTCTTTAATGTGTTGTCATAAAACATGCAGCTGGCAGAGACTTAATGTTCACTGGGACTCTGCTGCTGCTGCTGCTGCTGCACACTGAGTCCTGGGTATCGCCCTTCCCACTGTCCTGGTGCATGTTTCTTTACCGCTGCGCCTGTGCTCCGTCAGCCTCACGTAGACCTGACATTTCACCTCCTTCACAGCACGGCTTTTCAATTCACCACTCGCCCTACGGAAAGTCTGACAAAATTTCCCCCCCAGTGTCATCGCACAAATACTGAGGCAGGGGCGGATAAAGGCTCTATCGGCAGAGCACACATCCAAATTTATTTTTCAGATGAATTTAAGACCCGGGGCCGTCGTCTGATTTACCTCTCCGCTGCTCGAAGGGGAAATGAATCCCAGAGTGAAATCAAGAAACACTCTGCGTTCTGCAATGTGCCTCAACCCGATCCACTTTCATGTGAACTCTTCATGTGGGTGTCGCAACTTCTTGTAACTCAAAGACAGATTTGTTTCATGTGTGCGTGTACAAACAAACTGTTAAACCAGAGAGGAGTGAAGCCTAGAACAACTTCCAGTGGGCTACGACTCAGGAGTCACTTTGACATGAAAAAAACGCCATCGCTCTCCAATTTACTCTCGTTTTTCAAATCTAGTGTTATAGCTCGTCTCTGAATTAACAACATTATGATTCTTAACTTTACATTGTCCAGAGCTGCTTTTCATGACACTAAGATAAGGTTGTGCATTTTCTGTTAGTTTCATTTAGCTGTTTAAGAGAGAAATTAGTGTATTGTAATTAGGGTTGCAAAGGGGCCGAAAGTTTCTGGTAAATTTCCGGAAACTTTCTGGAAACTTTCCTCGGGAATATTAAGCTCAGGGAATTTTGGGAATTTTGAAAAAAAAACAACTATGCAAAATACACGCTGAGCAATAAAAACATCATTCAAAACTCTACATAAAGATGTATGGAATGCAGCACACGCTGCACGTTGAGTTTCAACCCTCCACTGTGCATTCTTCCATCACATGCACAGATAACTCCCAGCATCCTGCACTCTACAGCAGGGCTGATTGAGGCCTGCTGTGTGCAGGACTAGTCAGGTACGTTTCAATTATATTACTCAGGAAAATATATTAGCATGCTGATCGAGGATTGTTCATCTGTTCATCTAGCCTATTTCCATTCATTTATCCATCAATTGTAAAATATGTTTAAAGACTTTTTTCTCATCTTATTCTACAGAACAATGCCACGTGCACTATCTCATGTGTGGAGACGTTTCACCCCATCCAATGTAGAAGGAAAGGCTGTGTACATTTGCAAATACTGTGCAAAGACCTATGTTAAGAATGACACAACGATGCAGAAGCATATAGTCAAGTGCCCAAAGTTTCCTCTGGGCTCAAATCAGCCTATGACACAACAAAATGTTTATTTATGTCTGTATATGACAAGGTAAATACAGTTAATATAAATTACCCACAACATTTCCAGTTTATTCCCGTTAATTCCCGTATATTCCCGTTAATTCCCGTTAATTCCCATGGAAAGTTTCCAACTTTGAATATT
The DNA here is from genome assembly GCF_963576545.1 of Limanda limanda. Lineage (NCBI taxonomy): Eukaryota > Metazoa > Chordata > Actinopteri > Pleuronectiformes > Pleuronectidae > Limanda > Limanda limanda. The sequence continues at coordinate 16,196,633 of NC_083642.1, forward strand.
CCCGGATTTTGCAACCCTTATTGTAATTGTCAGGGATCATTTTTATTTACAGCCAGTGACAGGAGCTATTATGTTTGTACATAATCATGTCTGTTCGAACATGATATCTCAAGAACGCACTAAGGGAATTTCTTCAAATTCAGTTTGACTCAAGAATAATATTAATAAACTAAAGTACAAGGTTGCCGTGACCTTATAAACCACATTCCTGGCGATTTGAACGCAACATCTGAGGAACATCTCCAGCTAATCCTTACAAATTTGGCACAAATGTTTTTTGTCTTGTGAACATGACATCTCCCATTTCGCTTTATTGAATTTTCTTCAAATTTGGTAGAAAACTTCAGTTTGACTCAAAGAATGAAATTATTCGATTTTTGGTGGTGAAAGGTCAAAGGTCAAGGTCATAGTGACTTCACAAAACTCTTTTTGAATCGTGACTGTGTTATCTGTAGAGAATCCTTTCAAATTTTGGCACAAATGTTTACTGAGACTCACTGATTAGATTTCGGTGGCCAGAGGTCAAAGGTCATGGTGACCTCATATGAGTCTGGATAAATATGTAGATAGACTGAATCTGCCCTTGTTGATGGAGGCATACGACCAGAGGGCTGTGATTCTAATTTAGTTGAAGTGATAACGTTTCCTCTGAGGTTGTGCACGGGACAAAGTAGGAAATTAAAAGCTCAAGGAGGCTGTAATATCACTTTCTTGTTTAAATGTTTTTATTCATCTAGCTCTCTTTCATCTTCATGTCTGTCTCATTGAAAGCTAATCAGAGAAATGTGTGGATAAATATGATTTTCACGGACAGGAAACACAGAAAGGAGGCTTTTTATTGAGCTTCCTGCCATCAGATGCAGATGTAACCCAGATAATGAAGGTTTGTTAAACCGGATAAAAAAAAGTTTATTTGCGACCAACTTTTTTATGCCCAGAACAAAGGTCCCTTAGTCATGTGAGTTTGCTGGCTGCTAAAAAAAATCACATTAATGGAAGTGGAACTACATTTCCATATTGAAAACTGAATCCCAGCCCTGAGGTTGTATGTCTCCATCAGCCAGTGTAGTTTCAGTCTACAGACAGACACACTCATATGAAATCATGGTGACCTTTGACCACCGAATCTCATCAGTTCATATGAGTCCGAATTTGAAGAAAAAGGCCGACGTGAGATATCATGTTCAAGAGGCCACCGTGACCTTGACCTTTGACCCTCACACCTCACACCAACCGGATCATTTAATTTGTGAGTCTAAGTGAACACTTGTGCCAAATTTGAAATGATTCAAAGGTCAGGTCATGAGATGGCGGGAGAAGGACCAGTCATATTTTGTACAGTGGTACGAAATTAATTTGCGATTAGTCAATATCCTGTAAATGCATTTGGAATACATAAATATATTAATATCATTGCTGCTGCTTGCTGCTATAGATAAGGCGTATTCATTATTTCACCTGTGCTGTGTTGGTTGGGGAGTGGCCACACAGCTGCTGCTTGTCTCACACAAGGTTCTTCTTTCATCATGTTCCCTCTTGTGGTTTGGTCGAGCAGGGAAACAGCAACTAGGCGACTTCCCCTGGAGGATTATTGTCTTTATTAAGTGTCATCGTCTCGGTCGTGCTGGTCTTAGATGATCTGAGTCTGGATTCCAAATGTTATCCCTGCACAAACTAGATTGTAGCTGTAATTAAAGATTCTATTGATTAAACATCTAGTTTTACTATTAGGAGGATAATGACAACATTGACTTATTCCCTAAGAGCAAAGCAATATTGATCCAAAGAGAGGAGCTTAATAAAAGTGAATGAAAGTTTTCTTTAATGATAAATGACTCAAACAATTAATTGACATTGCTATCAATTAATAATCCACCTATTTCACCACTTACTCGCATCATGTGAGTCAATGTCATTTCACCGACTGAACAGTGAACTTCTGTTGAACATTAAAACTCTGCAGCCGCCTGGTAGGTTTTCTCAAACTGATTTGTAGATTCTTCCATTATCTATTCCGCTTGTCCTCTGAGGGTCGGTCGGGGGGGCTGGAGCTAGTCCCAGCTGACACAGGACGAGAGGTCAGGTGACCCCTGAGGAGGTCACCAGTGTGTCACAGAGACAATCAACCAGTCACACTCACAGTCAATTTACAGTCTCCTCAGAATCAACCTGAACCCTTTGTCTTTGTACCTTGGGAAAGTTCCCTGAACAAACCGAGATTCCAACCAGCAACATTCTTGTGGTTTATGCACAGTTATTACATTTATGGAAAAAATATCTTAACCATGCCTAGTTCCATTTAGCCTCGATTACCGATCGTTTTGCTAATCTGTGCTGTCTGCGTTTTGGCAATCCAATGAATTGTGTTGGTTTAATTCCAGGATCGCAGAACACGTGGGATATTAAACACATCACAAAGTGAGTGACCAGGGGGGGGTGCAGTGGGTCTGCAGCCTCCCAGCATGCAGATCCTCCCGGTCCGACCCTGGCCTGTCACACTGCTGGTGGCTTTATTAAACCTGCCATGTCTCAGGGTAGCAACAGCACACAACCTCAATAAATCACAGCTGGTAAATGGCCTCCACTCCTCAGCCATTTCCTCAGCTGCCGTCAGTCGGTGGAACCAGAGACTGATCGCCTGCTGTCAGGCGCCTGCTACCTCGGTGTAACCCAGTATTGGTTTTACCTGCAGTGTGGGGACGTGTTCCCGCGGCCCAGGACGGCAGAGAGAGAGAGAGGTGGACCCAGGGGCAACCGGGGGTTTAGTTGTGCAACTGGAGCTGCCATGCTGTGGCTCGGGGGGAGCACCCTGACCTTGGCTTATGTAATGGCCGTCCCTGTGATAGATGGCGTCGCCCGAGCATTTACCTGCTGCGCCACGGGCCTGTCCACTCGCCTTGACTCAGATGGATCGGCCTTTGTTTTCCCTCTTCACCTCCACCCGGTGATTCATCTCCAGTGTGAGTCGGTGGAGGAGAGTCGGTGGAGGAGACTGTGGGCTGCTGGGTGGACAGACCCGGGGGCGGGAGGGCGGGTGGAGGCAGTTTTCAAGGCCCTGAGGACAAGCGTCGTCGTCGTCGTCCCCCCCCCCCCCCCCGGAGATGATGGCAAAAGAAGATGTTTAAATGCATGCGGCTGCCGGCCTCCTCACTCACCGGGGTTATCAACAGAAGAGGAGCGGAGCACAATATTTGTCCCGCTCCAGAGAACCATTTATCTTGGATGGAAATAGCTTCTCTGGGAAGATTCGGCAGTAATGGAGCCTCTCCAGCACCACCGCTGCCATCACATATACCGCGCTCTCTCTCTCTCTCTCTCTCTCTCTCTCTCTCTCTCTCTCTCTCTCCACCTCTCGCCTCCAATGCACCACACGCTTTCTGCTCCATTTCACTAGATAATAAGGCATCGGCCTAAAAACGGCTTAAAGAAAATGATCGTATTAGTGCGGCTGTTTTTTCATACTCTGCTTGAACGTGCAGTTTAAAGAGGAAACAAATTGCACATATCGCATAGATATGGATTGTTTCAGCAAAAGTAGAGCTGTGTTTTATGTTGAACAGTAAACGGAAACATAAAGATATATAATCCACATGATAGACTTTTTATATTATCACTGTAGAAGACAAGCTTTAGTTTCCTTTATGTCAGGGGTTGTACAACGGGAATTTTGAAAAAATGTCTCTCCCTCTCTCTCTTGCTCTCTCTCTCCCTCTCTCTCTCTCTCTCTCTCTCTCCCGCTCTCTCCCGCTCTCTCTCTCTCTCGCTTGATCTCTGTAGGATCCAGATCTGACACCGCTCAACAACAACAAACAACTATTATTGTTATATTATCATTATTATTGTTGATTATTTATTTGTTTATTAGTTTATTTAAAAGATAACGGTGCTGCTATCATTAACAAGATCATTAGAAATCTGTCTGACAGAGCCTAATTATGATGGTGACACAAGTGTTCCTGGTCTCTCTCTCTTCTCTCCCCTCTTTTCCACCCACCTCTCCTCTCTCCCCCATGTTTCTCCTCTCCCCCTGACCAGTCGAGGCAGATGGCCGCCCACACTGGTTCTGTTAAAAAGGAGATTTTTCTCTCCACAGTCGTCAAAGTGTTTGCTCGTTGTGGGAACTGTTTGGTTTCTCTATGGGCTCGTTGGGTGAGGAGCCTCGAGATAATGTATATTGTAATTTAGCGCTGTACAAATTGAATTGAATTTTTATGACTTGTTTATTTATGGTGACATGTTGTGATGCATGAGTGAGAGAGTCTCTACAGGCCTGTGTGTTACCACTGAGATCATGTGGTTTAACAATGAAACATCCACAGCTTAATATTTGACCTGCTAACACTGCACCCTGTAGCTGTCAGACTATTCTAACACAGCATGTACATACTTATTAAATAACTCCTGACAGTTGATATCTGTATCATGATACAGATGATGCAGATCCTGATGTTTGCAGGCAGTGTTTGCGATCTGAGTGTAAATCCTTCTTCCGGCTGCAGCTGTGGATGTTAATCACGGGCTGTGGTTAATCTCTGGGCCGGGGAGCTTTTCACCAGCTGAGAGCAGTGAGGTTGTGGAAATAAAAAAACTGAAATACCCCCCCCGCACGAGATGGAGGTGTGAAGCAAATCCAGGCGAATCACCAAATGGGGACAAAGTAGAAGAGGTGTGCTCGGTTTGGTTTGTTTTTTCAAAGACAGGGAAGTGTTCATTAAGCGTCGGTGCTGTGCAGAGGGCCAGGTCAGTTTAATGAGGTGATGTGAAGCCTGGAAATAAACAGGGGTTGTGATATTTCCGAGCGCAGCAAATAGAAGCACTGGGAGCCATTGAGCTCCGAAGCCTGAGGCGGAGGACTGCAGAGCAAACAGGCTCCACTAAATGATGCAGAATGGATGCTGGGTAATCACCACACTGCTCAGAAAGCCGCCTTTTAAGGGGCCTGGTAGAATAGACTGACCTCCCTCTCTTCAGGCTACTGAATCTCATTCTGCAGTTCATCCTCTCCTCATAGGAGCCTCACATATGATGGAAGTGATATTGGAATAATCACATTGAGATTTAATAGGGTTTGTAAACGTTTGTTTTACCACAGCAGAGCGGTTCAGACGCATGCAGCCGGATGCACACCTCTCGTCACCATTATCTGTGTTCATGTTGAACATCTCTGTGGAGCAGCCCGCGGGGTTATGGTGAAACAGTGCATGATTTAGTCGAGCCCTCCTCCCTCCCCTGTAAACTGCACTCCGGTGGCTGGCTGCAGATTTAATGGGCTTAGCAGCTGTTGAGGAGAAGCAGTGAGGGCTTGTGGCATATGGTCTGCTTAGAACAAAGAGCAGCGAGCACACCACACGAGCTGCAACTGCCCAGCGCCGGGGCTGCAGGAAGAAAAACCTTAAACTCTTTTACTGCTCGTGTTCAATCAATTTATTTGATTTGACTTTCTGTTACTGCCATGCTTTTGGTTTGGTCCACCATCCTGAACATTTTATTTTTTGGATAATTTATGAGCTTCAAGGCATTTAGGTACCTGTTTGCAAGGCAGGATTTATTTTCTGTCTACTGTGCACGCTGGTACAGTCGCTGCATGAGCTGTTAATTCATGAAATGAGAGCAGTGGATGGTGTATTTCAAAGGTTATGTTTTTTAAAGGCACTTGACAAGGCTGCCCTCCTCAGGGAGAGCTGTAACCCTCCAACACATCTGCTTTCAATGGGCCTCACAATGATATAAAGTGGTGCAGAGTCCTCTAGTGGAAAAAAGGCAGAATAGCCATAAATGAGTCGATGAGGAAACTATTTAACACAACATGCAAACAGACACAGTTTTTACATGTACTTCAAATTCACGAAAATAAACAGTTTGATATTTTTTTTTTTAAGGTTCGACAAAGTTATTAGTTTTCTGTCTTCCCTACATTTTTCATGCAGATGAAAAAATGAAAAATGTTTCTGCCTAAAGCTATTTGATTAGATTTGGCCCAGTGCTCCAGTGCTGCCTGCAAATATGATCTGATTATTTGCTGGAAACTAATTTACTCTGGCAAATATAGGATCCTCCGCACTCAGAGTGTGGAGGTTTTGTGGAGTGGAATTTAGCAGTTGAAGCCCCCACGCCCCCCAACTCCATTATTACACAGCTTCTAATACACTATTTCCTCTTCACAGAACAATCTGACAACTTGCACAGACCACTTTTGCGACACAAATCTGTCCCACACAGTTTGGTTGCTTCTACAATTACCAGCTGTTATGGACACACACAGGCTGATGTACGCTTTATTGCAGTTTGCACAGTTGCTCTGTGCATATATGAGCTCCAACAGGCAGTGTGTGTAAACAGCGATAGGGTTGTTTGTGCATGTGTGTGTGTGTGTGCGTGTGTGTGCGTGTGTGTGTGTGTGTGTGTGTGTGTGTGTGCATGTGTGTGTGTGTGTGTGTGTGTGTGTGTGAGTGTGTGTGAGTGTGTGTGCTGGGTTTCCTTACCGTTAGCAAACACACTGGTGCCATGTTCTCCCACTCACTGCTGACAGAACGGCTCAGTGCCTGTGTGGGAGTGGAGTGTGGCAGCAGCTTTGCTCACTGCTGCTCTCAGCTCAGTAGAAGCTCAGTAAATCAAGAGGCCGCTCCTCCTGTGTGTTGTTGTGTGTCTGCAGGTGTGTCTGAATAAAAGCAGGTACTAAAAGCAGCCTCCTGTGTTCCCTACTTGCTCTCATTAAACACAAAAGACGATCCTTTGACTGCACAGAGGCACAAATGTTTAAATGGACCAAACGTCTGTCAGTGTTCAGTGGTCAGCACTTGACATTGAGAGAGAGAGAGATATGAGGAGGCAGCCTGTGAAGGAGAGGAAAGAGGAGACGAGGCGAGAGGCCTCCGGGTGAACAGGCTTATCAAGTGTAATCTCCACCAGTGTGGCTTGTCAGTCTCATCATGGCTGACCTTGTCTCCAGCGCCGCTACAAGCGTGACCCTCTGTCCCGGCTTGGCTGAGCAGAGACGTCACCCTTTGTTTCTCTGTGAGCCTCTCGCCCCCCCCCTCCCGACACTCCAGCCGACCGGCAGCCCTGGCTCTGTGTGTGCGCCTCGTTTCCCTCACAGGGTAACAACATGAAGACATGGAAGACTAAGTGACCCGAAGAGGCTCATATTTAATGAATTGTATGATTTTTATTGAACGACAAACTGAAAAAAAAGGGCCACTTGTGGTTTTGGAATTTGTCAAATTGTGAACAAATTGTTCGGGACTTTTCATTGTATGTGTGTGGGGTGGGGTGGGGGGGTGGGCTGATATGACAAGTAATAACAATAACAGGAATAAAAGCAATTCGAAAGGCCCTAATAATCCCCTTATTTTATAGAACCTAAAGCCAATCGGTTTTATCTACACCACGGATACAAACTAATAAATAAATAAAGCCCGAACCAAACTTTATTCATATTGTATTATATAACCACAAGCGTTAAGGCTAAGACGCTTTTATGATAAATAAAATCCAGTGAAAAGACCAACTCCTGCTGAACATGTACAAGTTTCAAATGTGCCACAAAAAATTACTTAAATTGTTTTATATACAACTGCACTGTATTTGTTTGCAGAAATGACTTGAATAGAAGTAAATAGTCAATTTGTTGGGGATGATTTTCTGCTACTGGACTCTACTGTAGATTTAGTTTATTTATCACTGACCATAAATAAACGTTATTATCTTCATTATAATGAAGAAACATGTCACCCAGTGCAAACAATCATTGTTTATTATAACTATAATATATCTTCAGTTATGTAATTTAGAAATAATATTCTGAGTGTATGTGGTTTAAACCAAGTGTGATCAGAGAGATAATCAAACACGAGACAATATGAAGAAAAGTTAGGAAGGAGGCTGACCTGTGATCAGTGTTCTGTGTGCAGCTTGTGAGGCCTGGAAGGATTTTAATGTTGAAATGATCCAAACATACGTAAGAGGGTTGTGCTGCTACATCAGTCTAGCTGTTTATATTTAATAGAGTAATTATGACATTTTTTTGATGAATTTGAATAGAGGCAACAGGACAGTTGGACTTTTATCCGACAGTCTACCGTTAAACAAAGCTGCTTCTGTATAAAAAATGTTTTCTGGTCCCTCAGTCTCTTGCAGAGCTTGATTAAGCAGCTGATATTCCTGCTCACAGCTGTAAGGGTATTCATGTTCCAGTGTGCAAAGCAGGAGTGAAGTAAGAAATGAGTCATGTAGGAGGTGTTCCAGTTCACAAAGGTTTGGGTTTTCTTCAGGCATCTTTACCAACCTGTGAGTGAACACTATGTTCTGCATTGTGTGAGTCCTCATGTTGTTGTTGCCTGACCTTGTCTGGCCAGCAGAGGGCGCCCATCCTACCCACACAGACAAAACAAACACAGGTGTTAATAAAGAGAGCACTGACTCCTGCAGCTTCATTGTAAGTTCATTTGTTTCACCATCAGTAGGACGTTAGAGCCCTGGATCTAGACATAACTCTAGTGCCACCAACATTAAATAACCAGCTCTGTAGGGAGAGCATTCAGTCTTTCAACCTATTTATTATAAACTTATATTGTGTCTATCCAGTTTTGGAACCATTCTATGTTTGGGAGATAATGTGCTGTAAATATTTAAGAGTTTTCTGGTGTAGGGACACTGACGCCTCATTAGATCAGTAACTGAGAAAGGTGATACATATTTAAGAGAAGTAAGACTGGGAGGAATCAACCTGCAAAGACTGCAGACACATGACAGCATTACTTTACCAGAGTGTGGACAGTAGAGGATGAGCTAAGTAAGTTAAGAATAATCACTTTTTGGTTGCAAATCTTTGGGAGAAAATGTTAGAATAAAATTGTTGTTACTTCTAGACAGTTGTATTCTATCTGACATTTTTCTCAGAACGCATTTTTAAATCCACCAAGAAATAAGCATAAACTCCAAAAAAAGGAACCTACCCAACAATAGTAAATGGAAAAGCTGATGCATCCTGTCATCCATGAACTTCAACAGTTGTATAATTATGTGGTCGAGCATAATGCTTTATCTGTTTAAGTCTGAGGGGCACCAACACATCCTCCAGCCAGTTCTTATGAGATTGCATTTTGTTCCATTTGAGGAGAATCAGCTGTTGAGTCATCAGTGTGGAGACGGCTGCAGCTACATGCTTGGTGATGTTAAATCCCTCAGGGACGACTGTGAAGAAGGCCATCAGAAGGTCGGGATCAATAACCATGTCATGTCAACACATCTTAAACTTTGTATCTACTGAACAACCTTTTGGTAATCTGCTGCTGCACAGATGGATCCTGTCGATTCTGAAGTAGCCCCAGTCTGATGCCTATTGACGATGACTGAACCAGACCAAGACATTTCTGTTGCTGTATTTGTGGCTTTATACTCTGTCATCAATGCAGCTTAATGTGTTATAAACATGTGTGTTCAGGCAGGGAAGGAAAGGAGATCCAAATAAAACACTTTCTGTGCCTAAAACTACTCGAATCAGAAAAATAACAGGTGGGAAATTTTCATTACCCAAGAAATCAATTTGCCTGTTAGCTCAGAGAGCAGATTAGCTGTTAGCTCAGACAATCTGGTGTAAGCTCTGGGTTTTATTCAGTCTGTGGATGGTTTTACTGCAGTTTCTAAGGTCAGACAATCCCTCTGTTACTTTGTTAAAAGCTGATTAATGAATATTCTGTATTTGACATGAAGACTTTCAGTTTGGTAATCAGTCAGAGAAAATTGAGAAAAAGACGCATCTTGCTTTGAAAGCAGAAAACAGGATTTTCATTTATCCTAATGTTACAAATAGGACTTGAATATTACTCAAGGCCCAAACTCCCTTTAAATTCAATCAAGCCAAACCAAATTGAACATTGATATCAGGGCCCTAGATATATGTCTGATTCATTTTGTCAATCCATTGATTATTCATTGGGAATTTGGTGAAAATGTAAAAAAAAAGGCCCTATTTTGAATTGAAAGTGAAAATATTGTTTGGATCTGCCACTTCCACATTTCCTCCAAAATTTAATTTCCTTCCTTGCCCCATGTCCCATCCTTCCAGCAAGTTTCAGGGAGATAAATTCAGTAGTTTTTGCGTAATCGAGCTGACAAACAAACAAATCAACAGACAAACCAACAAAGCAACAGACAGGGGATGAAAACATACCGTCCTTGAGGAGATAATAATCACAGCCAGCGCAGCAGATTGTTCACAGGCAAACCTGTGCTGTCAGTTATTTTTGGAGACGTTCAGGTCACGTCTGCCTGTGGAGCCAACTTTGTGAATACGCCTCATGTAGCATTATCACTGCTGCTAGCTGCTGTTTCTCACTGGATTATGTGTCATGCTAGCTGCCACAGTTGTCAGTCAACCGTTGCATGTGATTAAATAAAGATTTGTAATGCAAGAATGTGTGTCACATAAAAATCCACGCTCAACAAATCATATAACACGTTTCAAACAGCTGCTTTATTTCTAAATAATGACAAAATGGACACGTTTTCTACCCAAGTGGAACTGAGCCTTACCCAAAGAGGTTTGTAAAAAGGATATATCCATTTACAATCAAATCATTGACTGACAATAGTAATGTTAATAATTAAATCATCCAGTATTTATATCCAAAAATATAAAAGGCACCGTTGAGCCATTTTGCCACGCCCCTTGAAAATTCCTCCAGAATACGTACATTTTGACAAAATTTGAGCATGTTAAAGACCTCAAAAAGTCAATTAATTTGCCTGAATAATAATCCTTACAAATTCAATAGGGCCTCACTGTCTGTCAGTGCCTGTCAGTGCTCGGGCCCTAATAATAAATGGAAATATTAGATATATATTCTCATAAATTAATAAAATAAAACCGTTATTATTATTTTGTTATTATTATGATTCTTACCTTGCACGGTTTAAAGCTGCGATAATAATGCAACAGTTATTGTTATTTTTCTCCCTCAGAAATTCAATTTACAAACCAGTCACGTGTCTATTTTCCACCAATGAGATTCAGTCATCCGTAACCGGACTTTTCAGTTCAAATATGGACGACTGAAGCGAGGATTGCGGCTGAGGAGGAAGACTCTCGTGTTAAGGTGACAGCAGCAGCAGTTTGCTTGTGTCTCTTTACATTGTGCGCTCAGTAAAACACTGAGAAATACAACTCTTCATCACTTCAGTCCACAAACGATCTAAAAAAAACACCAGACATCACAAAGGCCTTTCTGTCCTGTGGACAGGAAGAAGTCAACTGTGCAGGTAACAGGTGATCACCTGACTTTCTTATCAGAGAATCTTCTTTGCTTTGTCTGGTGAAATTATTTGTAGTCTTAAAGAACTGAGCCAAGCAGAAACATTATCAAAGATCCTTACCTGTGTTTTTGTTTTTACTCGTTGCATTTTCCTTTCAATTCCTTGTGTTCCCAGAAAGCAAAAGTTGAAACCAAAGCAGTACCAGTTTATGTGTGTGTGGGAAAAGAACCTACACAAATCCACTTTGTTATAAGGTCTTTATTTTGCATTTAATAAATATTGTGTCAATCCTCCATCACCTGCCTTTATAAGAACTCTTTTATAATTTGCAGAAAACTTTTTTGTCATCACGGCATCAACAGTAATCCTTAAGATAAACAGAATATACAGTGTGAGCAGAATAAATAGTGTTTCAGGATTGCACAGTAGACATTGAATAGCACAGAAAAAAAAAGATAACAAATAAAAACATTTCAAGAAAAATATGAATTAGCTGAGCTGTTTGATTAGATATTCCCAGGGCAAAGTCCTTATTTTCTCAGGCAGATTATTAAAATAAACAATTCTGTAAGTGTCAACAGCGAGCTGAGACATCTGTCTTTTTCCACAAGATGGAGCTGTAACCAAAGTATCTGATCCTATTGGGTTGGAGCATGTTGCACTTCAGGGTAGAAAATAACCAGGAAACACTGAGGCCAGTATCACAGAAGACAATAGATGGTGCTAGTGTGTTATCATCTGAGACAAGAACTTATAATTGGAGATTTCACAGATGTGAATAAGCAGAAAATCGAATTTTATCAAATGTTCCTGTTAATTTCTTGATTTTGTTATTTTCATCATCACTTGAATTATCGGTATGATAAGTGAGATTGTTAATAGAATGGTTGTGCACAGATGAACTCTGCTGAACTGGGACAGTTTTAGTTCTCCTTCCCACATGATTGAGCCAAAATGTGATTTGAGTTGATGGGTTTCAAAGTAACTCAAACAATCCTTTCTGTCCTTGTGAAGTATGAAGAAATATTTGTATTTAGTCAATTAATATGTGTTCACAACCAAATAAATAACATATATGTGTTTCAATCAAATAGCACCAGACTTCCAGTAAGGCGACCTCCGTCATGACTCTTTCCGAAATCAGAAAATATAACCACTAGGCCCAAACTAGGATTATAGTAATTTCCACAAAGATTGGACTGTAGGAGGTTTGTGTGTGTGTGTCTGTGTGTGTTTTGGTGTGTCTGTGTGTGTGTGTGTGTGTGTAACTTCATCATGACATCCATTATAATGAAGCCTTTTGCCTCTTGCACAGTTGTTATATTCCCCAGACCCGTTGGGAGGAAGGACCAAAACATCGACATGACTCATGACCTGAAACATCAAACCCCAAATGCATCAGAATCTACATGTCACAAGGTACCGTGTATTTGATTTTACTCTACATATTTAAATAGATAATCTAACTGTTTAATCCTGAATTGGATTTATGCAGCGACCTGCTTGAAGTTACTTGAGTAACAACCAGTATTTTCATATTTTATCTTCAAATTTTAGAGTGTAAGTAATAATAATAAAAAAAATGCTTCACCAGCCATTCAAGGTACAATATGTAACGTTGGCCTCTAGTGGTCTCTTAATCCAAACAAGAACAAAAGACAGAGTTGTGAAGCAGCGTGGGATCATGGGAGTTGATGTTTTCGCCGGTATTGCTGATGAAAATCTACGTGTCGCTGCTCAGGAACAATCCTGTTCACAAGTGTAATAACGTATTAACGCTTTATTTACATTACGCAGAAGATGGCAGTAGATAATGGTGATCCGTTACGACTGATAGAAACAGTGGAAGAAAGAAACAGCCGACTGACTAACTAACTAACTAACAATGGGTTTTTCCTTTGCCATATGTCGTTTGCCCTCGAAGTTATAGCAGAGACAGACAAAGCCGCGGGTAATTAAACTTATATGAGGGAAAGTTAAAATGTAAATGTTGTCTTGCTTGTCTAACAATGAAAAACACTGGAGCCATGCTAGCGCCCCTACAGGCAGTGAGGATAATCACGCTCCACATGACCTGAGGGGTCTGAAATAAGATTATCTCACACACTTAGTTCTGTGTACGACTGACGGGACTTTTTTTTGTAGCTAACCCTCTGCAAAGCTTGAGGCCGTTGTTTGATTCTCTTTGAGTGTGGAGATGTGTCCACAAATGTCTTCAGACTGTAATAACCTCCACATCTCCCTGGTAGTGGAACACAATGACGGACCGAACGTTAGCGTCTGCAGAGCCCCCCCCCGGTCTAAAGAAAAAGTAATGCAGTCATAAACCCAAGTCATTCAGCTACTTGCTTCCCTGCATTGATAATGAATACTGAGATGCAGGTGCAGCGTTTCTGAGGTTTATTGTGTACATTGCTGTTTGATGGGGCCCTTTGGAACCTTAAACCACAGCTAAGAGGCCTTTCTGAAGTCAGCCCAGGCCAATAATGCAGAGCTGTCAACAATATTAATCAACAATATTGATTAATATTCAATATTGATTGAATATTGATTTTTTAGTTTTCCTAATTTGTTTGTGTTTATAATTCTGCATGTGCACCCTGGTGTAATTCTGCATCTCTATTTCAGCGTATGCATGTAGCCTTGCATTGTAGTGTGTGCTTGTGTGTGAACAAGTGTGTACTTGTGTGTTGTGGGTGATGCTGGCTTCCTGAGGCTGATCACCACCCTCTTCCCAGCATCTTGTTTTTGCCCATCTCTCTGCCTGTGTGGAAGTTGTGTGGGCACCCTCTGGATTGCCTCACCGCCGAAGCATGCCGGACCCTGTTATCCAGCTATCCATCTGTGTTATTGATTTTTTTTCTCCCCTCTTTGTAGAGTTTCATCTTTCCTCCACTTTTCTGTGGAGTGATGGAGAGGGAGGGAGTGCAAGAGAGAAAGGAGGGGCGAGCAAGGGGGCAGAGCAGAGATCTGAGAGCTGGTAGAAGAGTGGGGGTCGGAGGGATGGAGCGTTGGAGGAGCAGAGCAGCAGTGGGGCTTCTGAGGGTAGGGGTGTAAGAGGTTGGGGGGGCTCTCAGCCCGGGCTATGGATGAGCAGAGAGAAAGAGAGAGAGAAAGAGAGAGAGAGAGGCTCTCTTGAAGTGTCGGAGCTTTTTTTTCTCTCTCACTCTCTCTCTCCTTCTCTTCGTTTCTCTCCATTCTCATGGGATCACCCTCCCCCTCCTCCCCCTCTCCTTCCTCCTCCATCCTGCTCGGAGGCGCCTCTGGTACACACGCTCCACTCGCCACCCCCTCCTCCTCCTCCTCCTCCTCCTCCTCCGCCTCTCGCTCCGTCCGCCTGCCTGCCGTCTCTCCCTCCCAGGGGGCTCGGGCAGTGCTGGCGGCACAGCCGTGATTTGCAGGAGATTTGTCTAAGTGAGAAGCAATTAGTGTGCCTAAGCACTGCTAATGTATGCGTGCTGGGGCTGGGGCTGGGGCTGGGGACGCCGTCGCCGCCGCCGCTGCCGCCGCCACCCTCCTGCTCGGCGGTGCCAGGGCCAGGCCGGAGAACCGCTGGCGTTCTCTCTCCCTGTGTCTCCTTCAGTCTCCATGTGCAGGCGTCATCCTGCCTCACTCCTCTTCAATCGACCCAGTCCTCTCTGATCCCATTAGCACAATAATTAGCCGACCACTGCTGCTGAAATTTGTTTGGTAATTTACCATGAATACTTTATTATACAAATTCAAATGTATACAACTGTGCATATATGGCTCTCTTCAGTCTGGAAGCAACACACCTTTGGGGTTGTGAACTTTCTACCTTCTAATCTTCATGAAGGCTCATGGACGGGACTTCTGTCCCACATCTTCCCCGACTTAAGTTTCCATTCGACTGCGAGTGCTGGTGAGTGGAAGCATAATTTGAGTGAGTAATCCATCCACACACTATTTGAGTATACACTCAAATGAACACACATGCACAACAAAGTGGAACAGTGGTGGGTGGTAGGATTCCCTTTGAAAGCTGCCATGCAGAAAGGCTTGTTTGCAGCCGTGCGTGCACCAGGGACATCCTGCACGGTGCGACTCCCCAGCTACTTAGAGACGAACTTTGCCCTTATCCACACGTTCGCTCTCTCTAACTCAGACAAAAACAAGATTAAGTCTGCTCATCTCCACGCCGTGCTTTGCTGCCTTCCAAGCAGAGGCCTACATGGACCGTGGGTGGTTTTGGAGCAAGGTGCTCGTTAATTAAAGATAGGATAATTACTGGTGCTTCTTAGCGCGGCGCTCGCGATGCCGATAAGAGGATAATCCTGGAGAGAGAAGCGGAGATCGAAGTGGTCCCCAGTAGACCAGACCTCCCATTCGACTGGGCCCCCCCCCCCCCTCCCACTGGCTCCATGCTTCTTTATAGAGCAGGACTCACAACCAGAGAGTATAGAATATTCAAGAAGGAGGCTGCACTGCAGGAGGAAGCCTACATTAAAGACTTCAAAACATTCGCCATCGCTTGTCAGGCTGAAAGTTTCCAAAGCTTTTTTTGTGAAACCACACTCATTGGTTTGGCTGAATTCAGATAAGAAAAATCACGACGCCATGTTGTCACATATCCTCTCTGCTGGTTAAAGCCTTGTGTACAACACGGACAGATTCAGCTAAAGAGCTACTGACATGTTGAGATTTGGTGCCTTGCTCAAGAACAAGCCAGCAGGGTGAATGTCAGCCACTTGTTTATGGTCCTATCATCAAAATCTCACTATTATTTTTTATTGTTGCCTCTCCTCAGTCCTGATACACACACACACACACACACACACACACACACACACACACACACACACACACACACACACACACACACGCACAGAAATGTAAATAATCACATTTACAATCCACCTCACACCCTCATGACTGCGAGGTTGCATGACCCGACTATCATTCACGTGTATCTAACCCGTATTTTGTCATGGAGTTAGCCATTAGCACTTGCCGGGCTGTTCCCATATGCTGGGCCTCCACAGATCTATAATTCAAGGGTGGCAGATGTCCCCGCGCATTATTCATGAGTTCCGTCCCACGCCGAGCTAGCGAGTGAGCCAGCGGCAGAACCGTCACAGAGTCCTTGCATATAGAGGGTCTCTGCGATGTTGACCTGAGAGTGCACCTCCCCTGCAACTCCCTCCTGGAAATGAGCCACACCAAGCTCTTTCAGAGAGGGAGAGCTGCAGGTTGCTCTCAGAGGACAGAACACCATCAGATGCTATAGATGCTATATGGTGAATGTCCTCTGTTTAGAACGTACTATTGTAATATTCATAAACTACAAGGATTATCTTTTTACATGTCGCTTTACTTGTGAGATTTCAGCCTTTAAATAGGTCCCTTGTTCTCCCCACTACTTAATGAAAATAATATATTCCATCACTATATTATCCTTTTAAAGCACCAGTCACTAAAATGATATGAAACAAAACACATTTTCTACCACTCTACTCATAGTGTTGACCATTCAGATAGTTTGGGTTTTAATTTTCCTTTTTTTTCACCTCCTGCTGCTATTAATACATTGATGTGATGGCAATTTTTCAAAATACAGTTTCAAAGTTCAGTGGCAATGTTACTTTCCAAAAATAATGTCACTAATCAGCTGTTCCAGTGACAATGTTGACAGTCATCAAATTATCAGGAGGGACTGGGACACCCTTCCTCATTTTCTTATTTTGAATCTTTAAACCTTAATTTTTGTCTGTGAGCCTACAAGTGCTCCAAGTTAGATTCACCTCATGAGAAGCTGTGAGTTAATTTCAGTCACTATGTCAAAACCCCTTAAATGAACATAAACTACCTGTTTGGCTTTTTTTCGTGGCTAACATGCGAGGTGGTTAAGAGGATGATTAACTGAAATGTGTTATAAAGTAATCTCAGGTATAAGTTGTAGTACAACAACAAATTAATTAGATTGTGTGTTTCACGCTGTGAAGACAATCAGATGGCAGGTCTGGAGCTCAGGTAAATTGTTTTGGTAAACTAAATTCTCTTTAATTGCTCATAAACATCACTGACTGAAGCACAAATGTCTTCTCAGGGTCTGTATTACAGATTCTTGCATGGCGCCCATGATCTCACACATGTCAAAATAAAAGGACCCAAACTCTCACGAGGAAAGTGGGAACACGTGTATGTCTCTTTGTAAATTGGGTTTAAAACTGATCATTGGCTCTTATTAAACCTGAGATTGTGTAATTCAGTGAAAAGCGGTGTCGGCGCTCTAGATTTGAGGAAGAGGTCAGATTGTGCGTGTGTGCATGCATGAGTGTGAAGTGTCTACACTGTAAATCACACCTACATACCTGGAGGAGACAGCAGCGTTGGGTGCCAATAACCTCAAAGAGTGGGAGATAAAACACAAACACACACACACACGCGCACGCATACACAGAGGCACCCGAGATCACAAGCCGCCGCCAGCGCCAAGCCTGGCCGGCGCTGAACTGGCAACCTGATCCCTCCTCCGGAGCCGTGCAGAGGGGGAGAGTGGGTGTGGGAGAGAAGCTTCCATAAAGTCTGTCCCGCCGGTCGGCCGTAACCTGAGCTCCCAGCAGACAGCCGCGGTGCCTCGCAGTCAGGCACGGAGGGGTGTGTGCGTGCGTGTGTGTGTGTGTGAGCGTGTGTGTGTGTGTGTGTGTGTGTGCGTGTGCGTGTGTGTGTGGGGAGGGGGGTTATGTGCATGTGTTTTGAGATGGGATGACATGCTGCCACATGCTTGTTACCACGCTTGGGATCAGGCCTATGTGATTGTGTAGATAACACACACACACACAAACGCAAGACCTCCCCTTGACTTTGTGTCTTTCTCACAACTTTACACATGCGTCCCCTAAACTACTCTGAAATTCCTTTTCCGCAGCGTGTTAATACATCAATTCTTTTTCCCCGTGACCCTTCCTCTCTCTGAAATTGATACAGATGACGAGATGACGGGACCTTTGTCACTGAGCCGCTGAGCTTTTACTCCTCCAGGCTTTCGACTTTTCTCCAATATCTCCTTCCACTTTACTGCCTGTGAGCTTCCAACGTGACCGTCATCCAAAACATCTGAGATGTCAGCAAACGGCAAACTGCCGTCAGCTGCCATATTGCTCGCTGTTGCTGCCAGGGTGCTGCCCTTTACGGATGTGTGCGCAGCGTGCGGGATTGGAGGAGGATGAGTGGGGTGGGGTGGGTGGGGGGGGCGATCGTGCTATAGTCTCTGGGTTGGCAGGGGGACAGGAGCCCCTTGTGTGATTGCAGTGAGTAAGGAGGTTAACAGAGTCACAGCAGAGCCAAGACGGAGCCTGGGATATTGACAGGTTGGAACCTGAGGGCTCCTGCAGGATAGGAACACATTGCCAGAGGGCTGGTTACCACCACCGCCTGCCTGCCTGGGAGGGGGGGAGGGTCGGGAGGAGAGGGGAGGAGAGGGGAGCGAGAGCAGCAGTAGTTGGGAAGACGGGATGAGGGGAAGGATGGAAACCGCAGTTGAAGGCAAGAGTTTGAGATTCATGTGAAAGGCATGACTTGAGTGTGATTGGGTCGGGAGATGTGGTTAAATTCATTATCACAATACACTCACGGACGTCTTTGCACCTGCTCGTTCATGCAGTCAGCCAATCATGAGCCAGCGGTACAATCCATAAAATCATGCAGGTACAGGACAGGAGCTTAAGTTAATGTTCACATCAAAAATCAGAATGAGGAAAACATGTGATCTCAGTGACGGTGGCAGGATCTGGTTTGATTATTTCTGAATGTGGTGATCTCGCGGATATTTACACTCAACATTCGGGGAAAAAACAAAACCAAACCAGTTCTATGGAGGGAAAGAACTTATTGCACCGTGCTGAGCAGAAAAGCCTCTCAGAAAACACAACAGATGAACCATGAGGTGGGTGAACTACCAAACCTCATCAGGTTCCACTGCTGTCAGCTGAGAGAAGACTCATGAAAACGTAGCCTGTTGTTATGAATGTGGAGTGTTGCTGAGGCTGCAGATGTTGGGGTCAAAATTTGACCCAGGATCCAACCTGCCTTGTGTCACCGGTCCAGGCTCATGGTGATGATGTAATGTTTCCTTGGCACACTTTGGATCCCTCAATACAAATACATCATGGTGATTGCAGCAGCCTATGTGAGTATTGTTGGTGACAATGTGAAATGTTTTTATGGCCACTATTTCCTCTACTCTCCTTGAAGTAACCACAAAGCAAATGTCGTCTCGAACTAGTTTCATTAACATGACAATGGTTTCAGTGAAGTTGGTTGACTAATGAGTCACTAGATCTGAATTCAGTAAAAAACCTCTGGAATGTGGTCGACCGGGAGGTTGGCATCATGAATGTAACCATATCAACATGGAACAGATCTCAGATGTTTCCATTGTCTTGTCTTATCCATGTGGTGCCGAACTGAGACAGAGCAAAGGGAGGCCCGACCTGGTATTTGTATGGCGTTCCTAATAAAGTGCTCAGCGAGTGAATAGTGTTCTAAAAGGCCAAACTCCCATCTGAAATGGTCATTGGAGTGAAGTGTCTTTGACTCTTACAGACAAAGCTCTTTGAAGGTTTTGAACAAACGCTAATTGGTTCATTTTTAATTCAGGTTTTGTTTGAAATTTGTACCACCTTTATTTTTAGTAAAACAGCAATTTGCTCATATCGCCACTGAATAACAATAATTTTGAATTTTCCACTAAACCCTGGAGAGTGATGGAGATGAGAAACATGGCTCATGCCGGCGTAATAACATAATTAAATGTTGAAGTTAAGTTACTCGTGGCTCTACCATCTTTGCAGAGCTCCTCCACTTTGCTGCTTTTCACTCAGCAACAAGCTGAGTGAAGGGCTGTGTGGTTCAGGGTCGTTTGCCATGGTAACGCTGGACGAGGTCAGAAGGTGATTGGCTTAGCTGAGGAGGGCGCTGGCGGCTGTTTGTTGATTCTCTGATAGGGGTGACCTACCCCTGACCTCCACACAAATCAATACTGCCTCCTTAAACTTTCATTTGTCCTCGTTTGCTCGTGCTCACCCCCGATTGGGAACAATTAAAGTGGTTTTCTTTTTGAGTCTAAAAACAAAACATGTCTGTAGCCCAAATTGAATTAGGATAGAGATGTCCATCCATGATTTTTCTCTGAGGAAGTGATCGAATTGTATAGATTTCATGTGTGTCGGTGTTTACAGCACGCCGTAGATAAATTCTGATGCACGCCCACGTGTTTTTTTTCGGTTTTGGAATAGGTGAATATGTGGTTGGTAAATTTCCAGTCATGATTTCAGAGAATACTGTGTTTATAGAGAAGCTGCGTGGTGCAGGGAGTCCCTCCGACGCAGGAAAGCCTTTGAGAAGCTCCTTCCTGTGTCTTCACCTCCTCTTCATTGCACTTTTGTTTCTCCCTCTCCTTTCACCCCCTCATTCTCACTTTCACCGCCTGCAATCCCCGGTGTGGCCCACAAGGTTACAGAGTTCTTCTGAAGAGCAGCACGGCCGTGTGGGCTCATGTTTTTCTTTTTTTTTTCTTGGGTACCTCTCTTATGTATCTCCATTCTTGGGTCACCCTTTTTCCACTCCCCCACACAGGGAAACACCTCACTGAAAGGCACTGTGGTTGATTTGGTGAGTGGTTGCACTGAAACGTTGCGGGCCTGCACAGTGCGAGTGACATGACACGCTGTGCTCTGAGTTCCTGACGCTGGCAGGTCAAAACACAGCAAATGCCTCAGAGCTTCCTTATTACGGTGAGCTTCAGTAATTTATTGCCAAATCAACATGGATGGCAGGAGTTGGCCTCAGTACAGCTCAGGTATGACATGTCAACAGCAGCATACACACATGCAGTCACAATTCAACAGATTCTCACAGCAGATCCTATAATGTCTCATGATAAGCACATATTCATATATCTAATATAAAATGTAGAAAATCTATAAATAACATTATATAAGTATTTTTGCCTGCTACACACAGGAGGATTGGTTTTGTAATAATATTAAAATAGGAGAACGCAATGATGGATGTAATCTTTTAATCATGAGAACTCACTCTTGAGTTTCTAGTAGGAGATTTCTGAGTGGCGATTCCAGAGACTTGAGAGGTCGCATAATCAAACGTGACTTCATAATAATCATCACCTATTCAAAAGGGTTAGGGTAAATTATTAGACACACTCCAACCTTATTGTCTTAAAGGTTCAAAATCCCTGGGTGAGTCCATGCACTCAATTTTCCATAAAGTCGAGGGACCACTCACACTTTACATACATTTCTTACATAAATGGGCTCTATCATGTCCACGCAGCCATTCTTGCATGGACATTTTATTGTGAAAAACAAAAACAAAACAACGTTACATCTCTCATATTTGTATAGCGGTATTCTTTGTGTGTCACGTCGGTAAAGCAGTCTACGAAAAATAAATCACATTCGAATATTTCCATAGAAATAAATAAATTCTTCGTAAAAAGTGTTTTAATTGGTCAGCTCAAAGAAGTCATTTTGCATTTCAGGAAACATTTTAAATGACTAAGACACCCGTTCAGTTTCACCTATGAATACATTTGATTTATAAAGAACCCTTCGAAAACAGAGTGCTTTTCAATGCAGAAAAAATACAAGACCTAAGCCTTTGTAAACACACCATGTGGGTTAATAAAGGTGGATAAAGGTAAGAGGAGAATGGATTATAAAAAATAAAAATGTTGCCAAAAGGCCTTGGTATTATGGGTAAATTCCTGCCGTGTTACAATGACGATAGATTCAGCCTCTTTTATTTCAAACAGTCTCCTCCACAAACAAACAAGCAGGAGACTCAACATTTCCAGCAGAATTTAGAATTTAAAAATGGTGCCTTAGAGCTGCAGCGTCCACAGTGATAACTATAAACATGTTACCTTTTTTCCCATCGATGTGTATTTGTTATTCAACAACAATAACAGACGCTAGACGATAAATGTCCACTTCACAATCTGAATGATAACGTAGGTGCTAGTCCTGTTAATTCTGCTAAGCTTTAACGCAGCAGATATGTTGACGTGTTATAGCAGGAGAGACACAAGTGTAATTAATAACATTGATAAGGGCCGCATTCCATTTAGCTGATGCCTTCTTACTTGGTCGTGATGTAGTGAATGCTGGCTCCCTGTCATGGCTTCCTGGCTCGCTCCATGGACCAGAGCCACTGTTCATGTTATTAGTAACACCTGTGCTTTTCCTGCTTCGACAAGTCAAAATGTCTGATGTGAAGAAGTGTGTTTGAATTTTGATTTTCAGTTCATGAATCTTAAAGGTATCGGGATCTTCTGTGTTTAGTCGCTGTGGCTCCGTATCTTCCTGTCGAAACCTCTTGAAATGAAAACACATCACTTCCTCTTTGCTAAAGCATTTAAAGGTGCAGAGGTTTCATGACATATCCAAAAGTCTTATCAGTAATGTAACAATCACCTCTCTGTTAAATAACTATGTGATTGCATCAAAACCAAACATTTATTTGGAAATGTCACAGCTCATTAGTGTAACTCGGGCTTTAACGTCACTCGCTGCACTTTTTCTTCTCGTCACATCCACAACACGCTGAATGGAGCCTCTGAGAAGTTTTTAGCAACACTGAGCTATGTTATGCTTTGAATAATTATCAGTACACAGCCTCAGCCTCCTCTGGCATGTTTCAACATTCAGCAGACATGTGGTCGAGCGTGCGTTGGTGTGCGCGCTCCACTGTATTATCTCCAGAGGGTTTGGCTGTCATGGCGTTGGGAGGGCTGCACTGCGGCCGTGGCTGCGTGGAGCAGCAGCACAGGAAACGCGTCAAAGCGCTGAGAGCTAACTGGAACCAGATGTCTGAGGCTACCGGCCGGGGGATTCTCACCGTGGAACAAGAGCGTCAGCGGGGGAAGTTAACTTCCCCCTGACTGTCTTGCTGTCTTCTCTGTCTGTATCTATGAATCTCTGTGTTTTTTTTTATTATTACCCCTCTCTTTCTGTCAAAACGACATGATGTATCAGTAGTTTGAGGTCAAGGCAGCTGAAAGACTACAGCAGGGGAGGAATAAAACACAGTCAATAAAAATGGATTTTCTCTTTTTTTTTGCATAGTCACCTTTCATTCTCATGTGGAAACTAAATGCATCAAAAATTCAAAGATAACAGAAACTACGATGTTCACCATTCAAACAGTACAGATATGTGATCATATCCCCTGTAAGAGTCGCTGTGAGTTGAAGTTGTTGGTTCAGAATTTAACTCGTAGCTCATCTCACGCAACTTCACTACAGCCCAGCGTACTCCACCGTCCCTCCTCTTACTACCCCATCTCTTTGAAGCTCTCCAGAGTGGGAGATGGACTTGGCATGCTTTCTATGCCTGGAAGCATCGCCTGCCCTCCTCCGCTTCACTGCCCCCTGACTTTCTCTCACACATAGAGTGCAGACACACACACACACGTGCGCGTTTCAGCACACGTGCACAAGCACTGAGACATGCTCTTAACTTATTCACTCATGCACAGCAATCGTCCATGGCACGTGCGTACACATGACGACTCATGCACCGCCGACGCCTGTGTGCACATGACGGCAGCTGAGCCCCCCAGTCAGCCTGTGGCCGTTGAAGCCCCCCCTCATCCTCACCCCAGTTTCTCTCCCTGAACGCAGGCCAGCAGGCGACGGCAACATCACACATACACACACACACCATCCTGTGGTGACAAGTGTTCTATAACGTCAACTTTCAGCGTTGACGGACAACGACGACTTGTTCGT
Organism: Limanda limanda; assembly: GCF_963576545.1. Lineage (NCBI taxonomy): Eukaryota > Metazoa > Chordata > Actinopteri > Pleuronectiformes > Pleuronectidae > Limanda > Limanda limanda. Next base: position 16,220,658 of record NC_083642.1, read on the forward strand.
GGCTCTGAAATTGAACGCCGATCGTAAACATTGACTCCAGTGTGATGAGTGTGTGCTTGTGTTTGTGGATGAGCGTCTATCAATCACAGCAAGATACTGTAAATACTCCATCGATGGTGAGAGGCATTTTCTTGAAGGTGAATTCGTGAAGCCTTAAGGTCCTGAAGAACCCTGAGTGAGAGTGGCTTTCAGCAGGCTGTTAGTCTTATCATCATAGCGCACACACACACGCACACACACACACACACGCACACACACACCGTACACTATCCCCTCTGACCCAGGCCGTTTCCTGCCCCTGGCTGATCTATTGGCTGATGCCTGGCCTGTGACTGCAGCAAAAGAGTGAAAAAGATGAGGGTGAAGAAAGTGCGTGTGCGTGCTAGCGCCCTGTCCCAGCCAATCGATATCCGTCTCGTAACTGTGAGCTGTAACCTGACCCCTGGTTGACCTTGCTCAGCATTGATGGTTGGCGTTGTTGGTTTTTTTTGGGGGTCTGAAAACGTGAGAGACTCATCGAATGTTTCCCCCCCCCCCCCCGCTAATAGAGGTCCGGGGCTGTCGAGGTGTGAAAAGTCCTGACGTAAATGTGCGAGTCTGAGGAGGCAGCAACAAGGTATCGAGAAATGGTGAAATAACAGGAAATAGTTGGTGTAGCTGCCGATGATTTTTTACAGTTGGTCAATGTATAGCTCAAAGTATTACCCTCGAGCTTAGTCGGTTTTATTTATATATATGTCCAACATGATAATAAACTAAAACAATGAAGACACTGTGGAATCATCCTCGCGTCTTGTGGTTTCATGAAAAGGGCAACAAAAGAATTTACCTCAGTTTTGGCTTTAAATATTATATGGATGACCCTGTTGTGCTCATAGCCAAGATACTAAAGCAGTGATTGTGTGTGTGTGTGTGTACGTGGATGTGTGTGTGTACGTGGATGTGTGTGTGTGAGACCAACACAGAACTTGCCTTGACGTTAGTTTGCTAGTTGGACTCAGCCTTGCGTGTTGTTGCTGTGTTCAGAGAGAGGCTCCAGCTCCTGGGCTGAGCCGGGCTGCGGGTGCTTGCCGCCGCCGGCACTAATTGAACTCTGCCGCTGAGGTAAGGGAGGGGGGGGGGGGGCTGGGGGAGGCTGTCAGCGCGGGAGAGAAAAAAAAAAAAAAAAAAAAAGGAAGGAAAAAAATAGCGTGGTGAGGGCGAAGTGCCCCTGGGGGGTTGGGTCCCTGCCTGCCTGCCTTTCGTTCTCAAGCTCCTTCCCCCGCCCCCCCCCCGTCTAAATAGCCGTGCCGGCGCTCCAGGGCTTCCTGCGCCTTATCTGCTGATAATTGGGCACTGGAGCTCCACAGCTCGCTTATGAAATATAGATTCCTGACGGAGGGGAAGGATGGGGGGGGGGGAGGTGAGGTGGTGGAGGGAGTGTGCAGGCTGAGAAAAGCCCCCCCGGTCGTATCAGAGAGCGTGGAGCCTGGTGGGCTCGGTGGTGTTGCTCTGGCTCGTTTAACAAACACAGACCCAGCAGTCGGGGCGAAGGCCACGGTGCCGAGCGGCCCACACTGTCACAGACAATTGAAAAACGATGCTTTGTTCCTATTGTTCGTTGCACCCGCAGCGTTCAATGAATTGCAGGGGGGGGGGGTGAACGCTTGTTGTGTAGTTTGTCACAGAGCATGTGAAATCTTCTGAGCAATTTCAAATGTTGAGTCGGAAACTCGCCCGAATCTCTATCGTGCCGTTAAAGTCCTTTTTCCCTTCGCTGAGAACGTCGACGTGTTCGATAACCAGGAGCCGAGGGAATGAGTGACCTGCGGAGTTGTGGTGAGTTTAAGCTCGGTCTGATGAGGGCGTGTTATGAAACTCAGTATTCCTCTGTGTGTGTGTGGAAGAGGATGTTATTCTCCTGCAGCGAGGTCGGGATGCGACTTCTGGTCTCATGGGAGAACATGATTGGATCGCAATATGGAGACCGAATCCCAGAGAGGCCAGAGCAGGGAATGCACGGCTGGGTGCTAGATCCCTCTCGTCCGCGGCTACTCCTGCTTTCGTCTTTGAGTAAGGTCATCCTTTTTTTTTGAGTTTCATTTTACAATCTAACTTAATTAAGAAAGATTTAGTTACTTCAGATACAACACAAATTACTCTGAAACAGAAACTTGCTTTAATCCAGGCCATTTCATTCTTTGATCAGTCATCAACTAAAGGGGCATTAGATTCAATAGTGCACAGTGTCCCATCAGATCCTCTCTCTTCCTCGTGTCTTCTGGCTGATACCTCCTTAATTTTGCACTCGGACAGGTCTGAGCATGTCCAGGTTAGCTAGTGGGCGACTGGGTTAATGGAGGGGGGGCTACCTGCTTGACTGTGAGAGGTGGAAAGGGGTTTGGGTTAGAAAATGGCTCAATGACAGACTCGGTTTTAGAATGGAGAAGGCTACAAAATGGCTACATAGCAACTGGCAGATTTTCCTTACACTCACAGGGCAATGTTGCACACTTGTTGTTTAATGGCAGTCAGTATACAATACTTTGTAGTATGGCCTTTGTATGCCAAATCATTTGATTTGTATACATTTCCAGCTCACAGTTAAATTATGGCCAAAGGTCAGAGAACTCTACACCCTGGTTAATGGCTCCATCACCATGTTGGCTTAACTGCCAAAAACATGAATATTGACCAAAGCTTTCAAAGCTGGAAACGCACATGCATAACTCAACCAAGGTCTCCCAACAGTCCCCTTATGACCAGGTTTTTATTCATAACTCCCTATTTTTATTTAATGTCCACTCCCCTTATCCGGATCTGCACCAAACTTGAATGGGTTCTTCTCTGTCCCATACCACATCCTTCCATCACGTTTCGTGGTAATCTGTCCTGTAATTTTTGTACAATCTTGTTCACAAACAAACCGGCCAAAAAACAAATGGACAGGGGGGAGAACTTCCTGGGTGGAGGTAATAAAAAAACAACCTTTTATTTACAGAGCACAAACACCAGCGCTGGAATACACATTGATCTTGGCGTTTCCTTGGATCGCGGAGGCCCTGTTGGTCCACGGCAATTGCAATTCCTTGCACTGTTTCAAATACAATTAGCATGGAGGCCCAACGGCTGAGTTATGGCCTTGTTTTCCTTCCTGTGCATTCCCCTCGTGCATTAATCACCCCCCCAGCGGCCCGTGTGATCCTCACTTCATCTACCTGCCACAGCAGCTGCCCTGCCGTGCATTCCTGGATCCCTTCCCGTCCTCCTCCCTAACTCCTGTCCTCTTTCTTCACTGACCACAGGGAACAGTGGGTGTCCTCAACTCGCACGTCCTACAGAGCAGAACACAGGGCTGCATGTGTCTCAGTGCTGGGACATCTGATGGACACTCATCTAAATGTGTAAAGAGCAGATCCCCTCATACATTGTTTTTACCATTGGAACACATTGATTTGATTTCTTGAATTCAATCTTGAATTGAATCCAGAGGAATTGAGGTTCAACAGCAACATGCATGACGCCTCCATTTATACACATACCAGCTTCCACGCTGTCATGGTAAATAACGACAGGTTCACCATGACCACTACATATTTACGACCTCTGGTCATGGGCTGCAACCCCTAATGCATATTTGGAAGTTGTCTTTCCTGCCTGGCAAATTATGTTATGACCATCAAAGACGCTCATCTGTCAGTTGACATTTGGTTACCATCAGGCTGCGATTAACAGGCCTATTTTGGACGGTCTGGAAACTGTTTGGGACAGAGTGGTGTCTCTCCACTCCTCCTGAGCTGCGTCGGAGGCTGAGTCATCCAGGGCCAGACGTTTCCACTGGGAGAATGTACCCGTCCCTGGTGGCCACACTCACTCTTGTTTATACGGCTCCGTCCGCATCTGGCAGCACCTCACTTGCTTCCATCCTCTGTCCCCCAACCCTTTCTTTCACCCTTTTTGACATTTTACCACAAATGCTTGGTGTGGGTCGGGCTGGGGGGGGGGGGCGGTAGCTGGGATGGGAAAGCAGTGACCAAGGCTCTGAAGATTCAAAAGGCCAATAAAAACACGGCAGTGCGCTGCTGTGGAAAGACTAAACATGTGTGCAGACAACATCCTGACTGGAGTTTCTCTGAATGGCGTGTGGTGTCTTAACATCTATCTGTATAAAAACTGTTCCTTTTAACTGAAATGATGGAAGGACATTTTTCTGACCCAGATTGGTCAGCAAAGTCTGACTCTTTTGGCTTTTATAACTTCATTTAATGCATTCATGCCATGTCACCGGAATGGGAAAACCAACCATTATTTGGACTTCCATGCATGGTTAACGTCACTGTTAGCTTTGAGGCTAGGTTATGCCATGTAAATGTAAATTAAGTGTTTGTGAATGTGCTCATCTATGCTGACAATGTATCAAAAGAGTTAGTCCATTTCAAACTATGTAATTAGCCATGGTTTCCGGTGGTTCTATTCCATTTCGTCTATATCAGTAAGCTTTCAGAAGACGTGCACAAATACGGACACAGTGAACGCATCCATCCATTTCTGTTTCCATATGTAACGTTCAGCATTAATGAGTCTTTCCAGCACAAGTTCACATGAAGTGCTTCTATACACATGGCTTTTTTAATCACACACCACTCATACATGGCCAGTTCTGTTGTCAGGGGCCATTCAGGTTTCAGTGTCTTGCCCACGAACACTTTGGTATCCAATCAAGAGAACCCAGGGATTGAACCACCAACTGCTCTGGTAAGTGAATGATTCACAGCCACATCGATCCCAGTTTTGCTTGATTAACAAGTAAAATAAGATTCTGCATATTTCTCCTTTAATTTGCCTATTTGTGAATGTGTTTAACCTGGATTGTAATTGGATGTAAATTCTAATGATTGGCCGAGAACTGTTTATTAATGACCGCACAATGGATGGCTCACTCCAAAGTGGAAAATCCTGATTAATGACGATTTCTGTGGACATCGAGCCTCCAGTTATGAATGTTAATAAGTCATCAATAAATAATTGTTGACCCAGATGCTCTGCTTGTTCTAGTGGGGGGGTGGCAAACAGTGGATGGGAGGGTCCTCTCTGATCAACAACTGTGTTTAGAGACAGTCTTAAAACCAGCAGCAATTCACCTGTACCGAGCTTTTTAAGACACTCGGCAGCCTCCTGGAGATCTTGCCACAGATCCGTGGATTTCTGCCTCTCAGTGTCTTCTGTCTCTGATCCCAGTCTGACTCCACAATGTTTCAGATCAGGGCTCTAAAATTGGATGATGGATAAGAATCTAAACATTTAAACTGTCTTTGCAAATGCCTGTATATATAAATCAGTATTTATTAAGTAATATTAAAAATTCAACAAGTTTCGTTTTTTTTAACTCAAATGTCAACGTCTTCGCTTCTTTTCAAACCGAACAGTGCAGATCTACATCCATTCACCTTCAACAGGGTGACATCCATTCACTTTATACATATTTGTGTCACTCCTAATTATTGCTTCAGTTTGTATAACAGCAGAGTTCATCACATTATCAGTGGATGCTGGTGATATCCATAGAAACATAAATCTTTTTTTATAAAAGTAATGAACAAGTGGAAAATATGGATCACTTTGTACAGATGACTAAGATGTTTGTGTAAACTGTCATTATTATGTGAATCCTAATAAGGGTAAATTTAAAAATTTAAAAAACATATACTAGTTTTTTAAAACATTATATTATTTGTATTTTAAGGAAAGAGACTATAATTGAGTCGTTTTGTATTTGTTATATTTTGAACTCATATAAGAGCCCTTATTATCATACAAAACTTTAGTGACAATCAAGTACTTGTTTATTTTTTATAACTTTTACTGGTAATGTTTTTATACTTAACACTCAGACATTGTCTGGTCCGTTTTATTTTGGTCTGTGAGCTTTCTAACACACCTCAATATTATGAGTACATGTTTTTATAATATAAATAATATATATATATATAAGTAGCCCCAGCCTTTTTTAATGTCTTTCCACACGTGACATTGCGCTTTTGCCCTGAGGTTTTTTTACCTGACCTCCGTGTGACCTGAGCAGCCTTCTCTTGTTGAGACCTGGATGGTGAGTGAGGACGTTCAGCCCAGTAGCGTCTCCCCTCTCCACACAGGAAGTGAGGCTTCTCTGCCTAAAGACAACACAGGAATCACTGGGATGAGCGCAGAGGAGACTGAGGCCGGGTTGAAACTTAGTGCTCCATCAACACAGGAAGCTGTCAGATAAGTAGAGGAGAAATTGAGGAGGGTTGCTTCTCCTGCTTTGAAGTATTTATGAGGATCTTCACCTAAGTCTAAAACTTGCCTCTCAGAGACTGGAGAGTTGGCCTAGGTAGAACTTATCATAAGCTGTAAGGTATTCATATTTCTCTAATGTTAGGGGGCAACGGGAAAATTGACCCTATGAAATGAACGTGGAGGTTTTTGTCAGATTCAGCGCATCCTGGTCAAAACACAACTCTGCACTGATCAAACAATACTTCTCCTCCCAGTATAACATCACTTAAATGTTGCATGTGTGTGTGTAGGTTTATGTGATGTCCTTTGCCTCTCACTCCTACGCATGCTCATTCCCATGTAGACAAGCATCAGTGCACACGCACACACGCACACACGCACACACACACACACACACAAACACACACACACACACACACACACACACACACACACACACACACACACACACACACACACACACACAAAGCTACCCTGAGAGGGAGTGCTGTATTGGGTTTTCTTCAGGAAGTGCGGCTCCTCCAAAGCTCTGGTCAGATGAAAGGCGAAGAGCTGCATCGATCGACTCAGAGCGGGGGGTGGTGGAGCGAGCCAGCGTGTGTTTGTGTGTGTGCATGTGTGTGTGTGTGTGTGTGTGTGTGTGTGTGTGTGTGTGTGCTGGTAGGGGTTGGTGCGAGGGCGGGGGGGCAGAGCCTGTGGTGTGTCTGCCTGATGCAGGGCTGCCAGCCAGGCGAGGAGCAAAAGGCCAGAGGGGTACAGAGGGGGGCCAGAGGGAGGGGGGGGGGGGGGGGGGGGGGCGGCGGCAAGTTGTCGCTGTGGCCTTGTGGCTCCACCGTAACCCCCTGGCCCCTCAGTGCAGCACACACACACACACACACTCGCACACACACACTGTACCAGGCTGCTGTTGTTGATGAGAGCTGTCAGAGGATGAAATGACGCGGCTGCGAACAAGAGACGAAACCACTTCATCCACTTATCTTCTGTTACCTTGAATATTATCAGAGATTTTTCAGCATTAGTGTCTGAACAAGAACCTTGCTTAAATAAAATATACTAACATTACCGTAATTTATTATTTCAATCAAGTCTGGACCATAAGAGCACTGAGAATACACTAAACACACAGTTCTAGTTACTGTAAAACAGTCTGAGCATTTGCTTCGATAAGATGTTTTTCCTAATTTTCAGACAGCTGGACACAAATGAAACCTTTCACAATAAAAGTGAGGTAAAACGACGATTTAAAATCTTTGACTTGTTTTGGAATCACTATCCTTTAATTACCTCTGCCAAGGAGATTATGTTTTCACCTCTGCTCATTGGTTGGTTAATTACCATGAAACCTAATGGAAGGATGCAGCATGGGTCAGGAAGGAACCCTTTAAATGTTGGTGTCGATCCGGCTCAGGAGGCAAATCCTGGAATTCTTTTTCACTTTAACAATGTGAGATAGTGTTTTTCAGCCTTTTTTTTTATTTCGCTGAGAATGAATCATGGATCTTGTTGAAAAATCTGACATATTTAAGGAACTGATATTAATGAGTCTTTGAAATAGCTTGATTTAATGGACTGCTGGGCCTTGGTGCGGGTATGCGCTCAACTGAGATGGGAAACCGTAACTTCGTTAAATACAGAATTTAACTGCACAACAGCTGTCAGCAAAGTTTAGGGCGTCAGCAACGCTTGTTATTCAGTATCCATGTTGCGTTTAACACTGGTAGCCAAAGCTAATGACGATTCAGCAAAGGCTAAGTCGTGACCAAAAAGAGCCAATTAGCTACGAGACAATTGGCTACGTATCTTTTCCAAACCTCTCTGGTTCTGCCTTTCCAGACTCTGAGTTTTCAAACTTGGCCTGCACTGCAAATGTGAGATGTCATTATATCTGGTACTCATGTCAAAAAAGATCCCATAACGATACTTGAAGCAAAGAAAATAAATGAAAGTAGCTGACAGTGAAAGTCTGTAGTACAGAACATTAGGCTTTGAATAATCACTCCTCCTGCGGGCTTTAGATGCTTCAGCCATGGGCACGCGATAAATGAAAACCATTTCCTAGATGCGCTGTTCAAATAAATACAGGACCATTATTTAACAACTCAAAAACATGTAACATGGACACCTATTGGCTCACGTCGTGCAGCAGTGAGGTCTTGTATCACTGCTCCATCTGCATCTTTCTGGCAGAAAAGAAGCCACGGCAAACATTACACACACAGGCTGACGTTGGTTTGACCTGTGAATGGACAAGTTTGTGTTTTCCACTTGAGGGAAAGATCTAGAAATAGACAAATAGTTGGCTGTAGCAAGTATAAATTCTCCCTCTGTGTCTTATCAGATTAATTTGAGCCAACACAGGACCATATGTGGACTTGGGCTGGGTGTGCCCGACCCTCTGTGCTTTGTGCCCCGGGGGAGAGATCGGCCAGGGCGGCTCGCTAATTGAAATGTGTTGGCGACTCATCGACGTCTCGGCTCCGGTTTCAGGGCTATTTCGAACCGCAGTGCTGATTGCTGGTTTCACATCACACAGGGAGAAAAAATCAATAGTAGCTGGGAGAGCTAGGGTTTATTCTTTACAAGCGGACATTAATGCTTTGCAGAGAAGGGCTTGATATTTATCATTTGTCATTTCGTCTCGGCAAATCAGCCTGAGAATATATCCAAAATTGCTGCGAGTGATAGTTGACACCGCTTGTGTAGAGTTTCCAAAAAATGTTGCGGTTTGAATGTCCTGGTTCACAGCAGCGTCCACGGGGCCGGCCAGGCCAAGTAACCAAAACTTTTCTTCTGTCTCTTTTACTTAGATTTGAACCCAGAGAGAGAAACCCGTGACCTCAGTGGAGCAGCAAAGGGGCCTGAAGTGGCTCATGTGATTTCCAAGGACTTGCTTTCTTTCAGCGATGCACAATTCAGAGCGCTGAGTCTACCACCAACTTCCAATGGCATCAGTTTGTCCATAGACTTTTCATTTCAGTGTTGATTGAACACTTTGTTGCGACACTTTGGAAATAGTTTCAAGTTTGTGTCCAAGGTGCCGACTTTGGTTACCACAAAACTTTGTAGAATCTATCAGAAATTTGTCATTCAAGTCCAACATGCTAAATTAGACCGCATTTAACTTAAGGACCTCACAGCGACGTCTTTCTTTGTAGTCGTGGTAACGCTGCCCATTGTGTTTGATCTTGTCGGATTCCAGGCGCCTAAATTGGTATTAAATTATGGTCATATATGGCTTTGCTCATATCAATGAGTTTTCCTCTTATTGCATTGTTTGAAATCACTAAGTCGAATCTCTTGAAGGCTAATGTAGCCTGCTATCTGGGCTTTGGCAGTTGGCGCTGCTACCCTTCAAACACAGAGTGAGCCCTTTGAAAAATGGATTGCGGAAGAGATAAGAAATAATTTATGTTCCTATCACTGCCTCGCACAAATATGGTGGGGAATACTGTGCCAATAACTCCCACAAACTCAGAGAGGCACGCTATCTTTTACTGCACAAATTATTAACGGTGCTGGGGAGGAAGGGGGAGATGCTGTGCATTTTTTTGCTAGATAGACCTGGCTCACTGCTCGTCCAAGCTTTGAGTTCAGCACAGAGCTTTATAATCAGAGACTAACACAAAATGTGTTGGAATACAATTGTTTCAATTTTTTAATTTTCAGCCTTGTCGTAATGAATAAAACCTTAATTTAGACAAAATGAGAGGCTAACAAATCATTATTTTCTGTGTGTGTGTGCGTGTGCGTGTGTGTGTGTGTGTGTGTGTGCTGTGTGTTTGTGTGTGAACAGGGAATAGAGGGAGGAGGGGAGGGAGTCCAAAGGGGAGTGTTGAGGGAGGATACTCGGGGTCGGGTGTCCGCTCGCCTCTGTCGGCTGGCGTTGACAGCTACAGACGCTGGTCTAAAATGAGAATCCTCCTGGGCCGCCTGCCTGCCCATCCAGCAAGAAAATAAATCCCATGTGGAAGAGCCGCTGTGTGGGATCACAGACAGCCGCCTGACCCCCCAGATCAGCCGGGGGAGGCCAAGGGCGCCGGCACGACAGCACCACCCCCCCCCTCCTCAGCCCCCTCCAGGGTCTAATGTTACTCCGCCTGCTTGCCAACTCTGAAATTCTGGAGTTGCAGCCCTGTGTTCCTGCACTCGCTCAGTGTTGAAACCTGTTTTTTTTTGGGCGAGTGTTTGGGTGAAGACTTAGCTTAAGGCCCGGGTTAAACCATAAAAATAGCGTGGAGGTCTCTGTGTACTGACTCTGTTAAAAAGAAACTTTTAAAAAAGGAGAAATTTAAACTTATTGAAAAAGGAGCTGGTGTTCTGAGGCTGTGCACAGCCGCCCGACACACTGCCTGGTGAGCAATTAGAGACAAACACTGAGAATGAAAAGTTTGGAAATTTGATGTGGTGTTTAGCACTATCACCAGATGGAGGGTATTGAGATGCCAAATGCAGCGCTCTCCAAAGACTCTTGTCAGAATCTCAGCACTCGGATCCACAGTTTTCCCCCTCTGCTGTGCGATGCTCCTCCACGTCTGCTAACATAGCAAACTCCAATGCCACAGACTGGATCCCCTGAAACATTTTCTGATATTAAATTCCTCAAATTCCTGCATAGGGGAGCTAAACTCCCTCCAGGAGCCCTGAGAAGTTCCATGTCTAGATAAAATGAGGATGAGTCAGCAAAGGTATGGCACTGTTTTAAAGGAGCAAATAAAGTTAATGAGAACTAAAAGCTACAACAGAAGGTTGAACCTGAAGCAAAAGTGTTGACTAGCTGTTTTCTCCTCTAACAGCACGGCGATAAGAGGAGGTTCCGAAACGCAGAGGGATGATGAAGACTGTGAATTAGAATCGAGTTGATTTCCAGTTTAATGCGTAACGACAGCGATGTGACACTTCATCAGGCCACAGATATTAGAGACATTACTGGTTCAGTCATCTCTTTGAACGACACAGCATCTCAAGGGATCACGTCCACTTGGCCAATATAGGAAGTCATTTCACAGTGGTGGATGGGGGAGTGGCGCTTCCAGTGTGTGTCCTGTCAAATGTTTGCTCTTTTGTTTAACTGTCACTACAGTCTTTGCCAAACCTCAACCAAGTGTTTTAGGCACCGAACTCCAACCCTAACCGTTCCCTAGCCTACAGTGAAGCGCAGACAGCAGTTATACCCGCGGACATGCGGCTGAACCGCAGATCTGTCGGGTAAAAATTAACATTTCTGATTAATAGCGGATGGGTTTGGTTGGGTGAAGTTAGCCAATTGGACGAGTCATCGGAGGACAATGTGCTTTCTTTTTGGAAGGAAGAGCCGCTCATTCCCGACCCTGCAGCACCTTGCAAAGAGAATCGTGTGCATTCCTGCAACCGGCGCTGCAAGTGAGCGCTCATTCAGCGCATCATTGAGATGAGCAATCCTGGCAGAGTGGTTGCTACTTTATTTCTGGAATGTTCATGCGGATACAGGTCTCTAAATTTGAGAAACCAATTATTTTGGGTGGGTGAAGGGTGGATGAGTCAAGCCCACGTGAGGATTAGGATGACGTCCAGGTCGATTCGCGCATCTCTGTTGTTATTTGCCATAACCAGAATCTTCCCTGAAAATTGCGAAATAATTCTCTTGCCTGGATTTCCTTTTATTCCTCTAGATATGTGAATTAAATGGGTACTTTCTTCTAAATAATTTTCTCGCTCATCTTTTGTGGTATCTAGCAATGTGGACAGTTAAATTGTCAGAATTGACCTAAACGCTGGTTCAGACATGCACTGAACTCTCACTCTCATTTTCCTGAAAATTTCCGAAGGGGCTGTATGTAAGTACATAAATGTCTTTGAGTTTGTTGCTCCAGACATTTTTCAAGAATGAACCCATGCGAGAAAACGGAAGGAAAATGTCCAGAAAACTCACAGCGAATGGGCATATTGTATGACATTTATTATACGTGACAAACACAAATCTGGAGCACTACAAATATCTCTGGCCATCAATGGACGTCAACTCTGAAAAGCTTTTTCCGATAAAGGCTTTGAATTTAAACGGGATATTTTCTTCTCATAATCTCATATGTGAGAGGCCAACTCTGGAAAATGTCCAGACCGCATGTCTGAAAATTGCTTTAGATTCTATGCAAACACACAATTACAATGGGAGTGAATTCGATTTTCTTCGAGGTCCCAAGTCGAAAAGTGGCATCAGGGTCATTCCCATTACCGGAGATGTCACAGGACTGACCCATTACTCTGGATCATCAAAGGACCTCAACATCAACAGTTTACATTGGACCAAATGGAACCTGTGAAACCTGTTGACAGTGAGGTTTATTGGTTATTATATGACACCACTTACTTTTTACTGTGAGCACCACAAATTAAATCCCATTCACCTCCATTTTTCTATGGAGAAACATCAGACTGACACGTCAATCTTGTCACAGTGTTTATATGGGTGGATAACACTTATTTTCTTATTTTCTAATTTTACCCCTCACGCTTCGAATCTGTGCTCCAACAAGGATGTTAAAACATGTTTGAAGGTTTTAGGTTCCTGAAAGGTCCAATTCCAAAGTGTACACAAGTATAACTCATGAGTTAAATTGACTCTAACCGGGTTCAGTCTTTGGCTAAACACCTCCAGCAGAACTCAGGTTGCTTTTATTTCTCCAACTTCCTCTGGTGTGTTTAGTGTCTCGTGTTTCTTTGGTGAAATTGGAAGAGACATAAGCTGCAGCCTCCGCTCTCTGCAGAAATTCATACTGTGCTTTAAATAGTTAATTACTCTCGCCGTGTCTCCGGCGGTGTCTGGATGTGGATGTGGGGGAGAGAGGGAGACGCTCCTGCCTGTCTTCCTCTCTTTTCTCTCTCTTTTTTTCCGGCATGGCCAGGCCTATATATTTTGCAGCTCATGTCTGAAAGGCTGGCTCCAAGCGCTAGGGGTGGGCTCTCGCTCTCTGATGGTTTTCCAGTGAGTATTTGTCAGGTCAGACTGTGCACCGCCCGGCGGTCTCCGCTCCTCTCCCCGGGTTATTTATTACCTCTCTCCCCCGCCGGCAGCGCTGCGGCTCCGGGGCTGCTGCCAACAGGGGCGCAGAGGCGGGGGCCGCGGCAGGGGGGTTCCCGCCGGCCGAGGAGAGGAAGCAGGGACATGAGATGCGTTCTGGAGGATGGGCTGGATTTGTGCCTCATTACATGGCCAAGTAACCGTCATCCACATTTTCAGTAAACATCCTTTATGGTTTGCAGACTGGGGCCTGATGTCACCGAGCCCCGGAGTGAACTACTGTTTGGTTCTTCTTTTTACAGCCGAGAAACACTGCGGAGCTAAAGGTCGCAAAACACATCTCGATAGCACCAGTGGTACAGCAATCACTTTGTTTATTAGGCAGGAGATCAACGTATTATACATTTCTGCCAGCATTTTTTATATTTTAATCCTTTAAAAGCATTTTACACCTGAAAGTCTGAACCAAGGTTCCTGTCTTTGTTATATTGTTTACATTTGATTTGGTTACTTTCAGTTTCATGTTGCGTTTTAGGGAGTGCATTAAAGAATTACATTAAGTTACATTACTTGTTACATCCTGTCGTCATCACCTACATAGGCTGTGTCCTATACTTGACATCGGCATTTTGTCGAATCCGCCGTTGTCTTTCCTCTCCGTTTGAATGGAAAACATGATTGAACTGGTTCATTTCACTAATTTCGTTGCCGCTGTGATATTATAATTGTGTCATTATCAGCAAAATGAAGGTCTTCATCTTTCAAACATAATCATCGGAAGCTAAGACTACAAGCCATCCTGCACGCTGCTTCACTTCTTATTCTTTTGTTTGATGATGTCTCAACTTCCTACAATTGATCTCAACGTCAGAACTATCACCAAAAAAACGCTTCACTCTGCAAACCCTCAGTTTGATCTGGACCGACACCACCTCTTCTGGTCAGGCTACATTTTGTTGTAGCTTTTCAAATGGAATATTAACCATTTGTCTCTCTAATATCAATATAAATCAAATATCCTCGATGTAAACAAGCACATTGTTGATGTCACCTTGAATTATAAATTGTGACTGATGATTTTATACAAACCAGTTTTATCCAAAAGTCTTCAGAATAACTGTATCTACACACTCTGCATTCAGCTACATCTAAATACTTGTAATTGTAATTACAAGAAGGTTTTGTATTTGTCAATCATATATTATATATTACTAAGTTTTATTAAAGAGGGAAAGGTGGTACAGTGGTTACAACTGCTGCCTCACAGTAAGTATGGTTCTTGGCTTGAACCTGAGGACTGGACAGGATCTTTCTCTGTGGAGTTTGCATGTTCTGTTCGTGTCTGTGTAGCTTTTCTCCAACTTCCTCTACGGTTGTAGAGACATGTACATTGCGGTTGGGTGAACTGGACACTGTAAATTGCCCGTAGGTGTGAGAGTGTGTGGTTGTTTTTGTGTGGTGCTAGCGACCTTTCCAGGTAACCCGCCTCTCACCCAATGTCAGCTGGGAGGCCCGGCGGCTATGCCACCCTCAAGGATTAGAGGTACAGATAATGGATGACAGCTGTAGACAGTAACCTTGTTCAGACAGTGTACACAGCATTAACAGGTGGATGAAAACATGTACCATAGAAAAAGCATTTACCGCTTCAGATAATCAGTGTATGACGTTTATTTTGTCTTGTAAAATCCATTTTGCTGTGAAATCGGAAATCACAACTTATTGAATACCTATAAATTGAGTCTAGAGTTGAAAAATCTTTAGTTTGTGCCATGGGAGATCAGATAAACTACATATAAACAGAAGTAACTGTCTATTGACAGAGTACAATACCGTCTTCTGTTATTGGAATTCTGTAATTCATTGTAAATTCATGGGGTTTAAGAGCAGGAGTGGGTTTTTCCTGTAACAGGACTCTTCTATAATGTAGTAATAAGAAATGCTCATATATGCTGTAGAAAGGTTAAACAAGGTTTCCCCATCACATCACATATTTCTATAAACAAAAAAAAAGAGGCCTGGTGGAAAAATCGACTCAGTTAACTCGAACCACCCTTTGAAGATGTGAAAGTTAAAGTGTCGTCACCGTGCGAGTTTGGGGAACTCCTCCGTGATGAGGCACCGAGAGTGAGTCACGATGAGGGACGGGTGTGGGTGTGCAGGAGTGGGCACGGGTGTCCCCTCTATGACTAGTTTCGTCAGGGCTCTCCCGATGGTGCAGCCTCCAGCGCCCACACACGCAACAACAAGGTTTCCACTGAGACATTTCAATGTGGCGAACGCTGCTTTGATAAAGAGACAATCAAAAAGGTCCCCGGCTGAAACGCAGCGTTCCACTTCCTAGAAACGGCTCTGCAAACATGCGCCATAAATGTCAGCGGCTCGTGATTTATGTCAGTGCAATTGCTCAGTGTACTTGCCAACATGTGGGAAGTCACATTATTCTTTGGTTGAAAAATGTTGCTTTTCGATTTTATTTTTACGGCTGTGTTCACTGTAAAGGTATAGATATCCAATCCCTCTTTTGTTTTCTTTGGCTTTGATTTGAAAATCAGTTTTCTCTTCTTTTCTTCCACTATTTCCACAACCTCCACCTCACACATCACAGCCCCTCAGCTCCAAAAGGAAACGTGTCAATCTATTATCCGTCATCATCCTTGGTGACGTCCCTGGCAGTGTGTTTTTGTAAATGTCTGCCGTGTGTTTGCCCGGTCTCGGCTGTAGGAATAATACCAGACCTGGCCGGGCTGTGGTCTCCGGCCTTTTCCGTGCGCCGCTTCCGCCTGCGGTGCGGTGTGCCTCCTCTCTGTGTGTGTGTCAGAGTCGGTTTGGCCTGATTTATAGGCCCCTAACACACAGCGCTTTGGACCCCACCTCTGCTGCTGGAATGGCTATTCCATGTGTCGGCGGTGGATCCACCTGGGTGGTTCTCCACTGATGGGGGTCAGATGTGATCCTGCTCACCAGCTCCAGGAGCTCAGGGGAACATGCCCTGCAGACAGTGTGGAGAGAAAGTGCTTTGAGAGAATATGGCTCCACAGTTCGGAGGCTTTGCAGCAGCAAGTTACACATGTGATCGGCTCTTTTGAAAATACTTTCTCAAAACCCCAAATTTGATAAAAAAATACAGTTATATGGTTGTATTTTGGTCCATGTAAAAGTTTAAGAAACAAGTTCAAACTTATTTGCTGAAAAAGGGATCCCAAGTACAGCTAGTGGGTCCATCGACCCACTAGTTTTCTATTTGAAAGTTAAACTTCTCCCTGTCTAGTTATATCTGAGCACGAAGGCTACATCCATATTGTTCTCGATTGGATACGCCTGGCATCCACACTACTCTGGAATTTTAAAACTAAAAAAATGGAGAACCTGCATTTTAGCTTGAAAACATCGGGCCAACTGTTTAGTCTGGACGAGAAGAAATTCAGATGTTTGAAAACTATGAGAACCGCTTGATGATTGGGTTTTTCCAGTCGCACCGTAGCCTTCTATGACCTGCTTCCTCAAGAAAACAAGCCTCGGTTACCAGTATAAAACTCAACCTAGATAATTAATTTCAAGCGTTGCTGACTCTGTTGTCATTGATAACAGCTGCTGGGCAATTTAACTCAGCATTTTACAATGATACCACTGTTTACATTTATTAAAGAGGCAGCATAGTAAACAATTATTGCACTTGATTATCCACCGGTTTCACAGAGCTCTTAAAACACTCTTAAACCCCTCAAATATAGCAGGTTTTTCAAGTTTAATTGTGTGAAACTATAACTTTATGTAAAACTTTTTAAGGGAGGGTTTAACAGCAACAGCTCCACATTTAAGCGGTGTGGCTCTCGAAAGCAGCTGCAGCAGGTGAGTCGTTTCCATGGGGTGAGAGAGGACAAGCTGGTGTCCCAGTAGGTGGAGTATAACTAAATATGTGTTTTAATTTAGACACAGAGGAGAACATCACACAGCCAGTGTGCCGACCTGCTGCTGATGTCATGGGTAGATCTGGTGAACTGTGGCCAGGCCGACTGCATTCAAGTTGAAGGTCTGTGAAGCAGTCTTAGAGAAATATGGCATTTTCATATCAGTCTATAGTGTTAATTGTCATGATAAATGTCACATTATTATTATAATTTTTAATTTAGTGATATAAGTTTAAAGACTGATTTCTGCCCCTGAGTGACTGAGCAGAGATCGACCAACAACAACCTTTATACATTTTACACTCTGGTTTTAAGGTTGTAATGCCAGTTTTTGATTTTCATCTTTTAAGCATTATATCTTTTTTGTGTTTTATCTTTTTAAGTGTTTTTAGAGCAGGTGCAGTATTCAACTTGTAGTCTGCTTTATTATTCTGGGTCTTACACCATATGTCCTTGTGTACTGTTTTATGTTGCTAGCTGCACAATGTACTGTTCTGCAGCTGCTGTAGCACTTTGGCCCAAGAAAGATTTCCCCATGGGGACAATAGTACAAAGTATATTTGATTTGATTTGAACACTTAAATAGCCCAATAGTTTACAAATCTGAAGGTAGATCAATTATGAATCACACTCCTTCACTCTGCTTACACAATGCACCCCTCATATATTGGTGTTGAATCTTCATTAGATTGCTATTGACGAAAATTATATCGCAATAAACATTGACATCTTTTATTGCAAACACCTTGCTGCTTTAGTCGTAAAGTCTCATTTGCTTTTGGAAAATGTGGTTAGAGATGAGAGTCTAATTTATGGCGGATGTGTGTTTTAAGATAAGCGAGGATCTTTTTTTAGACAGGATTTTTTTTTATAAGCGGAAATTATCGGTGGGAACTTGATTCAGCGAAAGTGCTTCACTCGAGAAAAAAATATATGAATCGACTCTGTAAACTGCGAATATGGAAAAGGAGCTTCCTCAAGTTTAACATTCAGCTGCATGTGTGGGGGTGAAAACGACTGCTCACTTCCTCGTGTGCATGGGCTGCTTCATCTCCTCTGGCCCGGGAGGGCGGCGCCGTCCCTCGCAGTCCCCCCTGCTCCTCTCCGGGGCTCTCGCCGAGCCTCCGCTGTTTAAATGGGCCAAGTTGAGAAGCGGCGGAGAGTGCAAATCTTGTTTGGTCTGGGTCTGTGAACTTCAGCGTGACTTCAACGACACACACAGGAGTTAAAAACAACTCTTTCCAAACTTCCAAACTGCACTAATGTGGAGCCTCATGTGTTTGGCTCACGTTTGTTATGATTAATGCCACATTAGTTTAATTAACCTATAGAGGTTTCATGTACATTTGCTTTTTATTTGATATGTTTTTATTGGATGGGAAATTGGCCACGTGGAAAGTCCCAGTAATTGTGATTTTTTTGATTTAATTGAAAGATTTCATAGACAAACTGTGCCTCCACTCAGAAACTGTTAAAAAGGGATATTCTACTTCTAATTCCCCCTGAAGGCAGAGACGCGTCGCTGCGGCCGCTCACGATGCGCGCAGGTTGCACGATGATGATGATGATGATGATGATGATGATGATGATGACCGCGGCTCAGAGCTGCTCAGCGCGTCAGGTATTAACACTGCGAGTGTGATTACATGTGGGAGGTCGGATCTGCGAGGCTGGCGGAGAGCCCTGTCGCCGCTGCGAGCTGGAAACTACTGAATGGGAATCTATCCGGCCACTCGGACACTCCGCTCCCGTCTCCCGGCGCCGCGGCGGCTCTGCGTAAAACCAAGCGGCGCGTCTCCAAGTCTGGCTCCGCGCCGCTCGCAGGCGGAGAGCAGGCTCGGTCCGGATCGGCCGAGGAGGAGCAGCTTCTTCTTCTCACTTGTTCTCGGGCTCCCACGAACATGCCTGCCATCAAGAAGGAGCGGCTGGACGGGGACGACATGGCACTGACCGCCTTCAACCAGTCCGAATACCTGGCCCCTTTAAATGCCACCGCCATCCCCGTGGTGACCCCGCATCCGCCGCCCTACGACCACATCTTCGCCCATCACCGCGCGTACTTGGGGCTCCACGACTCGGCGCTGCACCACCAGCACCTCCACCACCACACGGACGACTTGATGCTGGAGAGGTTCTCCTCCATCCCCGACTTCCAGCCCTTCTTCGACAACGGGGAGCCGT
Source organism: Limanda limanda (assembly GCF_963576545.1). Classification (NCBI taxonomy): domain Eukaryota; kingdom Metazoa; phylum Chordata; class Actinopteri; order Pleuronectiformes; family Pleuronectidae; genus Limanda; species Limanda limanda. The sequence goes on from NC_083642.1 coordinate 16,240,005, forward strand.
GCATCGAGGTGGAGTGCGGCGAAAACAAGGCTTTGCTTTATATCAATAAACTGTGCCAAGGCAGCAAAGGACCTTCAATTAAATACAGGGGCGAGTGGCTCACCCCCAACGAGTTCCAGTTCGTCAGCGGACGGGAGACTGCCAAAGACTGGAAACGGAGTATCAGACACAAAGGTAAGAGACAAGCGGCAGTGTGCTCGCGGTTCGTGGGCAGAGAGGGACACCTCACCACCGGCTCGGAGACACTTTTTACGCGTAGCCGATTCTGGGTAGAAACTTGGGTGTCGTGGTTGGGCGCTGGGTTTTGGAGTGAAAGGGTTACAGCAGCAGTCAGAGACAGATCTCCTCCACCAACACTCCGGGGCGCTGACCCAGAGTCCGGGCTGCGATCGGGCTCTAAACCCGGGGCATCAGGAGGAGACTGCGCCGGAACTGAGGTGAAAAGTTACCGACAGAGTTAATTCAGTGCGTAACAGTTGTATTCTTATTTGTATCATTATGGGATGAGTGGTTCCGTTTAGTGAAGCTGCACTTGTGCATGGGTGAAGAGACTTTTAGGACATGGAGGGATTTTCTGTCTTTTGAGATGTTGTGTTTAGTTTGCTCCTTCACACCAAAGTCAGAGTTTAACGTCACCATTAAGAGAGCAATTCAAACATTTAACCAAATATTTAAGAATATATCACATCTTTTTTTTTTTTACAGGTGTTTCTTTTCTTTTTAAGCATCAATGCAACGATAACGATCCGAGATATCTCATGTGGACATTCACTGCACAGTATTTTTAAGCAATGATTACGCATGGAGCGCGCACCCACCCACTCGCCACACACACACACACACTCGCACGTACGCTAGTTTATCCAGGGAGAGCAGACACTAGTTAAGGTGTATGTGTGTGTGTGTGTGTGTGTGTGTAGGTGGGAAGTGGGGAAGGGGGGGTGTCGACCCCAGGTCAAAAATGATGCCCGATAGATCAATATGCTGATTCCTGTATAGACTGATGACAGTACTCTGCTGTCTCTCCTCATGGGAAAATGAATAGAATTAAACTTCATGGCAAAAACTGAAAGTGAAAATTCCAGGTACTGACTCCTCCACTTGTATACTGTATTCAGATATTGGTTGTTATCCATTTATTTTTTTGTTTTAAAGATTTCTTTTTTAAAACTTTGTAAGTTTGGCAAAGATGGATTGAAGGAACAGACTCTTCTCTGAAGCTGTTGGTGTTGCCTTAACTCATCCTGTGTCATGCAGCTGATGAGTTTGAACATATTTCTACACATTCCCTGAAAAGTCACTTCTTTTCTTCTCTTTCTCCAGGGAAGAGTCTCAAGACGCTCATGTCAAAAGGAATCTTACAGGTGCACCCTCCGATCTGCGATTGTCCTGGTTGTCGAATTTCATCTCCAGTGGTAAGAATATTTCTTCTTCATCTTTCCTACTTGCTTTCACTGCTGCAACCTCTTTTTTGTCAACTTGTTAATACAGTGTGATAACAAGGATCAGGCTGTTTTAGATTGTGTTTGACTTCCCTGCAGTAGGTATGTAGGATTTTAAAACACGTTGGGTTGTCAACATGGTCGTCGAGATTTCTCACTGTTGAAGGTTGTAACTTGTCAAAGAGCACGATGCATGAGGAAAGATATATTATGTATAAGGGTTAAAAGACTGGTGTGGTATGTGGTACGATAATATCGCGATAAACTGAAATTAGCATGTTATAAGAACTTTTTTAATTCCAAAGTTGAGTTAATGGTTAATGCCTTCGTCTACTTGGTTCCTGTATCAAGTAAATCTAGTTTTATTTATTCAACGAAAATAACAGATTTGTCCGAAAAGTAACGATACGTACGAACCATCAAAACATTTTATTTTATTTTTCTCATAGACCAGATCACTGCTCTATAATTTTGATTTTTTTCAGCCTATTTGAAAGCAGGACTATAGCCACACGTATATTTCATTGTGATATCTGTGCTGTCACCAAGCTCGACATGCATGAAACAGTGTGTGTGTGTGTGTGTGAGTGTGTGTGAGAACACCGGAGCGTTGTCTCTCTCTTTGTAACCTTGACGGTGAAGCCCCTACAGGCACACGTGTCAACTTTGATGATAATTTTTCTCAGCATGAATATCAAATCCACTTTCAGCCTTTCACAGACGCCGAGTATCAAGCTGCCTTTTTTTTTATATTCGGAGGCATTGAGCTGTTCAGTACGGCCGCCTGACGTGAGGGCTCGTTGGCTCGGCTCCTCTGTCCCACTGAATCAGTTTCCTCACCTGGCTGTTGAACTTTTGTTTGCCTTGTGCTTCCCCCCCCGGGGCTCGGCCAGGGGCATGATGCCAAACCTCCAGGCCTTGCAGGTGTGTCACGGATATATACGGCTTCACCACTCTTGTGCGTGTGTGTGTGTGTTTGTGTCAGTTATGAGCAAGCACACCGCCGGCTCACTGTCGCCAAATCTGTTCACACAGGTTGGGAGAGCCTGTATGTGTGTGTGTGTTGTCTTCATGTGTGTGTGTGTCTGTGTGTGTGTGTGTTTTTATCACCACGAAGCGCATCTGTCGTCGCTCCCAAGCACTAATCTTGAGGGAAGGGTGTAAGAGGCTTAGCGAGCTACTGAGCGTGGCTACTGCTGATTATTGTGTGCGAGGCACGCAAGGCAAAGGTGGTTTAGATAAGCCGGAGGTGTTTGAGTGATACAGGTAAACAGGTAACATTTTTCACAGCCAAGAATGAAGACCTGCACCCTAACACGTAGGGTTCAGCCAAGACCAGTCACCCGAGGGAGGCAGGGGGCAGTGGAAACAGAAAGCAGAAATGCTCATCTCTTCTTTTTCTTATTTTTTACACGAGGATTTTCAAAATCTGAACATGTTTACTTGTGTTTAGGCTCTTTACAGATATCAAAGTGATCGGCTCGTGGCTTGCAAAGGCTTGCACAGTCCCGTTACGATGATAGCTGTGACAGTAAAACTTTGTTATTGACGTAAGCAGGGATATGAGAGCATTAAGGTCAGTGTAGCCTTTTTTCTCCCTCACTTCCTCGCCTTGTCTGTTGGTGAAGCTCGAAGTCGAACCCACCAATACCACTGTGACACACATCCACACACACACACACACACACTCACACACACACACACTCACACACACGCGAGCAAAGTCTGTTGGCAGTTCAGTGCGAGGCAGCAGTGAGGGTTAGGGCGGAGGAGGGAGGGCAGCGGGACTTGTATGGCCTGTACTGGCGTCTCCCTCTCTCCCCACTGACTCCCCTCAGGGCATGGCAGCCAGCACTCCCTCACTGATGAGCTCTCTCTCACACACACTCTTCCACACACACACACACACACACACACACACACACACACACACACACACACGCACACACACTACATGCCTGCCCACTGACACAAATTACCTCATGCAGACATTTATTTTGAAAGTTTGACGGCTGAACTTTGAGTGATCTTGTTTCGCTATAGGCATGAGGCAAACGATCATAAAAAAAAAGGAAAGAAAAAGTGCAGCAGCTGGCAGGAAGACATTTCACCTGCTCGCTCGGAACTCGTGGAAGTTCATCTGCTGCGTCGGCCCCCGACACAAGCTGTTTTTACGACGACGCGACACAAAGTGAACCGTTGTTACGCTCAACAGTTTGGAATTTGAATATGATCGTATAAATGTTCCTTCACGCTCCGGAATGAAATCAGTTTTATGACTGATGCGCTGCTGATGACGAGCTGTCAAGGTGCGTTCTTTTGCTGTCAAGCCCGTTATTATGGGATCATCAGGCGCTTAAATGATTTCTGTCTCTTGTCGGTGGCTGTGAACATTGACACAAGTTGTCCCTTGAAGTTGCTGGACCCTGTTTATTCTTTGTCTGGGACTATAATACTGAACGTTATTTACGCCTGTTGAACTGTTGTTCTTGGCTCTGTATGTGTGTGTGTGTGTGTGTTTTCTTGTACTTAAGTACATGTTAGTTTGTGTGTGTGCGTTTTCTGTGTGCATGTCTGGGACTATTTGTCATTGTGACGGCGGGCGGACTTGCCTGTTTACTGTGTGTGCACTTGCGCGTGTGTGTGACTGTGCATGTGTGTACGTGTGTGTCTCCTCCAGGGAGAGCTGGGCTTCCTCTGCTCTGTTTTTTCAGCGGAACTGGCGGAGGCCGGGAGGAAATTGCACTCCCCTCCTCCGGCTCTTAAAGACCTCCTCCAATCAAGGGCTCCTCTTGCAAAGTGGAATCAAACACATGCACACACTCAGGCACACACACACACACACACACAAACACAGAAACATACACACATACACTCTTTAGCATACAAATAGACTTTGGCTTCAGATTGTCAACTACCTACTGTACGCTGTTGCTTCCGCTGTGTACGTTTTGTGTTTGCGTGCATGCGTGTTGCTCTGGTTACGTTGCTATGGTAACGCCGGAATCGGTCAGTGGCCCAGAAGTGTGCAGAGCTGTGATCACGTGAAGTGTATTTGTGCACTTTTGAATGCATCACTCTGTGTATTGGACAAATTAGAGATTAAGTGAGCCCCTAATGAGCTGTTTGTTCACCGTGGGTCTTAATCTCGCTGATAGAGATCAATATCAACTGGAATGTGAGTCCGACGTTAGATCAGCACGATTCTAGATGAATAAGAATCATGATTTTCTTGGTTAAAATTAAGGTCACGATTTCTACAAAAATGTTTATCGCACTATTTTACCCGATGCAGAAGGAGACGACAAAAAATATGAAGTGAACACTCGTGTTTCTAGCTTGCTATATCTGACGCTGAAGTGTTCTTCTTTACTTTTTCGCTGGTAAATCGCTGGTTTCTCCTGCTCTGCATCACGTGGTCTAATGCTGTGTTGTCATTTATTGAGGCAGAAAGTAGTGTTTGTTTTCATGCAGCAGAAGACCAAGGAAAATGCATCAGACTTGTTGACGTTAAGAAATGAGATTGCATAAAGGCATTTTTTTTAAATCAAGTTTTTAATACGATCAAACATGCCGCTCAGTAACATGTAGAAAGCCAGTAACCGTTGCGCATGAACATACATGTGAAAACACGATCATTGTGCGTTTGTTGTTTTTCAGTTAATAATTCTGTAAAAATAGCACTTGGTTGTTAGCAAATTGGCAAATGTATATGTGAGCTTGTATGTACTGTACGTGCTGCGCTGAGCTTCTTAAGTAGTTGTACATATTTTTAAAAACAACGCATCAAAATGAAGTCGAAGCATCTATCAACCAAATGTGGTTTATCACATCAGTGTGTGTGTGAGTGTGTGTGTGTCAACATGTGATTTCCTCTTACGGTTGCACTGACAAGCTCACACGCAGCGTGCATATGACCACCAAGACCAGGAAGTAAAGTCCATCATTTTTTAACACCTTTTGATTAATTTTAACGTGGTAATTTAGCTGTAAGACCGTTATGATTTTGCAGATCATTATAATTAATGGTATGTATTTGGAAATCAATTCTTAACATAAGTTTGATTTTGTCTCTCATTTTGTTCAATGTTAATATTGTGATAAATTGATTTATTATGATAAAGATGGACACATTTAATGTAACGTTTGCTCCATTAAGTGTAGTTTTGTGTGTGTGATTTGTCTAAATCTCATCAAGGAGTGTATTTAATTGCCCTTGTGTGTTTTATTACAAGTGCGTCAAACTTGAAGATGAGATTCCATCGATGGTCTGGTTCACATTCGACTCCTGTCGGGACCAAAACAACAGAAAACCCCAGTTGAATTTTTTCCTCCTCAACTTTGCGCCTCCCTCCACTTCCCCTGCCAGGGGAGAGATAGAGACCTGGTGGTGGTCACCTGTGAAGCTGTGGTGACTTCAGCCGGCCAATCCCAACACAGAGAAAGAGCGAGAGAGGCAGAGAGGGAATATGGGAATACGGGAGGAGGAAAGGGAACAAGGGGGAGAGGGAGGAGAGCGAGAGGCGCACACATGCATGCTTGACTGCACTGCCACTGACCTCCCAGCGCCGCCCAACAGCACCCCCCCCCAGCCCTTCCCCTCCACATCACCATCTCTCGCCCTCTGTGCACCTCACCCCCCCCCCTTCTTAACGCCGCCGCCACCCCCCCACTCCATCCCTCCCTCCCTCCCTCCTTGCCCTGTGCCGCTTCACTGGGCTGCAACGGCAGGAGAGCGTGTGTCTGTGTGTGTGTGTGCATCCGTGCAAATGTGTGTGTGTGTGTGTGTGGGGAGGAGGGGGACTCGGTCGCCTGCCTGTCAGCCCTACAGTGCTTTCTCACTTTTTTTCTCTTCCTCTCACACGGCCTTGAACAACCAAGTGTTGCTTAAAGACTATAAAAAAACACACACACACGCACACGCACGCACATTATTTTGCTAAGTATGTTTCCTTGACAAGGCGTCCGATCTCATGGTTGGAGATGTTCTCCACACACACACACACACACACACACACACACACACACACACACACACACACACACACACACACACACACACATTGGGAGAAATGAAGAATCACAATTGTCGTGTCCTTGATTGTTTCCTGTCTGAGTTCGTCCCTCCAGTATAAAAGAATAACACACTCATGTTTTTTGCTTGGTTGATGATATTTCAATTGTCTCACACACACCTATAAAACATGTTGATTACAACGGCAGTAACAAGCAGCAACTTAACTTTTTGCCTTTGTACAATGATATATACCACTTTATTGCGTGCCTTTAGTTAGTGTGTGTGTGTGTGTGTGTGTGTGTGTGTGTGTGTGTGTGAGTGGTGGAGGAACGTGTTTATTCCTCTATCTCTGTGAAGGAAAGTGTCTGTAGGAGCATTATATTATTTTATGCCAGAAGAGTTCAGCATGTTTTTAATTACGGATCTGTTTATTCACAGCCGGTCTTGATCTTTGCTGTCGTTCCAGATATTGCAGTAAGTGTGTTTTTACGCACACACTAATAATTTGATTATAACCAGATTAGGAAAATATAAAGCCTTTCTTAGATGGTTTCTCCTTTCCTCTGACGGCGTAGCGTGCCTTTGTCTGATTTCTGTGAGTGTTTGGATTCTGAACATGCACCACAAAGGTCAGGGAGTGCAGCGGATGCAAATGGGTGTTTTTTTTCACACACAAACAGTGTCATGGCTCAGGGTGGGGAAAAGGAAACGGCGACTTTATTTTGGGATGACAGCGAAAACAGCTCTCATGACACAACCAACGCTACATGTGATAGAGATTGTGTTAAGTTGAATTAATCAAAGGACAAACGATAAACAGCAAATTATTTTCTTATTTTCTTATTGCTTTGTGGTGCTAATGAGGCTTTTTTCCACAAATCCACACAAACAGTGTCTGGACTCTCAGCCAGATCATATAACAAGTTTATTAGAGGGTTACTGAGGGAAATCTGCTTACTGCAAACCATGAACACACACACACACACACACACACACACACACACACACACACACACACACACACACACACACACACACACACTTTAATCAAAGCATTACTTTAATCAGATTATTTACAGTAATCAGGATATACCTGTCGTGTTTGCATTACCAGGCCATCTACATTTTTACGAAAGTTTGAAAAATCTAAAACGCCCTTGGGGGGTGCACCTGTGGAAATGTCCCAGCATGCTTTGCGGGACGAGACAAGAGATAAGTGGGTGAGACTAAACAAAGTTAAGAATTTTGCAATTTGCACTTGGTGATGAACTGAATCTGAGTCTCTCTCTCTCTCTCTCTCTCTCTCTCTCTCACACACACACCAATGGTTTGTTTTGGCCCTGTTTCAGAGCGCTTACGTGAACGTGGTAATGACCGCCTCACCCCTTCCCTCCCTCCCTCCCTCCCTCCCTCCCTCCCCTCGCTTATTTTTTCCTCCTCTCTCCCACTCCCTCCGTCATCTCCTCAATCCCCCTCCTCCCCCTTTCCCCTACAGCTCGCGCCAACTCGGCCCTCCATCCCGCCTCCACACACACACACACACACACACACACACACACACACACATGAACACACACACACACACACACACGAACACACACACACACACGCTGCGAGGTAACGGCAGACAGGCGCGTGACTCATTAGGCATTCGTCCCCCAGGGAGATCGCTGGGGGGGCGCGTGCGAGGGAGAGAGAGCGCCGCAGCTGCAGGAATGTCACGGGCGGCTACCGCTGTGTGTGTGTGTGTGTGTGTGTGTGTGTGTGTATGTGTGTGTGTGTGTGTGTAAGTGTGTGTGTGTGTGTGTGTGTGTGTGTGCTCACTAATGCTGGCTGGAGCCGGCGGCCGGGCACTGCATCTTTCAGGAAATAACGCAAGAAGGAGAAAAACACACACACACACACACACACACTAACACACACACACACACACACTAACACACACACACTAACACACACACACACACACACACTAACACACACACACACACACACACGCACACACACACACACACACACACACACACACACACACACTTATTAGTGCTCCTCTCCACCAAGAGCCGGTTTAAAAGTCTGAGATGAATTTAGAGAGAGAACATTAGATTGCCCTTCTAATTTCTGCTCGGCTCTGCAGGCCCACGTGTGCACGGTGACTGTGTGACGTCAGAACATTGTGTTGCTTTTTAAACCAAACACCCTGCTATGGATTTATGATTCCAGGACGCCACCCAAATGAATGGTTTTGGTAAATGGTAAATGGTTTTGTATTTATATAGCGCTTTTCTAGTCTTGATGACCACTCAAAGCGCTTTACAGTACAGTTTTACATTCACCCATTCACACACACATTCATACAGTGCATCTATTCGCAGCACTTTGTTATTCTATGGGGGGGCCATTCAGGGTTCAGACTGGGGATCGAACCGCCGACCTCCAGGTTGGTGGACGACCACTCTACCCCTTCTAATGAGTTAGAAGAACGTATGTGGCCGTGAATGTAAGCGCGTTAGTTACCACATGTTATCGCTAATGTTTTTTTCCTCAAATGTCGAAGCTTTATTACCCATATCCACCTATTAAATGATAATGTATTCTGAGTATATCTTGGCTCATGAATTGACCGCAATAGTTTACTTTTGACTTGTTGCCATTTTTAAAGATTGTTTTCTATAAAGTTGGCGAGCCCATAAGAACACTTATCCTGCACTCTGGTAAATCTCAATATTTCCCTTGCACGGAATTTCACTGACATCTTAAGGCTCTTATATACTACTACGAGTCCGTTTCTCGGAGAGGTCTCAGCAGGGGGCAAAGACTCTTTTTGATTTTTACTTCTCCGTCAGTCTACGTCCGGAAAAAATTCACCGCCAAACCCATAGGTGGCGCAACGGAAGACGAGCTCAGAGAAGCCTACCCCATTTGGGAAGAAGAAGTCCACGTGTCTCTGTTGACATGTTAGCTTGCGTCCCACACACTGAACCATGGCAACTAACAGAACTAAATAAAGTGACACCCAGCGGGTCAAGATGCTGATGTAATCGTTTCTTAGCGCAGCGGTTCCCCGGTCCTGTTTCCGAACTGTGTTGCTGATTCCACAGCTTGAATCTGCTTGAGGCTACATGTAGCTAGAAGCTACCCGGAGCTAGCTCCCCCCAGCTTCCACACACAGTCAGCAGGGACTCCCGACACTAACTACTACTATCCAGTGTTTGCTTCTAACCTGACGGTATTATAGAAACAGTGTCATGATAGAAGTGGAATTAAAGTCGTGACGGCGGGTTCTTGCACTGTTACCACCGCAGTTAGCATGGTGGCTAGCCTAGCCCGCTAGCCTAGCCTGCGCCGTTTTGAAAGCTCGTTATAACCGTCTGTGACCGTGCACACATGTCGTCAGTGCTCGAACGAGCCACCGTCAGCCGGACAACTCCGCTGGCTTAACACACACGTCACATTAATCGTAGAATCATAGTTGTGTTTGGGTTTGATGCTACATGGAAGTAAACAGGAAGTAAACAGGAAGTTTGAGGTCCGGAAATACGGAAATGACGTCATTCGGAAACGATGTCGTTCGCGGACCAATCACAGCCAAGAGCGGTCCGTCGGGTCTCCAACATGAAGACGGATAGTTAGAAAAATCAAACGTGTACGAAAAGCTGTCCGACGCCCTCGGAGAGGACGTTTCACGACGGATAGGGCGGTCTTATCTGTCCGTAATAGAAAAAACGGAGAGGCATAAATTGGCCTTTAGAGAGACAATTAGGTGGAACATTGTGTGGATATTCACAAAAGCTAAACTTTGCACATTTGTGTCAAATCTCCTTCACCTCAACATCATTGTCATTATACTTGATTGCAACAAAATATACGGTCACCCCAACAACTACAGCTTGAGAAAAAGTAAGGGAATGGGATAACAGTAGTAGTTTTTTGCACAAACCTCCACCAAGGCCCAACTGTCTCCCTAGCAATTCAATCTGAATGCACACGCATTGATATCAGTCCCTTAAAGTGACCTACTCTTTTTTCGTCAAGATCCATGAAAACGGTGAAAATGTTGAAAAACAGCATAACTCGCTTTGGTAAAGAAAGAGGGAGGTAAAACAATTCTGCATCCGTCTCCTGATCCAGATGCACACCAAAATGTAATGGGTTCTTCCCTGACCCACACCACATCCTCCCACCAACTCCTGTGGCAATCCACCCAGTAGTGTTTGTTTAATGCTTCTAAATGACACACAAACATGTCTGATCTACTGAGCGGGCCTCATGTCTTTCTTAGTGCTGCCATACAAACCAGTAGCCAGTCAGATTTAGCTTTAGCTTTAGCATTACCTTAATTTGTGGCCATATTCCGCTGCTCTATAGCAAACACGGTATAAACTAGTTTAAGTCACACTTGTATGATTGGAATATTGACAGCGAGGGGTATTTACATCTCATTCCGTTTGACCTATATTATGCTACGTAACTATAGAAACCACTGACTGTTAGTGTCAAACTGTGAGTATCAATCTTTCAGCATTTTCAAATTCAAAATGCTGTTGATCTCATGTTTTACATGAATGTGGGTGAAGAAAGTATTTGACTGGATGTGTTTGTCATGCACTGATAAGACCATAATTGTGTGTCCAGATTGGGTAATAAGTTGGTCAGTGTGTCCCCAGGCATGTGCGCATGTGTGTTTTTTGTCTTGTGTGTGTGTTTGTTATTGCGAAGCCCAGATATATTTCTTGGCCGCCTGACTGTCAGACAGAAAACGTGGGAGGCAATATTCATAGAGGTGCTTTTAGTGGGACTTTTATGAGAGACTTTTTTCCATGGCTGAAAGGAGGTTGACCACACACAGTAAGGTTGCCTCAGAGGCGCGTGTGTGTGTGTTTGTGCGTGCACGTACGAGCCGGAGCGTTCCGGCGCCCTTCCTCTCAGCGCCCCTACGTGGGCCGCCGGGGGGGTGTTACGCTTCGTGTTTTGTTTCAGAGAGCCCTCCCCCCCCCGTGCTGCGGAAGTGTTGCCGGAAGCAGTGGGAGCTCACCCCCGGTTCTGCGTCAGTGCCACTAAAGAAAGGATCGGGGCTTTCCGGGAGGAGGGGGGGGACGGGGAGTGGGAGGGGAGGGGAGGGGGGCTGTCAGCCTGGGTATGTCACGGCCATGTGGGTGGTTGTCTACACGCTCACACACAAACACACAGCTACACAAACACACACACACGCAAACACACAGCTACACAAACACACACACACACACAGCTACACACACACACACACACACACACACACACACACACACACACACACACACACAGCTACACACACACACGCACACAAACACACACACACAGCTACACTCACGACTGCTCTTAGACAAACTATTCTTGTATACATTATATTGCTGGCATGCTCCAAGTAAAATCCCCTGCTTCAGAGGGAAATTCTAAGGAGCAGGAACAGGTGTGTGTGTGTGTGTGTGTGTGTGTGTGTGTGTGTGTGTGTGTGTGTGTGTGTGTGTGAGTGAGTGAGTGTGCACGCGATGTGTGTGATGCCGTAGCGCATGTGAGCTTGTGTGTGTTTTTCCCTGACAACGCGGCGAGAGCACGAAAAGAAACTTGAGGCGGAGGATTTGTCTCTAACAGATGTGTGTCTGACAGACGCGACCGTGGCTGCATCCGTAGGAGAGCGACGCTCTGTTGTTCTGTGGTGTTGTTCCCCCCCCCACCCCCACCCCCAGCCCCCCCGTTACACCCTGTTGGAGCTCGAGCACTTCCTTCCTGTACGGCGAGGCCTGGTGTGGAAGTAGCAGGAGCAGCAGTGAGTGATCCTCGGTCCTCAAACGCCGGAGCAGAGCTCGTAGAAACCTCTGACAGGAAAGAAGAAAGGAGGGAAAAACCTCTTCTCTGGCACGGCTCGGAGAGAAAAAAAGAAGAGAAAAAGGGGTAGAAATCTGCAGAACTATGCGGCCTGCTCATCCTGGGGGATGTTTTCATCTTTCTCTGTCCCCCCCACCCCCCCCCAACTCCAACTCTTTTTAATGTCTGCCATTTGAGAGACTCCAGAGGGGCTGCACCTGTTTGCCTCTTGGCGAGGAGCCCCCCAAATCCCTCCTCCTGCCCCGTCTGCCACTCATGCTGCTGCACCTCCTGGGATGGAGGGAGCGAGGGAAGGAGGGAGCGGGGAGGAGTGGTGGAGAGCAGGGTTGCGTGTGGTGGAAGGGATAGCTGGAGGGCTCGAAGGCGTCCGGGAGTGAGAGCAGTGATGTAGGCACAGACTGGAGGGAGAGAGAGAGAGAGAGAGAGGAAGAGGAGGAGGGGGAATATTGTTTCAAATCCAAGTCCTCTCTTCCTCACCGGACAGGCCTCACATCTGTGGAACCTTGAGTCATCACATTCTCTTTCTTTTCTGTCTTTGCTCTCACCTTCTCTCTCCGGCATGAATCCACATCTGCCCTCCTTACATCCAGCCGGCTAACTTTTCTCCTCTGCCTGTCGTTCCTTTGCTCTTCAATAATTCCCTTCTCCTCCACTCGCCCTCCCTCCCTCCCTCTCTCCCGTCCCTGTCCCGTCTCTGTGAGAGGTCCATGTTAATCTGCAGTGACCTCTCCAGGTCACATTAAAGGTCACCCAGCTTCACTTCCTAATGACCCCGAGGGCAACACTCTCCTATGTATCCCTTCTTCTCACTCCTCATTCCTGTCAGCTTTGGAAAAAGAAAAAAAACCTCCAGCCCTTTTAGTTGGTTTTAGGTTAAAAAGTTTGGTGCAACTCTTTTTCAAACAGCTTGTGGGGAGGGAAGTTGCTTCATTACTGCAGAGGTACTTAAGTATTGGAGGATTTTTTTATGTAATTTATTCAGTGAATAAAGTGAGGACATTCAACAGTAACAAGTTTTAGAGATTAGGTTGTTTTGCTTCAGTTATCCTCATGAGGGTACAGCTACAGTCGTGTTATTATTCTGGCTCATAACCTTTTTTAATCTAGTATATTATTCTAACTGTAGATGAGAATATTTTTCAACATTTTATTTGTGGTTCCCAACCTTCTGTGTCTGATGTACTTCCACAGTCTTGTCTGAGGATCTGTACCTCTTCAGTGACTGAAATGTTCCAATACCGTTTTCCCTTCCTGATACCGATTCCAAGTTGGATTTTACTAATAATTATATGTCGATAGCACTTTTCAAGCAAATAAGCACAACATGTATTGGCCAGTACAGAGTACAGATCCAATACCATGGCATTTAAAAAAAACACCACCTCATATGATGTATTTTAACAGCTGCATGCTGCTAACTCTGAATGGAAGTGATGATTCCTATTGCTGTATGATCTGACTCAGGTTAAACCCTGCTGGACTTATTCAAATATTTTGATATTTAGCCAGCACAGTGGCAGTTTCTCAAAACTGCTGTTTTGGAGCAGTGAAGAACAAGTGATCTCCAGGAAAAGAAACTTCCTGTTTTATCTGGAGGAAACATATAGACTTTAAAAATGTGGTATCAGATCAGTACATAGATTTGAGTACTCGCGTTTCGCATTTTCTGCAGAATCAGTGACATTTCCAATGCTTGTATCAGATCATCTCTACCTTTAAATATTTATAATTCAATTTAAAATCGGGTATTATTTTGCACTGTCCATTTCATAAAATATTATTATATATGTATGTATATATATATATATGATTATTTTTCTCACACCTTGTAGCCAGTTGTTAGACGTCTCTGCTTGCTCACTCAGAGTGTTGAAATATGTTTTTTGATCAAAATTAAAATTTCTATCATTTAAAAGTAATTGAGTTACATTGCCATCTTTCAACATGCCCCCATCTAACTGCAGGAGTATCTCCTAACCTGTCACCTGTCAGTACTCCTGATTTGGAAATATTGATTCCGTTTGTTCTTTGAGAAAACCTTAAAAAAAAGCAACACAAAAATAGTCAATCAATACAGCTCAATAAAACTAAGATACCTTTGTGTTGAAGTCTTGAGTCAAACCGAGTCACAACTTAAAAAAGACACGCGCAAAACAGCCCGAGGTGCCTGGAGACACTACTGTTGTGTTGATGTTTTTGTACTTTAAGGTCCAGGAATAATGAATCTTGTTGCTAAGACATCTTTTTCTCTCCTTTGTGCCATGTTGTGCAGAACCGTGGGCGCTTGGCTGAGAAACGTACCATCCCCCTCCCCCCCAACCGGGTGCCCAAGAAGGAGCTGGCCTCCATCTTCAGCAGTGACGACAGCGAAGGCAGCGAGCGGGCCAGCGGGGATCATGCCCACATCAAGCAAGAGGACGAGCTGCATTACAGTATTATGAGAAAGAGGTGAGGCTCCTGCTCAATGACGTCTGTGGCCCTGGTTTGCACTGGATGACAAATCATTCTTATACTTCTTACTTTTCCTTTCCTTGTATGTTAAGTTAACGTTAATGAATATTGTCATAATTACAAGGGCTTTTAATGTGAAGATGCTTACATTGTGAAGTGAAAATCTTCCCCAAGAGGAAAAATCTCCTGCTGTAGCCTCTGAGCTGTTGCTTCTGTTAAAAAATAATTAACAGTCACAAGTCCACTGTTTTGTTTACTTCTCTTCAGTTCCTGTCTAAAAGCAGACGGATACACGCTGATTTTTTTAATGGCACCTCAGGCGCGTGTGTTGGTATTTTCATTAACTGTGATTTTAGGATAATTTGAGGTGTTAAAGGCTCATTTTGAGATGAGCAGACAAAGAACCGTGTTTCAAAAATAAACTTAGGGCTCTTGCTTTGGGATATCTGATGGAAGGATGTGTGCTGAGCTTTCAAAGTGTTAATTGGTTTGTTGGTCTGCGTTTTGTTGCCGCTGCCAAGTCTCAGTCTATGTGTCTCGACATGATTTTTTGAAAGACAAGTCACCTGAGTCACAAGTGTCTGCTTCGTCCTGAGCTTTCTGAGCGCTGTTTGATCAGAGACTTTAGTATGAAAATAAAATATAAGCTGTTATTGCTTTAGAATCTATGTCCATGTTGATGTGCATCTGTTCTAGCTGCTCGATTAACAATTAAAGAAGGTATTAGAGCTGAGGGTGGGAAGGAAGTGAAAAACACAAACAGACTGAGAGCCAGAGACTTAAATTAATGATAAGAAGTCGCAAATTCTCCTCAAAACCACTTCAACAGTTTAAACTCACAGTTCAATATGCATCTCTGAACAGTCTCTGATTCCTCATCCTTCACGCTTGTTATTTTCATTCATTTATGGGAAAATATTTTACCTGACAGGAATATTTTGTTTCAATATTGGCATTGGCATCTTTAAAAACTAGAATAATAAAACGGCAATTGGTCTCAATTTATTTGGAACAATTTATATGTTTTCAGAAAGTTTTCAATTCATGATTATTTTAGTGCGATTTAATAATTGGCTGCTATAAATATATATAGTAACACTTCATTAAAATGTCTATAGCAAAAATGTCGAGAAAACAGGACGTATCATTTTAGGTGCTTTTTAATTGCGTCATATCAGCTTTACCCGCGGCTTTGTTAACGTATGACAAATGAAAACCACACTGCTAGACCGTTAGTGGGATGTCTTTTCCTTCCTGTTTGTAGTTGTCACTCTCGATTATTCATTGCTGTTTGCTGCACAACGTCAGTGAAGCTGTTATTTGTTGCCTCATCCATTAACATGATTTGCGCGTGAGTCGTGTCAATTAGATTTTAATTGGCAGTTGGGTGAAGACAACAACTCCCATGATCCCACACGGCTTCATGACATCATCAAACTAAGTCTTCTGTTGTTGTTTTGATTTAAAAACCCATCACGGCCGTAATTTACATATTGTTTGTTTAACTAATTGTCATAATTAAAATTCATGGACGGAGGAATTATTTCGGCTTCAAATGAAAATGTGGACTGCATGCACAAAAAGTTTGTGAGGATTCAAGTGAACCAGCTTGTTCATAATTATACATGCAAACAGTGAGGTCCCGTCATTAAGATAAATCTCTGCAGCTCATTGACTGTAAACACTCTGCTTTATCAAGAAGTAGAACCAAGTATTAACAGGATCTCAAGAAATATATTAATTTGCCTTTTTCAAACCAAATGGAAAGACAGAAATTAGGACATTTGGGAAATTTGCGTCTGTGACGATCTGAGATTTCTCTCCGAGAACGTAAACATATCTGTCTGAATCAGAAATCCGACAGGCTACGAAGAGATATGATGCAGATGTTGTTCATTGATTAACCTCCGCATCTCCCCAGCTGCAGTATAAGCAGCTTGTGCAACCTCATTACAGAGGAGACGTTTTTCATCTCTGGAGACTTGCGTGTGACACGGCGGACAGCACAGCAACTTGTGAAGCTTAAAATGGATCCACTAACATCATTTGAGAAGCCTTCCCCTCCCCCTGACACTTGTGCCGCTGGCGTGTTAAGATGATAATGAATTTAAAGAACACTTATGACTAATATGTCAAGCTTTTACCCTTTGAAAGGCGGCGACTCGCTGGAGCCGCTGCTGCGGTCTGTCGCGGGCATCCGTCTCAGCCTTGTTTTATCCGTTAGTGCAGGTCTGGACCAACGGGATAATGGGATGTCCAATCACGGAAATCTTATTTCCATTGACCGCAGCTTCGTAAGTGAGTCGTAGAAGGGTCTTAACAAATTGGATTTGGCCAATGGATGTGAAAAATACAGGGCCTCTGTATACATGTGTGTGTGAGTGAGTGTCTGTGCTGCCTCATCCACACATCATCAGGGCTGGCGGCAGCCCCCGGTCACACCCACTTGGTTGCTGCAACCTGCCCACTGTTAACTGCACCTTAATCTGGACGGGCTCATGTTGGCAGCATGTTTCAATCATTTATCCAGATTTTTTTGTACTAACATAAATCTTCATGCAGCAGATTAAGTTCCGATGTAGTTTGCTGCTCTGCTACAGTTCTTCAGTGCATAGAGAATATACGTGTGTGTCTCTAACATTGAAGGGTCGATTTTCAGTTCTGGGAACCAGCTGTGGTTTACGTAGGGATTTTGCTGGTCATTGTCAACTGGTGTTATTTACATAGCTCTTTCTTCTCATTAGAACGTAATATCAAACTTTTAAAATTAGATTAATGTTAATAGTCGTCACTGTTGGTAAGCGAAAATTATTTATTTAACGCTTTTTCAGACTTATCGACCACTCAAAGAGCTTTTACAGTTTAAGTTGCATTCACTCATTCCGTCAGGGCAGTCTCGATCTCAGTGCACTTTGGAATGCAGACTGGACGTGCTGGGGATTGAACCACCGACCTCAGTTAGTGGACAACCCTCTCTACCTCTTGAGCCTCAGCCAGCAATAAAGCTGCATTTGTCCTGAAGAAGCTCAGAGCATCTGGACTCAAGACTGAAGTGCAGCCGAGCCACAGATCCGGTAATAATGATCACAACAAGGTATCAATACCTCCCTGAGGGATCAAAACTAAAGTCTAGTTTGGCTCCCATGAAACACACAGGAACTGAAATGTGGGAATAAAATGGAGTTCTTTTATCACGGTGCCAGTATGTCAGATTGTTTTGTGACTTGGATTCATTAACACTGATGTATGGATTTCATCTTGGGCACTAAATATTTGATCTTGGTAACTGGGGATTTTAGTGTCTCACTCAAGGGCAAAACAAAGCCCACCTCAGTGTTGGTTTCAGTTGGCCGTAGATAACAAGGCTTTGATCAAAAAGTGCTGACGGAGAGTTTGGGTAATTACCCGACAACCACTGAGGATTTTATAGGTTACGCCCGCCGACGTCTGCCTTTCAGCCCTGAGCAACTGTGTAGAGAAAAAAAAAATCCACCATACCCATTATTAACCTGCACCAAAAAACACATGAGGCTTTTGTTACTCATCACTCACACAGTAGATCTATCTAGAACTTCCCCATCTACAAAATAGGGAAAATATTATTGTTGTTAGATGACGTATAAGAGAGGGGCTGCAGACCTTTACCATTTACCTTTTTAAACCGAAACTTGTGGCCATTTGCAAGTGTACACAGGTAAATCCACTAAAAATAGGCACATTGACTCCTTTACCATTGCCAGTTTAGGAGTTTACCCTATGTTAGTCGGTTTTTTGACCAGTGGAAAAGTGTCTATAGACAAAAGCATAACAATTTCAAGCTGCTCACTCGTCAGAGGCTAATCACTGTGTCTTTATTAAGGCCATCTTGTCTTGTGTCCATCCACTCAAGGAGAAAAGCTTTTTGAAACATGCAACATATTGAATTTAACATAACATGTTAATGTTTTTTCCCTGAGACATTTGTCTTCAGCGACGAGGTCATGGTTAAGGTAACTGTGGGTATAATTATAACCTCATCATAGTCTTTAGCTGTTGTCAGTTTAACTTTGTGTTTTTTTTAACTTCCCCGAAACACTGAAGCAGCTTTTGAGCTTTGAAAGGAAGATGGTCACATTCATCAACACTCAGAAGACTCTAATTAAATTATAATGATTAGTAACTATCGCTTTGTTTCCTCTCGGTGAAAGAGGAAACACGTAGCAGCACTGGCTATTTTTTGTTTATGGGGATTCTGGACTCAATCTTGTGCAATAACCGCAGTGAGAGAACGACACGGGCACTGACGTGGCTTCTGTACGTCCATTGCAGTTGACATTTCGTCCTCTGGCTTTATTGAACCACTGTGTCATTGCCTTATGCCAGTAAAGGGTCACGGACAGTGTGAAATTACTGGAAATGGCTCTCCCCCTAAAGCACTAATTAGTGAGCTCTGAGGTTTTATAGCTTTGTAGAGGAGCTTTCTGCTTCAAGAGTTTTTGGCCTTGTTTACACGCGTTCACCATGGCAACAAGATTCACAGCAATTTGGTTGTTGATTGGGCGTTGGCTGCGGCAGCAGGGCGTTCATTGTTTCCCACATAGAGCAGCGTTTTGTCTATTAACTTCCTGTCAAAACACAGGATTAACTAAAAAGATGGGCTGCAGCAGCTTAGTCCCAGTTTTGGCATCTGCTTGAAGGTTCCTCATGCCACATGTGAAGGACACAATGTTCATCGGCACCTCGCATACAATACATGAAATCGGCTAAATATAATAAGAGTTTGCTCTTTGAAGCACAAATGGATCATACCACATAACTGATCATTAATTTTTTAATCCAAATGTCGAGGATGAGAAAAATAAGATCTCGTTCAGTGTGACGAGTGGACAAATGAACAGGTTTAGCACAGGAAAGAAACTAAATTCAACATGGCCGATTTACAGTACATTCCTTCTCCGTTATACTTTTCTCTCCCTCCTCGGCTGCCTTATCGACCTCGTGTCAATCTCTACAACTGAGGGCCAGCGGAGAAGTGAAGCTGGGCTACTCTTACTTATTTATGTATCCATTTCGGTATTTATTCATCACCCCCTCTGCTCTCAGGGCTCCCAGTTGCGGGTTGCCTTTCGATCCAGCTGTGAGCGGCATGGCAATTGTGTTTCCGTTGCTTGCGGGAATCAGACAAATCATAAAATGTATAAGGAACAGATCTATATACCGACATTAAACGTCATGTGTCCTCAAGTAATGTGTATCACCGAAATAAAAAGGCGTTATTAATATTTGAGGCGAGGAATCATAGAAACTTCTTTTACTCAGCACTTTGCCCAAGCCGATATATTACTATTCTTCTAATGCTGTGGGTTTTTGAATATTGTATATTGCCTGGTAGTATTTGAATGTTGCTGTGGGTCACATGTGCAGGTTGGAGCGGGTTGTGTTCAGGGCTGTAGTCTTGAGACCAGAGGAGTGTACATGGTAAACCTGCGAGCACCAGATGTTACACAGCTTCCTCTCCTCCATCTCTGTCTCTCTCTTTCTCTCGTTCTCCCCTCCACACCTCCACCTTCACATCCCTGCTGTGCGTCTGTCAGCACTTTCCCAGTGGTGGTGTGAGACATGGCGTCAGGGCGCCTGGGCTGCCAGCTTCTGCCAGCTCACACTGTGACCTCCAGCCCGGCCACCTCAGCTCCACGTGCCAATGCCCCAGCAGGCCACTGCAGGTCGTTTGTACCGAGTTGACTCCCGGTGCCAGGAGAGGAGTCTTTTCATGTGTGCACTGCGACAGTAGACGGGAGCAAAACCTTTCCTTAACAAACTAAAGAACCTATAAACTTGAATGATCTGACATATTAATGGGATGAGGTTTTTCCAGGGTTACTGGTGATGTTTCTGGTGATTTTATTTATTCTTTTATACGTGATTTTTCAACATTCACAATACAAATATGAATATAGAGTCGAGGGAAATTTGACAAGTATTTTTAAAACGTGTCGAGAGAAAGCACTGAAAGAAAACAGCAGTAGAAATTTTGGTTAGACGTTTCCTGAAATGTGAGTATCAAGTGTTAAAAAGTTTTAAAACTTGGCGTTGAATGCTTGGTTGGATTCCTGGGCTCGTTTTCTTTTTCTTGGATCAGATATTTTCTGACCTAAATCAGGGAAACCTTATGCTACACAATATATTCACTCTAGGCCAAGGGTGGGGAACCTTTTTCCTGTAAGGGCCATTTCAGTTTTAATGACCTCCTTCGTGGGCCATTCTAAAGTATTGAATACACATATAAGGATGATGATGACAATGCTCACAGCTGCTTTTGAATGGAAAACTGGACTTTTCTTGCGGCGTCCGTCAGTTTTATCAGTAATCCACTCTGCGATGGTTCTTTGAGAGAAACTGTCTCTTTGGAGAGTTTTCACTTTGTCTGGTTTAACCAACTTTGCAATGGCTACAAGGCTCCTTCACAGATTCTCCGTCTGAATGATGTCTCAGACTGTTAGCTATGGGCTCACTTGACACAAAACTTCCCAGCATAACATTGTCTCTGTCAAAATGTGGTCTTATGAAAGCTGCTTGTTGGGCACCGAGCTCCATCGAAGAGCGTTATCTTTATCCAAGCATTCTTTTCTACCCAGTGTTAAGAGATGTGTCACTGGCCTTGTCTGTTGTTTGTCCATTCATCTGGGAAATGTGTTGCTCTAGTATTTATGAATTGTCTCACTGTCCTGGAGGCCGGAGGTTCGCCAACCCTCATTTATACAAACGTCTTTGTTTACAATAGCTTCATTGAGCTTTGGAAATTAAAAAAACTCGGGGAAATGGTTTTGGCACCAATTAAAAAATATATCAGATGATAGACAGCTCCGGTAGAAATCAAATTACTTATACAGATATATAAATATATGTTCAGTTATGTTGCAGAATCCATGACAGAATTTTCTTCTTAGTCGTCCCAGTGTCTGGGTCGGTGCGTCCGTCCTGTGGCGGGGGATGAAGGGGCAGTATTGACCAGTTTAGGGATCAGCTGAGGATGAGATGATTGTCTCCGGCGTGCACCTGGGAGATAAGAAGCCAGCTCATGTCCTTCTTAGCTATCAGGCCCAACAGCGACAATATAACCCCCGCCGTACTCTCTAAGGCGCCCGTCCTCCCCTGCTAAGGCTGGCCTCAGGAGCTCCTTAGGGAGCGCTGACTCAGGTGACTGGGTTTTAACCACCATCCCCAACCCCCCCTCTCCATCTTCCAGAGCTCGAGTATGACCTTGCCTCCACCCATAGAAAGAGGAGAGGAGGGAGGGGGGGTAGAGGGAGGGCAGAGGTGGGTGGGGACAGGACTAGGCCCTCATTAGCCCGGGCCGAGGTGGGACAGCTCAGGAGAAGTGCGCTAATTACCCCACTAACAATGTCCTTGCCATTCAGGGCTTAGAGTGGCCACTTTGCCACGGGATAATAACCCCATCACCTCTGGGAGAAGTTCAGGATTGCATTATCACGATCACTTTAAATGATGGACAGAGGGTAGTGTTACAACGCAGCCAGCTGATTGATGGATTCAGCTGCAGTTTCTCACAGTGGAGCATAGAACTGTGTGCGATGTCTGTTTTTTTTTTGGAGTCACTGGGTGACGCAGATCTGCACAGAGACATTATTATACAACTCGAAGCACAATGAAAAAAAAAAACCTTCCCTGCATCTCATTTTCTCTTTTGAAGAAAACCATTGGGCTCAGACTCGGATAGCTACTAATTTTAGCAATTTACACTCTAAAAAAGAAGTCTATCATTAGTCTTAAGAGTTTGCAGTCACAGTCCAATCAAGCATCTCCGTGCGTAGCAACTAGCGGGGAGTGTTTGGTCTGAGACAGTTTTCTGAGTCACCGGTTCGCCGTGACTGAAAAGGTGACTGGTGAAGCCGGCACGGCCAGCATTAGGTCCTCTATACGCTCCCCTTCATCTTTCCTGTTAGCGTGTGGAAAACAGCTTGGCGACCGGCAGCCTGACATTACAGCGGGAGCCTGTAATCATGGGACTGTAAAAACCCAAATCCAGCGGCCGCAAACAGTGTGGCCTCGTCATAGCGGTGGCAGCTAAGAACCGTTCACCGCTTTTGTCCCATAAACTGAGCTTTGCCATGTCATACCAGACCCCCTTCGTGGATGACTCTGCTTTCAATAAACTTGCCGCTTTAGGCCTGCGAAGGAGATTTCTGCTGACACTCGAGGAGTCTGATACCATCCAAATAATGTGTCGAAACGCTGCATATTTTTAGGGTTGTGACAGATTCCAAGAACAGTAAATGAAATGCAAACTGTCACCTAAGAAATATTCAACCCTGTACCTCTCCTGCCACACAAGCTGTTTGCCATTACACCGTGACTACACTCGCACTGCGCGGCTGCTACACTCCCCTCAAATGCTAAGCGCCTATTTCCCATCATTATGCTATTTAATGCGATCAGGATGGTAATCAGATTGAAAATGAAATGCCTCCATGACACAGTTGCGTGGGTCCACCGGTGTGGGGGGGTTGGAGAGGCGGGCTGGGGAGCATTCGGAAGGGCAGAGTGGCTCCAACCAGATCTGGGAATATAATCTCTTAACCCTCCTCCTGCTCCTCCTCCGGGAGCTGAAGGGCAGGAGAGGAGGCACGAGAGCAGTGAACGATTTTATTGTGAAGGACCTTGTGTTTAAGTGTAGAAAAATATAATATAAAATAATATTTTTTTTTATCAACAGTGTTATGTAACATATAATCATTATGTTGTTTTATAATATTCCCTGTAATGAAAACTTGCTCAAGGATTTACTAGACATTTTTAAATCTTAAATATTGATTCATTTTTCTTTTCAAATGATCCGTTCTCCTTATTTCTGTGAAACAGCATTTGGCGGCCGCAGTTTTGAAAAAGAGCCATAATCATGTTTTAAGCTGCTAAACTACTTATGAGTTGTGAATATGTTCGTTAATACATCTTAGTGTAGAAGATGAGTAGGGATGAGACCCAAAAGTGCTGGATGCGGTAGTCTGTCAGTGTGTATTACACACCTCCGAGCTGAGAGCCGGTTTACAGGACGGCCACTTGTAGCTGCAGAGAGTGTGTTGAGGCATGTGTTTCAGAGAGGACAGGTCTGTCTGGATGAAGGATTTCTGCAGTAAGTAGTGTGTGAAATTGTATGAGTTTACGCTCTGCTGCTTTAGATTGCGTCGTGGAATTAAGTTTGTTTGGGGACGCTTTTAAATGTGTTTATCCTCTCTTCCCCCTCTCTTTTCTCTGTGTGTGTGTGTGTGTGTGTGTGTGTGTGTGTGTGTGTGTGTGTGTGTGTGTGTGTGTGTGTGTGTGTGTGTGTGTGTGTGTGTGTGTGTGTGTGTGTGTGTGTGTGTGTGTGTGTGTGTGTGTGTGTGTGTGTGTGTGTGCGTGCTTTACAGTCGTGACAGTGACCTCTCTACAATCATTTCCAACCTGCACCACACCAGACAGCACGGCATGCCCGAGGACCAGTCAGCCTCTGACCACAACACCAGTCCTGGAAACTCAGGTAGGACCCCCAGTGATACCGTCAGTGTGCATGTGTGTATAACACAGGCTAAGTGTCAGATGTCGTCTTTCCTTCCCTTCCCCTCTTCCATTCTCTCTCTCCTCCTTTGCATCAAGGATGATGATCCATCTGCCTTCTCATCTCCCTGTAACACATGTAAACGCTCCATTTCCCCCATTTAATTTACTTTAATTTGTGTGATTGGAGGAATTTAACGTAAGCTTATTACTCATTCCTGAAGGTCGCTCTCAAGTTGATTACTTAATGTTCTTCCCACATTCTCTGCTGCACTCCAGGATTTTTGTTAAACCCCCTGTTTTAAATTACCTCTGAATAAATAGCTTTGTTTGCCATTAATCCATTTCCATGTGAGCAGAGGAACCATGGTGAGTGTATGCTAAGCTAAGACCTTTTCTCGCAGCTTACAGACAGAGCATAGACAGCATTTAATCACAGCTATTTTTCAAGTAGCTTGGGTGAGGAAGTTGTGCAGCCGCTGAAGACATATGGTGGTAAAACGGTGTCTGTGGATATCAATATTCAGCGATCAACCGACTGTACCGGAGGTTTCTGCCACAGAATGTTAGTTTTACCTATTTATTGCATCTCATAATGTATGTTTGTGTGGTTTGCTGTGGTCGCCTTACTGGGAATGACTGATGACAGCAGTGTTAAATGGCAACATGCAAACCAAACTAACTTTTCACTTTATCATATAGTTGTGCATCAAAAAGGAATTTGATGACTGAAATGATTGTACGGTGGGGCAGTGGTTAGCACCGCCTCACAGAAAGAAGGTTCTAGATTCAAATCACAATTTGGCCGGGGTATTTCTGTGTGGAGTTTACATGTTGCCCTAAGTCCAAAGACATGTGGATTGGGTTAATTGGTGACTCTAGTTTGACTGTTGAAGAGTGAGTGAAATGTTGTCTGTCTCTGAGTGTTGTTGGGTTTGGCTCCAGCTCCCCATGTGGCCCACAAGGGTTATGCAGTATAGATAATCGACGGGATGGATTTGCTGACTTTTTCCTACAGGAAAAATGTATAACTTAAATAAATCAGCTGTAGTTTGAAAACATTCACCATCAACCTCACTTCTCAACAAATACATTTGCTCCTAATTATTCAATTAGTTCCTTATTTTTTATCAGTGAAGCTCACACCTTTGCTCCACTACTGGCCGGGTTATGACCCTGTCCCTTATCCCATTAGCCAGAGGCACAGCAAGAGGCATAATCAGCCAAGACCCAACACCTCCATACCCTCTCTCTGTGTGTGTTCATCGCCTCTGTCTGCCAGATTAATTGTCCATACGGTGCGTGTGATATCAGGCAGGGTGGGTGGAAGGTGCAGGGTATTAGACTGCTCAGCAGCCGCCCCAGCCAGGGTCTTAGTCCTGGTTTGGGCTGGATTTCCAACCAAATACGGGTCTAATCAGCCGCAGAATTTAATGGAGAAATCGAAGCCCTAAGTAGCTGTCTTAATGGAGAGAGGCAAGAGGTGGGTGGTGGGGTGGTGACAGAAGAGGGGCTGAGCGCAGTGGGGTCCGCACCAGAGGGGGTCCAGGACCCCAAAATCTGTCCGTTTGAGCATTACAGGGAGATTTAACAGACTGCCTAAGCAGCTCGCTCCGTGTCTGTAAACAAGTCCAATCCGATCAGCCACTGGCTCTAATTCTGTCTGCCAGTGAAATGAGACGCACACACATTGACAAACACACCATTACACACCAAATAGCACATAGTTATGCAGATGCAAGCCCACGCAAAATCAACACAGGTTCAAATTTGTGCCCAAACACACGGGTGGGTGTAGCGTCTATGAAGTTTGAGAGCAGTGGATTATTTGACTTGGAGATGGATGAGATGTAAACACGGCCCGCCGTCGACGACACTGTGTTTACTCGGCTCCGCCACTCAGCACTCCTGTTCGACGTCTCCTCCAAAAGTGTTTAACCTCCACCAGTGGAGGGAGAGAGTCCGAGAGACGGGGACTGAGACGGGAGGGAAATTAAAGGACAGAGAAAGGAACGAGACAAAAAGTCAGCAACAGAGAGAGAGAGAGAGAGAGAGAGATGAGAGATGCAGTGATGGAAGAAACATTTGGGAAGAGAGACAGGAAAGAGAGATGAATGAGTGCGGTGGTGGTATCAGGGGAGGGCAGACAGCAGCCATGGCGGTGGATGGCTCCGTGTGTGTGTGTGTCTGTGTGTGTGTGTGTGTGTGTGTGTGTGTGTGTGTGTGTGTGTGTGTGTGTGTGTGTGTGTGTGTGTGTGTGTGTGTGTGTGTGTGTGTGTGTGTCTGTGTGTGTCTGTGTGTGTGTGTGTGTGTGTGTGTGGGTCAGGAGGAAAGGGAAGCAGGCTTGCCGGGTCGTCTCTGTGCCGGAGTGGGCCGTTAATTAAATCTGAGGGATAGACAGGAGGGCTGCCTCCCTCCTTCCCCTCTCCTCCTCGCCGCCCGTCCCCTTCCTCCCTCGTTCGCTCTCTCACTCTCCAGCTGCTGGCTATTCAGAGGCTCCATGAGAGGCGGAGGGGAGGGAGGGAGGGAGAGAGGGAGGGAGGGAGTGGGAGAGCAGGGGCGCCGGCGCTGAGAGTCTGGCTGCCTGTGGAGACTGTAAACTGTGGCTCTGCGGTCAGACCGGAGACTCAAACAGGCAGATAAGGTGTTTTTGGACCGCCACCCTCTCTCTCTCTCTCTCTCTCTCCTCTGCTCCTTGCACTCAGACTCCCAGAGGCAGTTACAGCCTGGCGGTGCGAGTGTGGTTGAGGGCTGTAGCAGCGGTGTGTGTGTGTGTGTGTGTGTGCACCTTTACGTTTCATTTAAATGCTTGGTTTAAGATGTTTGTTTGCTTGTGTGTGAATGTGCAGCCTTTTCTTTTTTCAAACTGACTTTGAGTGAGGATGAGTTTTTAAAGTATTACCAATCCCTGATTACATGATTATCATAGAAAGACAATTTTAAACAACACAGCAGGATTTCTTATGATATCATATATTATCTTCAAACATAAGTTTAACTTGTTTAATGTTTTAAAACATCCCACTGGTCAACAGGGGTGTCTATTGTACTGCCATAACAAAATGGCTTCTCGGGGTTATTCTGTTGAGAGACATAACTTTATATTTATGTATTCATTTAAAGTCACAGAAGTCAAACAATAAATAATAACCACTGCGTGTGCACGCTTGCACGTGTTGGCAGTGGTGCATCCTCCCATCAGCGTGAGCAGAAGCGCCTCTCTCCCCATCGCTCCCTCCCCCCTCCCTCACCCACCCACCCCCCTTCCTCCCCTCCTCCCCACCTCCCTCTCCCAGCTGCATCGGCCCGTAAGCCAATCAATGAAGGGGCTTTCAGGGCCGGCGGAGGCCCCGGCGCACGGAGGGGTGATCAATAAGTTATTAGCACCATTCTGTCAGCTGTAATGTGGAGATTGATCGGGGGGCTGCGGCTGGCGGCTCACCCCCACATCCCCGCCTGTCACCCCCCACCCCCCACCCCCTCCCTTCTTCGCACACCCTCCCCTCCTCCCCCCAGCCTGATAAAGATGACAGATTAACGGAGTAAGAGAGGAATTAAGGAGTCTGCCTGTCTGAGCTGTCACCACGCTCCATGGGATGGAGAGAGGAGGAGGAGGAGGAGGAGGAGGAGGACTAAAGTTTGAGGGAGGAGAGGAAATCCGAGAGCAAGGGAGGAAAAGAGGAATGCTCCCCTGCGGATGGTTCACCCCGGTGGTGTCACATGAAAGAGGAGAAGGTTTAAGTCCCGCTGTTCCCTCTTTCTGTCCCTCTGTGCTCATCCCTCTTTACTTTTCGGTGGGAGGAACAGCTGATAAAGAGTCGAATATTTAGCAAGGGAAGACTGAGTCAGAGGCTTGGAGCTGTTGTGTTCAGGACAACTTATAAAAAGTTACCCTGCACTCTTATGTTCACCACAAATGGAAAAAAATATGCCATGTCATAGAAGCTCATGCTATTGGTGAATCCATGTGCTCCTCGGAAGCTCCCAATTCCTGAGTCGTCAGTCGGACTTCAGTGAGTTCATGTGCTTTGGAGTGAGAGTGTGGAAGAAACATGGAGCTTGAAAATGCTTCATATTTAAAACGTTTGGAGCTTTTACACTACACCTTGACACCTTTCTCTGCTATGTAAAGTGGTATTCTGTGTTTATGAGAGATGCACATGCAGTTTGCAAATCGCAAACGTTCACGCCGACTTTCTGAATTGTTCTGACTTGAGATGCTACAGTGAGTTTTCCTTGTCGGCACCACATGAATGCACGATAAATCACAGTGCCACTTTGACAGTTAAAACCTCAACCTTGGAGCTACAATAAAAACTTCTGAATCCATAACTACTAATTCTTCAGCAATATTACCAAGCAGGTTATGTGGAATATAGGCCCAGGGTAAGAAAGTTGAATGCCAGCGGTGATAGTGGGAAGAAAAAGGGTTAGCATAGAGTCGACGCTAGCAGACGCTCAGGGTTCGGCTTTAAAAGAGAGCGCCGGAGCTCTAAGAAGCCCCATTTAATTGGCTTTAAAAGCTTTCCGCCCTCAAATCTCTGGCCCTCGGGCCCTCGCTCAGGAGACAGAGTGTCTTGAGTGAGGTCGGCTCGAGAGAAGACTGGAGTGTGCGTGTGTGCGTGTTTGTGTATGTGTGTGTGTGCGTGTGTGTTTGATCATGATAGGCTCTAGGGTGTGGATGATTGGTAGAAGAAGGGGCAAAACTGATTGGGGCTCTCAGGGTTAATATTCCACCACAGATGCAGAGCTTTTGCTTTTTTTTTGTTTTTTTGTATCGACCAGTTAAAGAAAGGGACTGAAGATGATCTTAAAATGGAAGAATCACAGAATGAGAGATCAAAAAGGAGACGACTGAAGAAGTAGACATTTTTAAGCTGTTCAGTGTGTGAGCGTGTATGTGTGTGTGTGTGTGCACTTGTCAATTAACACCCCCCCCCCCCCCCCTTTGGTCCCACTGTCTCTTTAGGGTGGTATAGGGAGTGTATATCCTCAGGTCCTGAGAAGCAACATCAAACACTGAATCATTAGTGAACCTCCTCCCTCTCCCTGTCTCTCCATTTCTCATTTGCTCACTCACCCTCTCATCAACATGAGGCTCACTCGGCCGCACAACAAAAATCCTCAGAGTCCTGTCTGGATCTCTCTCCCCTCCACGTCTGTCCGTGTCTTGTTAGAGAGAACAGAGGATGTAAGTGACGGGTTAAAGGGTTAAAGGTCAAACTCCGCTGTACGTCCTCCTCTCCCTCCTGTCGCTACGGTAACAATATCAGGAGGACAGACGAATGGCAGCAATCGTCAAATGCTGTTTGCTCGAGTGTTGCAAATTTTTTAAACCCCCTGTTCATTGTTTCTCTGCACTATTTACGCATGCTGTGCAAATGATGAAAACTTGCTTTGTTGAAAAAGACACTTGCAGAGAGAGGAATCGTTCTCCTTCGGGGGGGAAAGTAAAAAGTAAAACACACACACATCCCTAAAAATATGCACAGGGACGTGAGATAGAGTGAGAAAAGAGAGAGGAAGCAGTTGCTGCTGTGGCTTGGCTGTCTGTGTGGAGGAAGAGACAGAGTTGGAGAGAAAAAACAGAGGTGCCGGAGATAGAAATAGAGAAAGAAAGAAAGAAAAAAAGACAGCGAGGGAGAGAGAGAGCAATGACACACTGATTTTTCCTTTCTGCCGGCGCTGCGTGCAGTGTGCTCCGGATCCCCTCCCTCTCTGATTAGGCCCGTATTGATTTGAGGCGTGTTGGAGGGGGGTGGATGTGAGGCGACGGGTCGGGAAGGAAGAGTGGGAGGAGGAGGAGGAGGAGGAGGAGGAGGAGGAGGAGGAGGAGGAGGAGGAGGAGGAGGAGGAGGAGGAGGAGGAGGAGGAGGAGGAGGCGGTAATTGTACGCTAGATGCTCCTCTTTGGTGGCGAGGGAGGAGGTGGAGGAGGCAGCGAGGGTGTTAATGGGAGGGAAGAGAGAGAGAACTCCTGATGGAAGCACACCTAGAGGAGGGAGGAAGCATGTTTACGAGGGCAACAGGGTGGGGGGGTGAGTGACACGGAGGGAGAAAAACAAAAAATAAAAACATGATATAGACATAATTCAGGCCGAGAGGAATTTCTCAAGCAGCTGAGAGGCTCTCATGTGCTTTAGTTATGTCAGAGGCTTCTGTGCCAACATCTGGAAAAAGAGAAAATGAGAGAGAGAGAGAGAGAGTGAGGGAGAGAGAGAGAGAGAGAGAGAGAGAGAGAAGAGTGATAACACTTGAGGACAGACGGTTGGAAAGAGACATTGGAGGAGACACAGAGAGACAGTGTCCCCCGCCCTCCCTCAAGCAGACAAACACACATACACACACACATACACACACACACACACACACACACACACACACACATATACACATATACACACACACACGCACACACACACACACACACACACACACACACACACACACACACACACACACACACACACACACACACACACACACACACACACACACACACACACACACACACACACACACACACACACACACACACACACACACACACACACATGAATGTGCCGGGCAGATCTGTCATCCACGGCAGTGCAGGCCCCCCTCTCATCTCTGACAGAACAGGCACGTCTCCAGACGCCCGTGGCTCGCTTCACTCCCTCCGTTTCTCTCTTTCTCTCCACCTGTCACTCTTTTTCTCCCCTCTCATTTGACTCCTTTTCACTCTCTCGCTCTCTCTCTCTTCCAGCTTCCTGCATTATCAAAGCAGCCGCCATGTACGCAGGTAGACACAGAGCAGAGCGGCACCATCAAGCGTTTACTTTGGTCTTCTCTTACTAACTTCCTCTCTCTCTCTCTCTCTCCCTCTCTCTCTCTCTCTTTATGTGTACAGATGCCCTTCTAGGCAAGAGGAGAAGCTTCTCTCCCAACAGCAGCAGCGAGTGTCCATCTGACAGCAAGAAGTCACGTAGCGTATCTCCCAAAGGTAAGACCTGTGCAGTGTGTGCGTGTCTGTTGTGTGTTGTGGGGTCACAGATGTGCTTGGACATGCGTTCGCTGACTGGTGAACGAGTGTTATGGTGAAAGTGAAAGGATGGACGCTGCCGAGTAGAGAAGAGGGAGAAATACAGCGGTATTGATTTAGCTGCTGGTGGTCAGTGTGTTAGGGTCAGTGTGATGATGGGAATATACACACACATACATACACACACATACATACACACACACACACACACACACACACACACACACACACACACACACACACACACACACACACGCACACACACACTGCCTCACACACATGCTCACTTTTCTCCATGTTAACCCATTCCTCTGCCTCTCACAGTAACAGTTGGATTTTCACACACACACATGTTAGAGTGGAACTATTCTCGACCTCAACTCAGTCTTCAAATGTGCAATTTTTTTACTTTGGCCGTTAACTAAAGACGGTTTGTTGACGTGAGGCAGCAAAGGATCATGGGAGATGTCGTCCTCATCACCATTGCTGATAAAAATTGACATGAAGCGGCTCAGGCACAAATAATGTTGATGTATCGTATTGAAGTTGTGTTCACGTTACGCAGCAAATGGCAATGAAAAACCGTGTTTCATTATGAGAGACCAATACAAACAGTGGGAGGAAAAACAGCTACAGACTGGCTAACTTATTGCAACAAAATAAATAAAATGTCACGTAGAGTCAAATTTTAGGATTTATCTGGGTTTGAACATTTAAAACAGTTTGGACAATGTTAGTACACAAGTCAAAATATTATATACGTTTTTAGACCTCTTAATGAGGGAACTGTTACATATAACGGAGCCTGTCATGCTGCTTTCCTCCGAACACAACACATGCGGTAATATCAATAGCAGTTTAAATTATATAATATCTCAGGTAATAGGCCATCTAGGCCAGATAGTATCAGTCAGTTGATTCCTAAATAAAAAACGTAACTGTTGCTTTTTAATTAGTCTCTATGACGGACCTTGCCAAGGCACACCAGGACGATAAACCCTCTCTAGCTCCGGAATCCGGTCGCCTTCCTCTATTATTTATATCTCCCCCATGTGGTGTGAAACCGGGCCCCCGGTGTGGAGCCGGCACGGCCACCAGGCCTGTCCCCCTGGGCTGCTGAGGAAGACTTCCTGACTGATGCATTATACAGCAGGCAAAACCAAGGGCGACTCACCGCACATTCAGCCTCATCACTACACACACACACACACACACACACACAAACTCACACACACACACACACACACACACACACACACACACACACACACACACACTCCAGGGCCTTGTGTAGGCCAAACAACATCAGCGGCACACAGATACATAGCATAAATAACTCTCATTATTTGAAATACCAGTAAAAACTTTTGACATGTTTATAGGTGAGGTTATTTACATGAGTGCATGTGGAGGTCAGATTGAGCTGTGTAGAGCTCAACAGGAACCCTGTGTTGACCTTTGCCCTCTGGGTGACCTTTGACCGATGGCAGCCTCTCCCTGCCTGCAGCCTCTTCCCTCTCTCACTGTGTGGAGAAGCACTCATTCTCGACCATTATAGTCGTACTTAGACACAAGCCAGCTTCTGAAAGATGCATGGATTTTTTTGTGTAAGTGTGTGTGTATATGTGTGTGTGTGTATATGTGTATTTTTGTTTATCTGTGTTTGTGTCTGTTCTGTACTCGGGCTTGGATTCCTTTTAAGGGAAATGGGGCTTGTGTGTTTTTATTCTGACTTTGTGTTGCATGCATGTTGCCTTTTAAAGCAAACATCCTCAGTATATGTCTTATATGTTTTTTTATTTTGCTGCACATTTGCATTTGTGTGTTCTGTTTGTTCTGACTGCTGTCCAGAAAAGTGTATTTAAGTCATTTTAAAAAACACTGCTGATCCTGTGCCTTAACCTTGAGCTCCTCCTATTAGTGTTATCTATGCGCTTTACTTTTTTTGTTTGCCTCCGAGTGTGGCGACACACACACACACTCTCGGCTGAAGTCAACGCAGGTGGAGAAACAGATTGAGAGAGAATGAGCGAGGTTAGCGTTTGGATGGAGCCGGAGAGATTGGATGCCGCTGCGTATATGACGCCTACTTTTCTTTCATTTGCAAAGTCGGCAGCCCCCCCTGCTGTGTTCAGAGAGCGCAAAAACTTTAGACGCTGTGCCGAACACGCACACACACACACACACACTGAAACACACACACTGAAACACACACACACAAACACATACACTCAAGGACCTTGGGTGGATTAGCCGGAGCTTGGCGGTGGAGACAGAGATGCTTGCGTGCTGGCTTCCTCCCCCACCTCCGCTCCTCAGCGCCACTCCTGCTCGCCTGCCCGGGGCCAGGCTCAGGTTTCAATAAGAAGGAGGGTGGTAAAAATAACCCCTGCTTTCCTCTGCGTCTCCCTCCTCCTCCTCCTCCTCATCCTCCTCATCCTCTCTCTCTCTCCCTCTTCCAACTCCCTAACCACCTCCCCATATCCCCCTCCACCCTTACCTTAGATCATGTTACTATTGACAGAGAGAGGGGGAGAGAAGGGAGGTCAGAGAGAGAGAAAGAGATTAAGTGTGGTGACTGACAGCTAGATAGATATCATACACCACATCATCTTCACAACACCTTAAACACTACACAACGCTACGCTAGCACAGGGATATGAGTTGAGCTGTTCTTGTTCTTTGTTTTTTCGTTTGTTTACATAGTCAAATACAGTATCGGACTTCTTATAAGCATTCAGCCCATGCAGCTGTTAGCATGGATACTGCTGCACTTTCTGTCACAGAAAGTTCATGCTCAGGTCAGGCCCAGTCCATTAACAATGTATGCCTGTATGTGTATAACTTCATCCGAAGAGGCTTCCAGTCCATCAGTGGTGACTTCTTAATAAATGAGCTATGTACGCATGTCTTCTGGCTGATATTCCAGGCAGGCTATATGTCAATGGGTTCAGTGGCTCTGTGTCCCCATGGTATTCTGGGACGTTTTTAGGAGTGGGACATATATGTTTTTTATCCAAACAAAACTCATTTCTTATGAGAAAACAAATCATAAACTAAGATGAGATAAAACCCTGGTTCCTGTAGAGCACTTAATGAACCGTCACTAGTTTTAGTTCCTGCACAGCACTGCCCTGTGCTCAGTTTACTGATGTACTGACATGGGGTTTTGTGTTTTTAACTTCTAATTTAAAAAAAATGTGTGACCTCTGGCTGTTACTTTGAGACACAATTGGTTTCAAGCTGCAGAGTTAATTTGAGTATGTGCTTGAGGCCAACTCCTGACAATAACGACTGACTCGAAGATGAATGTGGACGTGGATGAATACACAAAATAATTATTTACTCTTAATGCTGAAAAGATGGGTCAGCGTGCGGCATTAGATTAAAAGCGAGTTAATAGCCTAGCAGAGTTTCCGAGCCTTGGGTTTCA
The DNA here is from genome assembly GCF_963576545.1 of Limanda limanda. Taxonomy (NCBI): domain Eukaryota; kingdom Metazoa; phylum Chordata; class Actinopteri; order Pleuronectiformes; family Pleuronectidae; genus Limanda; species Limanda limanda. Next base: position 16,274,764 of record NC_083642.1, read on the forward strand.
CGTTAGAATGTATCTCCTGATGGGCTGGATCCTGGCAATCAAGTAAGGTCATAATACAAGTGTCTCCTTCCTCTCCGCAGAAAACTCCCGGAGTCCGGTAGTGGAGGCGGGCGGCAGTCACGGCCACATGAGCCCTGAGGAGCACTACAGACGTATGATGTCAGCGCTCAGCGAACAAGGGTCCTACGAGGAGCAGCAGCAACGCCTCTACCAGCTGGCGAGCAGCATGGGTCTGCCTGGCCACGGTCAGTTCACAAACTCTGTACTGTGTGTGTGTCTGTGTGTGTGTGTTTGTCACGTGACTGTGCACTCAGGGCACTTTCACACCTACGTTTTTTGGTCGGGACTGTCAGACATTTTAGTTTAGTCTGAAGTGAAATAACAGGTGTGAAAGGTGCATCAGACCATGGTCAGGACCTCAATTTTGTTCAACCAGAGAAGGTCCAGATCCAACTGAACCATGAGTCGGCTCGTTTGCAGTGTGAAAATATATTGTTGGATAGTTCGGCCCCTGGGACCAATTGCAGGAAGTTGACGCAGCGATAAACAGCAGAAGAAGAAGGAATGGTAGTAGTCGTTACCTCCAACAATAAAAAAAAAAAATATATATATATATTCCGATGATATAATACATGAACGGCGAGGAAGTTCATTTTCCTGGTAGTACCAAAAATATATTACAGTGGCAATGAAATAAAGGAAGAGAACCATTTATTTTTTCCATTCAAAAGGAAAGGCTACATTTTTTTACGCACTTTATTCAAAAAGGTTTATGAATACAAAAGACGACAACAAGCCAACACACGGCCATCCACAAACCAATCAAATTCAAGATGTACTAATGTCATACGAAAGTCTTCAGTCTGCTCCCTTAATTTCAATGTGAAACCAAACTAATGGAATAAAATGATTCCACGTGGGCTCTGTTACCGAGCATGAACCAATTCTTACTGGTAGAGTAGGAAAAACTGAATTAAAAAAAATCAACCACGCACTGAGCTGTGGTTGATTTTTAAATTCATTTTTTCTACTCTACCAGTAAGAATTGGTTCATGATAAGAACATAGAGGTACTTTTCCATCATTTCTTTTCCTTTGTGTTAAAGTAACTTGAGAGTTACTTCAAACTAAGAGTTTTCTTTGGGAGCACTTCACTAGCTTCTAAAAAAAGAAAAAAAAAAAGAAATCCACACACACGTCTTCTTCTATCACCTGTCACAAAGTCACCCAGATGCCGTGCTGCTTTGTAACCCCAGAGTGCCGCGGTGCTGTGCTCAGGGTCCCATGTGAAGGTGAGCCACACTGCTGCCATTGGAAAAACCCCAGCCAGTGAGACGGCTGACATTTCTATTTGCGGCGCTTGCCCACCCGGTGTCAAAGTGTCACTCTGTGTGATTTCTGACCACCGCGGCTCCCTCCGTTGTTCACACCCACGAGGCATTCGCATGCATCAACGCCACAATTGATCCGGAAGCTCTCATTGGCTGCCTGCCAGGGCTCTAAATCTCCCAACGCTCTGCAAACCACCAGTGTGTCTCAATTCCTCACGGTTTCTACAGATGCATAGAATTGACTGGCTTTAGTTTGAGAGATCTGTGGTTTGATATGGTAAAAAAAACAACTGAGAAAAGTTGCCTTGTTTGGGTTTTATACGTTGGTTTTTACGTTCATTTCACTCTGCCTGCCGTAAAATTTTAACTCATTTCACACATTTTCTTAAAGAATGTAACATAAAGTCCTCCTCGTCTTTATGAGCTCTTTCACAGTAGCATAAATCCAATCGATGCCTTGGCTGAATTGTAGTTTGAGCTACTTTTATTTTTATTTGATTAGTAATGATTTTTAATTGCTGGCTGCAAATCTAGGGGGGCGAAGCCTATAAATGCTTTAATTGCCTTTTCCCCGCGTCTTAGAGGAGTTAGAGGCAAGCCGTAGTGCATTGTGGGGGTTTTATGGCCCAGGGTGCAGGCTGATCACTGGCTTCCTTTCCCAGAAGCCTTGCTTGGTATGAAGCAGACGCTCTGGCACAACACAGACACAGACTCGCTCCCTCTCTTCACTTCCACATTCCAAATCGTTTGATCGTTTCCACACTTTCCTTTTATTCCGCGCTCATGCATTCTTCTTCTAAACTGTGTTTAAATGAAGGATTGCTGTGCAGGAGAAGAAGAGACACGAGTAGAGACACACCAGGAATACGAGTAAAAACAAATCTGAGTGGAGAAATGGTCAAAGGAAACGAAGGAGGAAAATATAACTTCTCCTGGAGCGAGGAATCAAGAAAATAAATATACAAATATACCATTTCATTAACGCTTAAGTCACCCTATCCAATACAACTATCCTTTAAATCACAACTTCACGGTGAAATTTCCCCCCGAGCGACGTGTGTGTTTGCGTCCACTGTCGTGTTTGTGCGTGTCCAATCCTCTAAGCGGATGATGAGCATCACCGGCTTTACCACCGGCTCCCGGACAGCCGAGCCTTCGAATGCTGCTAATGTTCCTGTTCCTCCACACCTGGCAAAGTTCTCCATCTCCCCACTGTGCCCACAGCACACGGCACTTTCTCTGACGCTTCCTGCAAATCCTCCCTCTCTCAAATGAGTGGCCGAAGCTTATGAAGACACTGACACTTTGAGACATTAACAGTGTAAGGAGTGGCACACAGGGACAGCTGTCTTGTCTCTGGAGAGCCTCACTTCAGCCGAAGCCCCTTGACATTGACCTAGACTGCGATGGGGCCCCAGTGACCCCCTTCTCCCTCACTACTGAGCCCCCCCCCCCCCCAGTACCACCTTCTCCCCTATACATCTACCTCTCGAGAGCTGCTTTTATACCCCCACCACCCCCTCCTCCTCCCCCTCCTCTCCTCACCCCCACCTCCAACTCTCCCTTTAGCCTCGGTCCCCGCAGAGCATCCTTTCATGTGTTTGAAGTGCAGGGCACAGAAAATGAAAGTGTGTGTGTGTGTGTGTGTGTGTGTGTGTGTGTGTGTGTGTGTGTGTGTGTGTGTGTGTGTGTGTGTGTGTGTGTGTGTGTGTGTGTGTGTGTGTGTGTGTGTGTGTGTGTGTGTGTGTGTGTGTGTGTGTGCGTGGAAAGAGGCGGTTTTGAGGAGGAACTCTGTGTGCGTGTGTGTGTGTGTGTGTGTGTGACTGTGTAGGTGCAAGGTGTTGTTTGAGAGGCTCTCTCTGGACCTGATGGGCAAAAGAAGAGTTGGGAAGGGGGAGGAGGGCCTGAAATTGGAGGTTGAGGTGGAGGGGCGGCGGGGTTGTGGAAATGGCCAGGAGGGCTTTCCCTCCCTCTTCATATGATGAAAGGAGAGAGAAAAGAAAGGGAGGAGGTGGGGGAAGAGATCCAGATGAAAGTGTCGGGAGGGGTGGGATGGAGGGGGCGTTCTTCTGTTTTGTCTCGTGCAATTTAGTCTGATTTGAAACTAGAAGCTGTACACAACAACGTGTCTTTATCATCATCCCAAAGAGCCGGGGAACTCCAACCCGTGATTGGTCAAAGTACAGACAGTCAGTGTGACAAATACGCCACAAATGTACTGCTGGCTAAGCCAATGATACTGGTTGAATACCTCTTCCTGAAAAGATACTTAACTTTTATGGTGGATGGTGCGCTTCGGCGGAAAGATGTCGACTTTTGTGTACCTGCCACTCCAGCAAATCCATCACGAGCCCGGCCAGGCTGCATCAGCCCGGTGCTCGTCTGCATTCTCACGCCGAGGAAAACCCGGCTTAAGCGAAGGGATTTAGGCGCAACTCCAGGAATGATGGCAGGGAGAAAATGGGATGGCACAATGGAGGGATAAGCAGGATGGGTCCGAGCTGTAAACACGGGACCTCCCAAAATAACCCTTATATGTGTCGTCAGTGTCCAATGTTCAGTTAGGACTCTAATTTACAGGAACTCTCCCCTTGTGTTTCAGCAGCTGCAACAAAATAGTTTTAGACAGGGGGATTTCTGACACACACACACAAACACACACACACACACACACACACACACACACACACATACTGGTTTCCATGGTCTGCGGGCCTCGAACTTGTTGTCATCATCTGTGGGGACCACCCTTTCTAGAGGTATTTGAGGTATGAAAAAAATCAGGGGCACTAAAAAAAATTCTGTTAGTACATACACAACTTAAAATATCTAAATTTATGAAGTAGTATTTTGACTGTGCAAAATGGGGACCGAAGAAAAAACGGGTAGGTATGGCTGATGGGGACCTTATTTACATATCATTTGCATGACTCACACAACTTGTCATAAGACTGATGGGGACCTTGCTTCAATAACGCATTATTACATATATATATATTACTACTGATACTGTAAGTCCTTCCATTATTACATTTGTTAGAGCAGTTTGTTTAGTCTAAACCAAAGAAGAAAAATCAATCTTGGCTCAGTTGTTGATAGATAATGTAGCGATATAACATGAGGCCTTTAAATGGTGATAGGGATGCAAAGCATCACTTTGCACAGAACATCTTGCTGTTAATGAACTCTGGCTTACAATGAAGCAGAATTTGATAGGACTATTAGTGTTATGCGGTTGAAGTGAATATTAACATATCAAACAGTGACATCTATCTACATCCGTACAAAGAATAAATCTTATTCAGTCAAATTTGTAAGATATTTTTAATTACAGCCAACTGCAGAGCAACAGCTTACTGCTATTCAATCACTTTCAAAATATTTGGTCGAATGAAAGACAAAATTCAAGTTATCTGAGTTGTAGGGAAAGACAGGATTTTTTGTAAACAAATAAAATCTCAAGTTTTACCGATCCTTCCTTTTAACATAACTCTTTTAGTAAAAAAAAAATATATATATATATATTTTAGAATTTAAAATAACAAAAATGTTGGCTATTATTGGCACTTCAGAACAGAACAATAAAATACATTTTTTTTAAATGCCTTAGTCATAGTAAATAAACATTTTCAGTAGACCAAGTTAGTATCTGCCATACCAGATAGGTGGTAATCTTCCTATTATTAACTAAATTTCCTCTTGTTGGCTGTAATGCGGTTATATATGTAGAATTTCACATTCTGCCAGCTCCGGTCATTAAGAGCTTCTGGTTCAGCTCTTATACACTTCTCACAGTCAAACTTTGCTGGAACAATACAAGATGTGATGAATCGATTCATGTGGCTTTCCACTGCCTCCACCTCTGTCTGCTTCCAGGGTGTTTTCTTCTTTTGGGCAGTTGTACCTTTAAGTGGTCAGAAAAACAAATTTGTAATGACAAAGTGTGTAAGAGTTATAATCCAAAGTTACAAGTTCTGTACAGTATAAACTAGCTTCTAAAGTATAAGAAAACTAATTTATACAATTACATTGCCAAGAAAGCACTGATTTGTGCATTCTGCCTGAAATGGTCAGTGGGAAAGAGGATTTTGATTCCATTTTCTTATAAGCTGTACATGCTGTGTTATATTAAAAAATAAACTGTTAATTCTGGTCACTGACATGGACTCACATTTACTGACATCAATTTCTCAAAATTGTCATGAAGACAATAATGTATTTATAAAATGTTGGATCTGTTGGATAAATAAACACAATGTACCCATTCACTCATTAATCTAACTAAATATGGATTTGTGAGTACCCAGGACAGGTGGTTGGTATAGGGGCTAGTTGTTGTTTGTATGTTTATACTATTAAAACTGTTACTGTTATGAGTCCTACTTTAAGCACCTAATAGACTATAGAATCAGCCTAAAAACCCTTTATCAGACTATTGCAGGCCTGAATATACAGATAAAACTAAATTAAATGGGTGCAGCAACAGTTATGCGGCAAAGTATTGGTGGCAACATCTTAAATGGGCAACACCGAAAACAGACTCTGATCTGGTCTTTTTTTTATGACTGCTATCTAACAAATTTGGCAATTTCTATATATTTCTAATATCCATGAAAGAAGCAAACATAATAAATACTGACATTAAAAAGACAAGAGGTACTACATGTCAAACGTTTACCTTTTGAGGAAGGCCTCATCGTACTGACTGGTTTTGGTTTATTGGGTGGTTGTGGCTGCATTTCATTCCTCTCAGTGGGAGGAAGTGACTCCTCTGCTGGTGGTGCTATAAAAGAAAAAAAAAAGAAGTAAAACTTTAACAACATTTTCCAGGGACAATTTTTAAATGACAAAATTATAAACAGCTTTAACATGGTCGGGGATTTGAAGGTGTGCTGTTTCTTTTTCTGTTCCCATATGGCTGCTATGACACATTTTAAAATATTTGGACATTTCTATAATTAAAACACTAACAATTAATATAAAGAAAGAAGCATACATAATCAATACTGACATACAAAAGATAAAAGAGAAGTGTCATGAGGTCACCTATTGAGGAAGGCCTCATTCTGCAGGATTCTGAAGGTACCTCATCACTTGATGAGTGTGGATTTTGTCTCTTGGGTGGTTGTGGCAGCATTTCATCCCTTTCGGTATGAGGAAATGTCTCCTCTGTATGTGGTTCTATGAAAAAACAAAAAAAGAATTTCACTTTAAAGACATATATGTACTACAGAATAATGATAATACAAAATTGAAAATTCAGTTTAATTAATAAAAGTGTATTCAACCATTCAAGTGTTGAATACACTTTTTAAACTACATATTATTAAAAAGATGAATAAATAATGTTTGTTAATTTTTATTTTCGATTGATTTCGAGATAAATGTGTGTGTCAATGGGTGAATGACAAAGCTGTACTGTAAAGCACTTAGTGGTCTTCAATTATATCACACAAACATCAGTGTAACCATGCGAAATGAATAAATGATGAACAAAAACAAACAAAAAAGTGAAATAAAATAACATACCATTTGGATCTATTCCAATTTCATCCAACCCTTTAGGCGGTCGTGGCACGAGTTTACCCTTTCCGTACTCCATAACTGCTGCATTGTGAGCAAAGTTTCCTCTGTTGCCAATATAATCCAGGTGTCTTTTTTTCTCTTTGGAACCTTTTGGAAAGCTTAGAGCTTTAGCCACATCTGATTTATCTTCATGTGCACGCTCTAGATGCCTTGCAATTTTTGAAATAGGCTTACTGCAATACAAGCAATAATGTTTTTTGTCATACACACCCTTCCCACCTTTTTTTTTAAATGAACTGACAACGACGCTGTCGTTTATGGTCTGACTTGAACAGGGTTCTTCTACTGCTCTGGGGGATTCAGGTGTAATGTTGTGACTGTCCAAAATCATGTTGTCTGGTGTTGTAGAATCGCAGACAGGGGGGCCTATTGAGCTATCCGGATCACTGTCACTTTTGGTACCTGGTACGTAGTCATCTGCACTCTCTGATGACGAATCAAATAGCTCAGAATCTTCCAGATCTGTGTCTTTCATCTAAAAAAATTAATGAAAACATTATAAATATGTAGAGCTGTAATGGTTAGATTAGAAATTAGTCAGTAACCTAACAGAACCAAATTAAAATTGTTAACAGTGTTGATGTATCAATTAAACCATCATCTCATTTGGCTGTTTTGCAAGTTTTGTTTCATAATTTGTTTATTTTAGCAGTTTATATTAATAATAAACAGGGTATTTTGACTGTTCTGAAAAAAATAAGATTATATCAACTTGCATCAACTTGAAAAAATTGATGTTCAACTTAAAGTGATTATTTTTTACAGACTACATTATATATATTGTTAAATTATAATCCACTGAATTATTGGAAGTTATTTGTGAATGATGTCAACTCACAGTAAGTACTTACCAGAATACTTTTAGTCCGTCTTAGTTTTGGTACAAAAGTCTCAGTTTCATTTTCGAACTCTGTAATCTGTAAATAAAGGCACATGCACAATAAATAATATAGTAAAGTACATATAAGAATATTTGAGACCAAAGTTGTGTCTGCTCTGCTAAACTAAGTCTGAATTCACAATCTACAAAAAATACATTTCATACATTTTACACACAACATTATAGTTCATTGTGGGGACCAGTTTTATCTAACTTTTCAAAAGTTACAACTTGCACACTGTCAGAAGGTGTTTTGTGGGGACCTCGTGACTCCAAACTGTAGAGTGATAATTTATCAAGAAAGAAACAACTGTGAAGTTTGAAATCTACCATGAATATACCTCTAACACTAACCTTCAAGATGTATGACTTCAAATGTCATTGTATACCAATTTACATTACTTCTGACCAGTGAAGCTCTTTCTCGTTCACACAACTTAACACAGGCTTTGTGGGGACATTTTACACACAACATTATAGTTCATTGTGGGGACCAGTTTTATCTAACTTTTCAACAGTTACAACTTGCACACTGTCAGAAGGTGTCTTGTGGGGACCTCGTGACTCCAAAATGTAGAGTGATAATTTATCAAGAAAGAAAATACTGTGAGGTTTGAAATCTAGCATGAATATAGCTCTAACACTAACCTTCAAGATGTATGACTTGAAATGTCATTGTATACCAATTTACATTACTTCTGACCAGTGAAGCTCTTTCTCGTTCACACAACTTAACACAGGCTTTGTGGGGACATTTTACACACAACATTATAGTTCATTGTGGGGACCAGTTTAATCTTACTTTTCAAAAACAGTTTGTAATTGCAAACTGTCAGAAGGTGTTTTGTGGGGACCTCGTGACTCCAAAATGTAGAGTGATAATTTATCAAGAAAGAAAATACTGTGAGGTTTGAAATCTAGCATGAATATAGCTCTAACACTAACCTTCAAGATGTATGACTTGAAATGTCATTGTATACCAATTTACATTACTTCTGACCAGTGAAGCTCTTTCTCGTTCACACAACTTAACACAGGCTTTGTGGGGACATTTTACACACAACATTATAGTTCATTGTGGGGACCAGTTTTATCTAACTTTTCAACAGTTACAACTTGCACACTGTCAGAAGGTGTCTTGTGGGGACCTCGTGACTCCAAAATGTAGAGTGATAATTTATCAAGAAAGAAAATACTGTGAGGTTTGAAATCTAGCATGAATATAGCTCTAACACTAACCTTCAAGATGTATGACTTGAAATGTCATTGTATACCAATTTACAATACTTCTGACCAGTGAAGCTCTTTCTCGTTCACACAACTTAACACAGGCTTTGTGGGGACATTTTACACACAACACTAAAGTTCCTTGTGGGGACCAGTTTTATCTTACTTTTCAAAAACAGTTTGTACTTGCACACTCTCAGAAGGTGTTTTGTGGTTACACACTGTCAGAAGGTGTCTTGTGGGGACCTCGTGACTCCAAAATGTAGAGTGATAATTTAACAAGAAAGAAAATACTGTGAGGTTTGAAATCTAGCATGAATATAGCTCTAACACTAACCTTCAATATGTATGACTTGAAATGTCATTGTATACCAATTTACAATACTTCTGACCAGTGAAGCTCTTTCTCGTTCACACAACTTAACACAGGCTTTGTGGGGACATTTTACACACAACATTATAGTTCATTGTGGGGACCAGTTTTACCTAATTGTTCACACACAGTTTCTACACGAACTCTGAACATAGAGTGACAAAATAATGAAAAAATAGTGATGGACATGAACTTACCTCTTCAGGTGTGGTCTTTGGCGCAAAGGCACCATCTATCAGACTCTCTGAGTGGACAGGATCAGAGTCATCCTCCTCCATGGTGTCAACAGTGATGCTGGTCGTCTGTAACAACAAATTGTATGACTATTTCAAGAAATTTAAATATAAGAGACTAATGGTTCATTCAATGTATATAATACATTGACATTCAAAAAGACTGACCATTGAGATTTTACCTCTAAAATGAGAAACACCCTGTTATTAACATAAAACAAACTCCAGAGAAAAGAAGCTTGAATTAATTTTCAACTATTTCTTCCTGCCCAGCCAAGCTCTATCTCGTTCACACAATTTAAATAAAACAGGCTTTGTGGGGACATTTTACACACAACATTATAGTTCATTGTGGGGACCAGTTTTATCTAACTTTTGAAAAACAGTTTTTACTTGCACACTCTCAGAAGGTGTTTTGTGGTTGCACACTGTCAGAAGGTGTGTTGTGGGGACCTCGTGACTCCAAAATGTAGAGTGATAATTTAACAAGAAAGAAAATACTGTGAGGTTTGAAATCTAGCATGAATATAGCTCTAACACGAACCTTCAAGATGTATGACTTGAAATGTCATTGTATACCAATTTACATTACTTCTGACCAGTGAAGCTCTTTCTCGTTCACACAACTTAACACAGGCTTTGTGGGGACATTTTACACACAACATTAAAGTTCATTGTGGGGACCAGTTTTGTCTAACTTTTCAAAAACAGTTTTTACTTGCACACTCTCAGAAGGTGTTTTGTGGTTACACACTGTCAGAAGGTGTCTTGTGGGGACCTCGTGACTCCAAAATGTAGAGTGATAATTTATCAAGAAAGAAAATACTGTGAGGTTTGAAATCTAGCATGAATATAGCTCTAACACTAACCTTCAAGATGTATGACTTGAAATGTCATTGTATACCAATTTACATTACTTCTGACCAGTGAAGCTCTTTCTCGTTCACACAACTTAACACAGGCTTTGTGGGGACATTTTACACACAACATTATAGTTCATTGTGGGGACCAGTTTAATCTTACTTTTCAAAAACAGTTTGTAATTGCAAACTGTCAGAAGGTGTTTTGTGGGGACCTCGTGACTCCAAAATGTAGAGTGATCATTTATCAAGAAAGAAAATACTGTGAGGTTTGAAATCTAGCATGAATATAGCTCTAACACTAACCTTCAATATGTATGACTTGAAATGTCATTGTATACCAATTTACAATACTTCTGACCAGTGAAGCTCTTTCTCGTTCACACAACTTAACACAGGCTTTGTGGGGACATTTTACACACAACATTATAGTTCATTGTGGGGACCAGTTTAATCTTACTTTTCAAAAACAGTTTGTAATTGCAAACTGTCAGAAGGTGTTTTGTGGGGACCTCGTGACTCCAAAATGTAGAGTGATCATTTATCAAGAAAGAAAATACTGTGAGGTTTGAAATCTAGCATGAATATAGCTCTAACACTAACCTTCAAGATGTATGACTTGAAATGTCATTGTATACCAATTTACAATACTTCTGACCAGTGAAGCTCTTTCTCGTTCACACAACTTAACACAGGCTTTGTGGGGACATTTTACACACAACACTAAAGATCCTTGTGGGGACCAGTTTTATCTTACTTTTCAAAAACAGTTTGTACTTGCACACTCTCAGAAGGTGTTTTGTGGTTACACACTGTCAGAAGGTGTCTTGTGGGGACCTCGTGACTCCAAAATGTAGAGTGATAATTTAACAAGAAAGAAAATACTGTGAGGTTTGAAATCTAGCATGAATATAGCTCTAACACTAACCTTCAATATGTTTGACTTGAAATGTCATTGTATACCAATTTACAATACTTCTGACCAGTGAAGCTCTTTCTCGTTCACACAACTTAACACAGGCTTTGTGGGGACATTTTACACACAACATTATAGTTCATTGTGGGGACCAGTTTTACCTAATTGTTCACACACAGTTTCTACACGAACTCTGAACATAGAGTGACAAAATAATGAAAAAATAGTGATGGACATGAACTTACCTCTTCAGGTGTGGTCTTTGGCGCAAAGGCACCATCTATCAGACTCTCTGAGTGGACAGGATCAGAGTCATCCTCCTCCATGGTGTCAACAGTGATGCTGGTCGTCTGTAACAACAAATTGTATGACTATTTCAAGAAATTTAAACATAAGAGACTAATGGTTCATTCAATGTATATAATACATTGACATTCAAAAAGACTGACCATTGAGATTTTACCTCTAAAATGAGAAACACCCTGTTATTAACATAAAACAAACTCCAGAGAAAAGAAGCTTGAATTAATTTTCAACTATTTCTTCCTGCCCAGCCAAGCTCTATCTCGTTCACACAATTTAAATAAAACAGGCTTTGTGGGGACATTTTACACACAACATTATAGTTCATTGTGGGGACCAGTTTTATCTAACTTTTGAAAAACAGTTTTTACTTGCACACTCTCAGAAGGTGTTTTGTGGTTACACACTGTCAGAAGGTGTCTTGTGGGGACCTCGTGACTCCAAAATGTAGAGTGATAATTTATCAAGAAAGAAAATACTGTGAGGTTTGAAATCTAGCATGAATATAGCTCTAACACTAACCTTCAAGATGTATGACTTGAAATGTCATTGTATACCAAATTACATTACTTCTGAGCAGTGAAGCTCTTTCTCGTTCACACAACTTAACACAGGCTTTGTGGGGACATTTTACACACAACATTATAGTTCATTGTGGGGACCAGTTTTATCTAACTTTTCAAAAACAGTTTTTACTTGCACACTCTCAGAAGGTGTTTTGTGGTTACACACTATCAGAAGGTGTCTTGTGGGGACCTCGTGACTCCAAAATGTAGAGTGATAATTTAACAAGAAAGAAAATACTGTGAGGTTTGAAATCTAGCATGAATATAGCTCTAACACCAACCTTCAAGATGTATGACTTGAAATGTCATTGTATACCAATTTACATTACTTCTGACCAGTGAAGCTCTTTCTCGTTCACACAACTTAACACAGGCTTTGTGGGGACATTTTACACACAACATTAAAGTTCATTGTGGGGACCAGTTTTGTCTAACTTTTCAAAAACAGTTTTTACTTGCACACTCTCAGAAGGTGTTTTGTGGTTACACACTATCAGAAGGTGTCTTGTGGGGACCTCGTGACTCCAAAATGTAGAGTGATAAATTAACAAGAAAGAAAATACTGTGAGGTTTGAAATCTAGCATGAATATAGCTCTAACACTAACCTTCAAGATGTATGACTTGAAATGTCATTGTATACCAATTTACAATACTTCTGACCAGTGAAGCTCTTTCTCGTTCACACAACTTAACACAGGCTTTGTGGGGACATTTTACACACAACATTATAGTTCATTGTGGGGACCAGTTTTACCTAATTGTTCACACACAGTTTGTACTTGCACACTGTCAGAAGGTGTCTTGTGGGGACCTCGTGACTCCAAAATGTAGAGTGATAATTTAACAAGAAAGAAAATACTGTGAGGTTTGAAATCTAGCATGAATATAGCTCTAACACTAACCTTCAAGATGTATGACTTGAAATGTCATTGTATACCAATTTACAATACTTCTGACCAGTGAAGCTCTTTCTCGTTCACACAACTTAACACAGGCTTTGTGGGGACATTTTACACACAACATTATAGTTCATTGTGGGGACCAGTTTTACCTAATTGTTCACACACAGTTTCTACACGAACTCTGAACATAGAGTGACAAAATAATGAAAAAATAGTGATGGACGTGAACTTACCTCTTCAGGTGTGGTCTTTGGCGCAAAGGCACCATCTATCAGACTCTCTGAGTTGACAGGATCAGAGTCATCCTCCTCCATGGTGTCAACAGTCATGCTGGTCGTCTGTAACAACAAATTGTATGACTATTTCAAGAAATTTAAACATAAGAGACTAATGGTTCATTCAATGTATATAATACATTGACATTCAAAAAGACTGACCATTGAGATTTTACCTCTAAAATGAGAAACACCCTGTTATTAACATAAAACAAACTCCAGAGAAGAGAAGCTTGAATTAATTTTCAACTATTTCTTCCTGTCCAGCCAAGCTCTATCTCGTTCACACAATTTAAATAAAACAGGCTTTGTGGGGACATTTTACACACAACATTATAGTTCATTGTGGGGACCAGTTTTATCTAACTTTTGAAAAACAGTTTTTACTTGCACACTCTCAGAAGGTGTTTTGTGGTTGCACACTGTCAGAAGGTGTGTTGTGGGGACCTCGTGACTCCAAAATGTAGAGTGATAATTTAACAAGAAAGAAAATACTGTGAGGTTTGAAATCTAGCATGAATATAGCTCTAACACGAACCTTCAAGATGTATGACTTGAAATGTCATTGTATACCAATTTACATTACTTCTGACCAGTGAAGCTCTTTCTCGTTCACACAACTTAACACAGGCTTTGTGGGGACATTTTACACACAACATTAAAGTTCATTGTGGGGACCAGTTTTATGTAACTTTTCAAAAACAGTTTTTACTTGCACACTCTCAGAAGGTGTTTTGTGGTTACACACTGTCAGAGGGTGTCTTGTGGGGACCTTGTGACTCCAAAATGTAGAGTGATATTTTAACAAGAAAGAAAATACTGTGAGGTTTGAAATCTAGCATGAATATAGCTCTAACACTAACCTTCAAGATGTATGACTTGAAATGTCATTGTATACCAATTTACATTACTTCTGACCAGTGAAGCTCTTTCTCGTTCTCACAACTTAACACAGGCTTTGTGGGGACATTTTACACACAACATTATAGTTCATTGTGGGGACCAGTTTTATCTTACTTTTCAAAAACAGTTTGTACTTGCACACTGTCAGAAGGTGTTTTGTGGGGACCTCGTGACTCCAAAATGTAGAGTGATAATTTATCAAGAAAGAAAATACTGTGAGGTTTGAAATCTAGCATGAATATAGCTCTAACACTAACCTTCAAGATGTATGACTTGAAATGTCATTGTATACCAATTTACAATACTTCTGACCAGTGAAGCTCTTTCTCGTTTACACAACTTAACACAGGCTTTGTGGGGACATTTTACACACTACATTAAAGTTCATTGTGGGGACCAGTTTCATCTAACTTTTCAAAAACTGTTTTTACTTGCACACTCTCAGAAGGTGTTTTGTGGTTACACACTGTCAGAAGGTGTCTTGTGGGGACCTCGTGACTCCAAAATGTAGAGTGATAATTTATCAAGAAAGAAAATACTGTGAGGTTTGAAATCTAGCATGAATATAGCTCTAACACTAACCTTCAAGATGTATGACTTGAAATGTCATTGTATACCAATTTACATTACTTCTGACCATTGAAGCTCTTTCTCATTCACATAACTTAACACAGGCTTTGTGGGGACATTTTACACCCAACATTATAGTTCATTGTGGGGACCAGTTTAACCTAATTGTTCACACACAGTTTCTACACGAACTCTGAACATAGAGTAACAAAATAATGAAAAAATAGTGATGGACATGAACTTACCTCTTCAGGTGTGGTCTTTGGCGCAAAGGCACCATCTATCAGACTCTCTGAGTGAACAGGATCAGAGTCATCCTCCTCCATGGTGTCAACAGTGATGCTGGTCGTCTGTAAACAAAAGTAAAACGTTCCAAACATTAACTTCTATTATATTGTAATATTTCTATTCAGACAAAGTTTTCAGATTACATCCATGTCATAAGCGAGACTGAATACATTTAGAATATGACCCTGATTCTTTACCATATAAAGTAATAGCATTTCAATGCTTTGTGCTTATGCCCGAACCCATTTCGCCCCTTCTCCCTAACCCTATCCCTTGTTTTACAGGGTTATCTTGCCCCTTGAAACAGTTATAAGGGGTAGTGGTTGAAATCTTCCCCATCAAATTGGGACAGCCCTTCAAGAGCCATTACATAATCAGTGGTCATCGCAAAAACCTGCCACGTCATCAGTAGTATTCGATTTAAACAGAAGCGACAAAAGGTTTTCCTGGAGATGTCATTGTAAAAACATTGTTGAGATCCTAAATTAACCAAAGCTATTGCTTGCAGTCACTAAAGTGACAAACCTATAATATCATAATCTCATCTATGCTAATGCAGGTGAATCAATGACATTTCCATTCATCCAATGGAAATTGAAAAGCTTGGACACGCTGCACTATTTCACATATAAATCAAAAGCACAGCTTCAGGCTGCTAGCAGAGGTTTGTAGACAACCCTGCTAGGATGAAGTGTTAAAAGAGGATCATTCAGTGCAGTAACATAATATCTATAATAATCTTAACTGACCTTCAATAGCTCCTTAAAACTTTTGTAAATCAGATTCCTGTTTGTAATTACATGTTCCTGTTATTTTCACTATAATTAGTGGTCACTCATGCATTGCAGCTTAAAATCCAAACAAGTTGTGTCAATCCTGGTATTTTTTGTATATGTATAGTGTACATGGTTATTGCAAATATGAATACAGCCAAATTAGTTCCACATATTTCTCATTCTACTAAAATGTTGTCATACTTGACTCATTGTATTTACTGTGTTTGCAACATACTTGTGTTCGCCATGGGCAGTCTTCACCTCCATAATCATAGGTGATTTCTTCTCCTTCTTTGATGTCATCCAGGGCAAATACACAAAGGTGGGGTACTCCATTAACATACATTTTTTTCATTTTCGAGTTAGGACGTCTGTGTTCATCATTAACTAGTCGCCCAATTGAGCCATCTTCTCTGGAGGCATCAACACTTGAGAAATTGGAAAAATTGGAAAAGAAAAAATACAAATGTCACAATATATCACGATAAAATCAGAGACCCACGTAGTAGAGCTTAGTATAGTATATGGAGTCTAGTTTAGGTATTCTTAAGTCTTACCACCATGTTTTCCCTCTCCACTTGAAGGCAAACATGAATGCAGCACATGAGGGGTGGTAAAGTTTTCTCCTTCTCTGTGATTCTGCATCACTTATCATATCCCCCCTATATTGTACAACAAAGTCTCCTTTACAAATTGTACCCTTTGCAAATACGCCACGTCCTGTAAACAATAAAAACATTTTCAATAAAGATCCATTAATTATATTTGTTAACAATGAGTTTATGCTGATATATAATACAAAACAAACCAAAACTGACCAGCATTCTAGTCCATATTAAATGTATTCTGGAGCTTTTCTTTAGATTTTAAATGATAATTATTTATTGATAATTTACAGCAGATACCACCTCACCTTTTACTGCATTAATATACTGGACCTCTAATTTGCAGATTTTGTCAGTCTGTGAAATAACATGTTGAATTGCATCCTGAAAGGGGCTGATGCATGGTGCCATTTCTGCAGGAAAAGATTAAAAAAAAATTGTTTACTTGCTTAGTAAGACTGGTGGTATTAAAAATTGCTGTTGTTGCCTCAATCCTCATGAGGGTTGTTTTTCTTGCAAAATTCAACTACAGAAACCTTCTCCTTTACTCTTTGTCATGAGTATAGTTTCTGCCTACAGGGTGATGCATACTCTCTCGTGCGTTGTTGCATAAACTTTACACACATACAAACATATATGTACTGTATATCTGTCTTGTGCATGTGTGAAAGGTAAACTGGGTCAATACTGTAGCCAATTATTTGGATTTTACCTGCAGGTCATGCCTGAAAACAGCTTAAATGAGAAATGATAATGTCTGAATAATTGTGAAGGAGTATGGCTTTCACATATAAAGAAAACAGCAGGAGAATTCAGACAGGAGGACGTGCCTGGGTAGAGCAAGCCAGAGGCATGACATGATGTACACATTCAGTAGCAGAGAGCATAGTATTTTTGTTTACAGCACATCGAAGATGATGGCAAAATAATAGTCATTGTATTTTGTTTTGCATGTACACCAATGTTACAAGCATTTGGACATGTCCACATTATCAACAAAGAGTCAAAAGGGAGATTTTTCATGCTGAGATATTTTTATTCTCCCAGTCTCACGTCTGTGAGCTGTTAAAAACACTATGAACTTTCCTACTCGCCGGCTCTGAATCCTCCTTCTATCATTTAATTCCAGATGTATGCCTCTGACCATGATGCTTTAATAACCTGCTCTGCCTCTTCCACATGAACGTGCCCATTGTTAAATAAGAAAAGTTTAAAGGGCCTGTTCATAACCAGCTTCCAAATAGAGGTTATCCAGAGCAGCCAGGTTACATTTCCTCTGCACATAAACTCCTTCACATATGCATCATGCTTGCAAGTAGTTAGAGAAACGCAGTAAAACATTTGAGGTCATACACTTAGCCTTTGTAGCTAATCATAGCTATTAATCATGCCAGCTAGGTAATGGTAATTAATGTAATTTGAGGGTTCAACACTGCTTATACTTATCTAAGATACAACTGTGCTTACCTTATGTCTTACTTTTGCTCCTCTGCACAAGTTCTTATCTTCTTAGCTAGTTTCTCCAGCAAAAAGTCTTCTTTTACTGTTGATTGCTGAAAATGTCATCGCTGCTTTAATCATTACTAATGGGGACCAGGAAGTGGGTGGCACCCAACCATATTTGGAAGATGTGTGTGTGTGAAGCAGTGGGTGCAGTACTAGCTAGAAAAAGTAGGGACACTACTGAGCAATGCTCACACACTAACATTTACCAAAAAACATGTAATATGGGCCAATGCTTCAAACTTCACAGGCACCTTCAGAGTAGCTCTAGTATTCATTTAAAAGGGTAATCCTCATGGGGACCGGCATTTCGGTCCCCACACCGCAACCGGTCCCCATGACGTGACTGTGTAAACAGTCACCGGTCCCCGCGGTGTGATGATTACCAGAACACACACACACACACACACACACACACACACACACACACACACACACACACACACACACACACATACACACACACACATACACATACACATACACACTGAAAGGTGGAGCCCGAATAAGGCATCTCTGTCATGTGAAGCTTTACAGACATGGACTGGATAAAAAATAGAAGAGAATAAGAGGAAAACTGGAAGGAATACTTAGGAGAGAAATAATAAAAAAATTCTACAGTGTCACATAGCTTTAATTGTCTGGGTTTAACAAAGCACTCCAACTATTTTACATTTCTAAGTCAGAGCTGTAGATACCACTCACTCCAGTTTGGTTTGTTTGACATAGTATCTTTGATTTGGTTCAGAAATCGAAACATTATTCTACCAAACAGTGTAAAGTTTCAATTTAAATTTAAAATGGAACTTATCAAAGGTGAATCATTTTTGGCGTGTGGTTTAAGTGGGTGGGGTCCTACTGCCCTATTGCCCTCATGACCTCATTATTTTTAAACCCTGGTCACAGACAATTTACCAATCACAGAGAGAACTGCTCAGCCCGTGGAAACTTGTATTCAGTCTAATGTGGCCCAGCCTGGAAAAATCCAGAGACACACAGCTATATCTCATAAAATTACTAAAGTTAAGTACACAAAGTAAATGTGATACAAACTGTGCATGGAGTTTGAAAGACATGGGCAGGGAGGATCTCGTCTAAGACACTATTGATCGGCATTATGGGAAGTGTAAGATCCAGTGTTCTTGGAGCTCGACCTGGATTCTCTCTCGGTCACTTTTTGGCTGCGATGTAGCCTGAATATTTCAGGCTCCGCTGCATTGATTGTTCATTCTTTTTCAAATTTGTCTCTTGGAAGTGTCCAAACTTTTTGGAAATGCAACACTAAATCACCAGAGGGCCCTTTAACTGAAGCAGACATACAAAATAATTGGTGAGGTGGGATTGTGACCACAACTCTTAGAGGTCAGCGCCTCCACCCTGTCACCCCCAACACCATGTATGCAAGTGTACGAAAGACTCTGTGGGTGTGTGTGTGTGTGTGCGTGTGTGTGTGTGTGTGTGTGTGTGCGCGCATGTTTGTGTGTGTGTGTGTGTGTGTTTGTGTGTGTGTGCGCGTGTTTGTGCACTCTTGGTCTCCAGTTCCCTCTGATCCTTCCCTTATCTCTCTTCCTCCCTCCTCTCACACACATACACACACACAGACACAAACACCCTTGTCTGCCGCCAGCCGAGTCCCCTGCGGCCTGGCGCAGCAAACAGATCGATACACCGGAGCTAGGCCGCATTAATATCTGTCGCTTCACCCCCCCCATCCCGGCGCCCGCTCAGCTGCTTCAGCACACACAGAAACACACAGTCAGGCACGCATACGCAAGCACCTAAATCACACAGACACACATCACACCCGCACCGGCGGCGGAAATGGCCCCAAGCTCCTGAGGGATCTGTCTAATTAAAAAAGTGTGTGTGCGTGTGTGTGCGTGCGTGCGTGCCTGTGTGTGTGTGTGTGTGTGTGTGTGTGTGTATGTGTGTGTGTGTGTGTGTGTGTATGTGTGTGTGTGGAGGAGGTGGGTTTGTAGATAGATTGAGGCAGGAGAGAGAGAGCAGGATGGATTTTTCTCTCATTAGAAGCCGTGTCTCCTGGTGTCTCCTTCTCCTGCGACGGCAAGTGAGAGAGCCGAGGTGGCTGGGAGAGAGGGGACAAGCGGAGAGAGGGAAAGATGGAATAAGGCGAGTGGTGGAGGGCAGAAATTTGAGAGAGGAGGGCAGGCTGAGATTGAGGAAGAAGGTGGGATGATGGTGGTGAAGGCCGGGATGTTTCAAAGTGTGAAGTTGCTTTTTCGCTCGCTCTGATTGTACAAAAACCCAGATGCTGTCAGCCTGATTTGTTTTGTAAAAAAAATGTCAAATACACCATATTGATTTAATTTCAATTTTCTGCATCAACCTCTTCATTTCCTCACATTCGCCTGGAAGTGGTCAGCTGGCTTCCACACCTCGACACATGGGTTTCGATGCGATGTGCTCATTTCTTACACCTCTGCCAAAACGTCAGCTCTGTTTATCTGTGTGCGGTGTGAGTGTTTACATGCATGTGTCTGCACACGTCCATGGGCGTAACATGGGGATTAGAAAATGCATCGGCATCACTTTCACTAATAATGTGGAATGAGCCAATTGGGGTTTTTAAAATAACTTATTGGTGTTTTTTATTAGCCGTGTGCAAACTACACCCTCACATCCAGCGCTACAGTACAATCACCAACTTCTGTTTTCCTGTGTTTTCCTAAAAATCTTTTAAAGTTTACTTACAGCACATGTGCAACACACTTAACAGAAACCATCAACTAAGCTAGCGGTTGAGTTTCTGTCTCATATTGCCTCTTAAGTTTCTTTCAGGATCTTGAGGGGGACGTGAATTCTAATTTGTTTTTATCCCTTCCCCTTCTCTCTTTCCTTTTTCTTTCCTCTCACCGTTCCTCCTGCATCATCTCTGCCTTGTGGACCCTTATCTTCCTGTCTCTCTCCCTTCACTGTGCTTTCCCGTCTTTCCTCCACATTCAGAACTCCTCCGTGCTCGTCAGGAGGCGCTGGCTGCAGCGGTGAGGAACCCCGTGGCCTTAGAAGCTCACCTGCCCTCGGCCGGCAGCTCGTCCTCCTCCAGCCAGAGACGCAAGCAGGGTCTGCCTCAGCACCGGGACGCACACTACACCGACAGGTACGTTACGGACGCAATCACAGGCTTGGCTTGAATGTCAATGTCAATGCGTTGTAGGAAGCTATCGAAAATGCAACCATGCTCTGCTTGCAATACCAGTGTTATAAATCATTAATAAAGCCCAACACCCACATCTCGACACACAAACACACAAACAGAAGAAGGCCCGCTCGCATCCCTGCACCACCGCACTTCTCTTCCCATTCTTCCACACATTCCCAGCACAAGATCTGATCTTGTTTTTCGGCTTTTTCAATGAGTTGTATCGTATGCGTGTGTGCGCGTGTGACTACATGTGTTAGTGTGTGTCTCCAAATTTCATGGCTAAACTAAGGATCCAATAACCTCTTGGCTACCACCGTGGAGCCGCACGCCTGCATCCCCGGCTCTTCCTCCCTCCTCTCCCTCCTCTCCCTCCCCCCACACCCCCCACCCCCCCCAGCGCCTGGCCCCTGCGCCTCCCAAACAAAGCCGGGGGCAGCGGGAGTGGGCGGGTAATTGCTTGTCGATTATTTATGTGGCGCGGGGAGAGGCGGGGGATCGATAATGGGCCGGCGGTGCGGCAGCAGGGGGGGGATGGAGGGCGTTTGTGTGTGTGTGTGTGTGTGCGTATGAGACAGTGAGAGACAGAGAGAGCGGGGGGGGGTGGCGGGGTGAGGGGTAGGGGCGGGAATATAAGCAGGAAGCAGAACGGCCAGGCGCTGTGTGGTGCAGCTCTGGTAGGCTGTGGGTTTGTTTGTGTGTGTGTGTTAGTGTGTGTGTGTCTGTGTGTGTGTGTGTGTGTGTGTGTTTAGGCGAGGATGTGGGGGGGGGGGGTCGTTCGTTTGTGTTTGTTCCATTTCTCGAGCTGGCGGTCTGCATGCGTGCTCATCTAGGCGGACTGAATCTGGGTTTGTTTGTGTGAATATGTCTCCTAATGTGTGCGTGTGTGGCCAGTGGTGCAGTGTGAATGCAGCCAGTGAGCTGTGGCCGTTCACCGACAGCACGCCGAGTAATTAGCCACACAGGATTGGTGCGAGTTAACCAGGCCTCGGCCATCCCTCTATCCATCATTCCATCCATCATTCCATCCATCCATCCATCTCCAACCTCACTCCCTCCCCCCTCTACCGCCCCCTGCCTCCTCTTTAACCCCTTTAAACTCTCAATATGATTGGGAGAAGAAAATTGGTTTTATGTCCAAATTGTAGAATGCAAAGAGAAAGAAAAAGTAAAGAATTAGTGAAACAAAAAAAATGCATTTTCTCACGTGCACATTCACCATAGGGCCAAACGTTTTCTGACATATTCATATTCAGAGGTCATTTTTTCATGTTCTAGAGTAAGTCCCGTACATTCTACTCACGGAGATCTGAATGCAACTGCACTAAACATTTCTAGAACAGTTTCTAACTTTGAGTTCTTATTGTGCTTCAACGTACAGTAATACTCTCTGGGCACGACAGGCCTGGATAAATCCTGGACTCCATCCAACACGTTTGGGTGCTGAATCGCAGACTGCATGATTGGCCGTATTACGCTGTATCACTGATTGTGGTTTATAACAATACCGTGTTGTCCCAATCTCATGTGCTGTACCACCTCCCAATAAAACGCACAGAAAGTGCAAAAAAAGGGTAAAAAACATGTGAGAGTAAAATGAGTCCAAAGTGAGGAGGAAATTAAAATCAAGATAATTGGAGCGAAAACGTAAAAAACGTACAGAATGAAAAGATGAGAGTGAGGAAGTGAGCTAGAGACAGATGCTCACCCCTCTCCAGCGCTCTCCATGGCTCACCTTTCCATCGACCCCTCATCATTGATTATCTGGGGCCCATTAGGGCCCATTGTTAAAAACAAATCATTAGGGCCGCTCGATGGGCTTAGAGCCTGGTGCTCCATTTGTCTGGCCTTAAATGGCACTAAGCTCACCGAACATCTGCAAGGCAAATAGGGGAAGGATGGAGAAAAGTAAAGAAAAAGGGGGAGCGAGAGAGAGAGGAAGTGGAAAACATGGGAGGTTAAAATGGGGATGAAGAGGGGAGAGGGTGAGAGGAGGAAATGAAGGAGAGAGAGAGAGATGAACAAAAATAGGGAGTGAGGAGATGCACAGAGTGTGAGATAGCGGTAGGGAAAGAAGGGACGGGGAGAGAGTGAGAGAGATGGAGGGCGGGCGGGAGAGGGGGAGAGAAAGAGGGAATGAGCATGGAGGGAGCCTCATCCATTTTAATGAGCTTCCTGTGTAAATGTGTTCCTGCGGAGAAGGAGCCGAAGGCGGCCGCGCGGCGCTCCTAATCCCCCCACGCTCCCATCATTAAGGGCAGCCCTGTCGCACGCACACACACACATGCACGCCGCCACAAACACACACATTTACACACACACACACGCGCACACACACCGCTGTCGCCACTCTGACAGGTCGTCACACAACAGTGAATTCCCCAGGAGCCCCTGGCCTCACTGCAGGCGGAAGAAGAAGAGGAGAGAGAGAGAGAGAAAGAGAGAGAGAGAGAAGGAGAGCGAGGGAAGGAGAGCGAGAGAAGGAGAGAAAAAGAGAGAAGTGGGAGGGGGGGGGGGCTTCCTGTGATATAGTTTTTCATGATTATGAACCCACCTTGCGTTTGTGAATCTGCCCATTTTCAGTCTCATGCAAAAACTAGGTGAGTGTTTTTGCCGAGGCTTTTTATAGCATGTTTGTGGTTTGCCAACAAAATGCAGAGATAGGGCAAAAAGAAAAACACACACACACACACAGAGCCTAAGAGCAAAACAACTAATGTCTGCCACTCCTCCCTCAAAATTGCCTCCTATAAAAGGAGGAAAAGAGGGAGAGATGGAGGAAGGGAGTGTCAGACACAAACTCTCTCTCTCTCTCCCTCTCTCTCTCTCCCTCTCTCTCTCTCTCTCTCCCTCCCTCCGTCTCTCTCACTCCCCATGATTAGGCCTAATTATGGTGGCGCAGACGCCTGGCAGCCCCAGTCATGCAGCTTTAATTGACCGTTATTCATCTGCGGGCTAACGCCAGGCAATGGTAGGCAGTGTGTAAGGAGAGGGAAGAAAGAGATGGAATATCAGAAGAGAGGGGTTGGGGTTGGGGTGCGGGGGGGGGGGGGGGCTGATGGGTGTTTGGCATGCGGGAGCCATTGCAGGGTGGATTGGAGTTTCGCGGGCGCCTCGGCGTAGCCCAGTGGAACTGTGCGTCGCGAGGCTAATTGCTAGCCCAGAGGGATTAGGCCAGGTGATTACACACTGGGCGGTGTAATTACATAAGCAGCGGCGAGCAGGGCCCCGGCTCGCGGCTCCGGGGTCACGCGCCGCAGCAAGATTAATTGGAGCTGCCACTGGAGTGCGAGGCACCGCCGGAGAGAGCGGTTATACGATTAGCATTAACATTTCAGCGGCGGAGGCGATCGATGAATGGTTTTCACCCCCTCCCCCTCTCAGGAACTGGCTTCAACCCCCCCCCCCCAACACACACACACACACACACCTCTCCGCACTCCAATGTGCGCCCTCCCTCTTTGCAATTCCTCCCTCTCTCTCTCTCTCTCTCTCCCGCCTTCTCCCTCGTCATTTAGCGAGGTGGGAGACATGCAGGCGCTAGCTAATTCGAACACGGTTGCAAAACAATATTTGCGGTCGCATGCGTCCCAGTGTTGGTTTTGATTTTTGTTGTTTTCCTCAGCTTGTTTCCCGTGTATGCTTTTGTGTGGTGGCAGTCGCACACAGCTGAGCTCCGGCTGGTGTGACGGCAGCAGCTCATGGGGAGAAAAAACAAGAGAGAGAGAGCAGAGGGAAGAGGAAGAGGTAGAGGTGTGGGTGGGAAGCTGGAGAGTGAGTTCAGAAAGGCCCTGGAGGACAGCTGTGGCTGGAGATGTCCGGCAAGCATCATCATCATCAAGACCAGATCCTCTGACCATGAAGATTAGAAGAACTCAAAGAAAGAGGGATCGAAAGAGAGACGGGACTAAAGTGAGACGAGAAGTGGGAGAGGAAGTGAAAGAGATGTAAAGAAGCTGGTATAAAGAGACGGGATGAAATGGAGTGATGAAGAGGGAGAAGAGAAATATGGAGAGGTGAAAGAAAGACACGAACAATACAGATATTTAGAGGTCACAGAGAAGTAGAGAGACCGGAGTAAAAAAAAAATAAATAAAAAAAAAGATGGGTTAGTCGGAACAAGAGATGGAGAGAGAGGGAGCAAGGTGAGAGGCGCCTTCCCCCCCCCCCTTAAGGAGGACAAAAGACGAAGCAAATAATGGAGAGAGGCCTTTTCAGAAGCAGACGTTGCAGGACGCTCCATCTTTTCACCGGCTTCAATGCAGCCAAGAGAGCGAGAGAGGGAGGGAGGGAGGGAAGCCGGGAGAAGGGCGTAAAGAGGGGAGAGAAGAGAGAGAGAGGAGGGATGAGTGTTAATTAGAAGGTCCTTCAGCCCATGGCCCCGGTCAAGACACAGGGGCCGCCCCAGCTGTCGGAGCATGACACACTGGCATTGTGCATTCAGCTCTCATTATGTGTGTGGGTCTGGAGTTGTGTGTATGTGTCTATCTGTGTCTATATATTGTGTGTGTGTGTGTGTGTGTGTGTGTGTGTGTGTGTGGCGGCAGGGGAAGGAGAGGCTGCAGTCCAGGGTACAGCTATGGCCAGCGGCGCTTGTTGTGGCGTGGCAAGACTGATGAGGCACTGGGGCGACGTGGGGGCCTCTGGAGCTCCACTGATAAAAATACACTGCATACATTGGTGTGTGTCAGCGTGCGCAGACTCACAACGCCGGAGCGGAGACACACTTGGAAGAGAAACAAAATTATAAAAAAACTAGTCATTAAGCCATCATGCATTATACATACCTCCGCTTTTCTTTTTTCCCCCCATTTTAACGTATTCAGTCAAATTCAACTTTGGCCTAATGGTGTCCTTGTATATTTGTGTGTGCAGAGATCTGTCCCACCCGCCGCCCCTCCTGTCGCCTCCCACGGCCCCCCACATCGCCTTAGGACCTCACCTGCGGCCCCCGTTCCTGGGCATGCCTTCCGCTCTTTGCCAGGCCCCTGGTGAGTTATCAGTGATGCCTCAGCTGAATAGCTGATACACATCACAGCACCCAACAAAAATGGGGTTTTCTAACATTTGGGATTCTTTGCTTACCAGTGTGTGTGTGTGTTTCCTTGTTTCCATCACAGGTTATGGTTTCCTCCAACCAGCTCAAGCTGAGATCTTTGCTCGGCAACAGGAGATGTTTAGGAAGCAGAATCTGGCCAGGTGTGTATGCCTGATTTTGAATGTTTCAGGATGTAATGATTAGGGTTGCAAAATTCCGGGAATATTCAAAGTTGGAAACTTTCCATGGGAATTAACGGGAATTAACGGGAATATACGGGAATATACGGGAATTAACGGGAATATACGAGAATATATGGGAATTAACGAAATAAACTGGAAATCTTGTGGGTAATTTATACTAACTGTATTTACCTTGTCATATACAGACATAAATATAAACATTTTGTTTTGTCATAGGCTGATTTGAGCCCTGAGGAAACTTTGGACACTTGACTATACGCTTCTGCATCGTTGTGTCATTCTTAACATAGGTCTTTGAACAGTATTTGCAAATGTACACAGCCTTTCCTTCTACATTGAATGGGACGAAATGCCTCCATACATGAGAGAGTGCACGTGGCATTGTTCTGTAGAATAAGATGAGAAAAAGTTTGTAAAAAAACGCTAATGCAATGCCAGAGATATAAATAGTTAGCCAAACAATTGGAATAGTCTGTAAAATTTTTACAATTGATTGAAAAATTAATGGAAATAGGCTAGATGAACAGATGAACAATCCTCAATCAGCATGCTAATATATTTTCCCCAGTAATATCATGGAAACTTACCTGACTAGTCCTGCACTCTACAGCAGGCCTCAATAGTGCTGTAGTGTGCAGGATGCTGGGAGTTATCTGTGCATGTGATGGAAGAATGCACAGTGGAGGGTTGAAACTCAATGTGCAGCGTGTGCTTCATTCCATACATCTTTAAGATAGAGTTTTTAATGATGTTGTTATTGCTCAGCGTTTAATTTGCGTATTTTTTTTTTTTTTCAAAATTCCCCAAATTCCCGAGCTAAACTTCCCATGGAAAGTTTCCGGAAAGTTTCCGGAAATTTACCGGAAACTTTCCGCCCCTTTGCAACCGTAGTAATGATTATAGAAGCTATTTAAAATATTAACTGTAACCACAGTAAAAAATGTTTGGGGATGTGGCTTTTTTGTCACATTAAAGTTCCGCTTTTTAAATTGTTTCAAAAGAAAACTTCTGGATACATGTAAAGTTGTAATACACAGCAATTTAACCAATATTTAAATGTGAAATAATGTACAGTTTTAAACCAATGGCATGGGTGTTAAAGTCTCGATGTGTTTCACTTCCTCAGACTTGAGATGTCCGCAGAGCTGCTGAGACAGAAAGAGTTGGAAAGTCTTCACCATCGACAGCAGCAGCAGCAGCGTCTCCTGGGCTCCGACTCGCTGAGAGCTCTACCTCATGGCCTGCCCCTCGACCACCCGGCCCTGCGGAGCCTCCACGACATCCCAGAGGGCCACCCTCTCCGCGAGGAACTGGCCCGCCGCTCAAACGCAATGCTGGTCCTTCGCCACGGGGCTGGCACGCCCCTTCTAGCACTCAGCCACCAGCAGCATCAACCCGGGGCGTCCTCCACTCCCAAAGACACCCAGGCCCAGAGCTCCGCCGCTGGGCCTGACGCTGACTCCAGGAAGGCCCTACGCCGTGGCCCCCAGATACAGTTCCGTGCTGGGGACCACACAGGTGGAAGAGAGGACAGAGGAAGGGAGGGAGACAGGGAGGATGAGGAGATGAGGGACTCAGACAGCGAGACAGAGATGTACACAGAGAGGCAGGAGAGCGTTGCTGCCAAGTCCATGAGTAAACCCAGGGACAGAGAGAGGGACGGGGGTAAAGACACTGGAAGCAGGGGGGCATGTGACAGTGCCAAGGAGCCTCGAGAGAGCTCGGGCAGGCTGAGCGCCCCCTGCAGCTCAGCAGGTACAGAGTCACCCAGTCGTCACCTCTTCACCCCTGGACTGGGCAAGGCTGACGTCAAGTACCACCTGCCCCCTGGGTTCATGCCACCGCTGCCTGCTCTTCACGGCCAGTCGTTCCCCTTTGGGTTCCCCTACGCCAACCCGTACTTTCACACGGGTAAAATACTCCAACACACACCCACACAGAGACACACACACAGACACACACGCACACACACACACGGCGGAAAACTGACATGTGAAACCCATTAGTGTCACCGTCTGTTTGCGTGTCTCCAGTGTGGAGACCTCTCCCTGTTAGGGGCCCTGCCTCTGACCCCGGTGTGACCCCCGAGCACACCACCAGCAGAACAGACACGTGGGCAGAAAAGAGGGAGGAGGGAGTCTGGGCGTTCACATATAAAACACACACACTTCTTGTTCATATACATAATAACTGCAAACACAACACTTTCTGTTAACAACCTTAAACTTGATTTTATCATTAAACAAATTCCCTGCCTCCTTGAGCAGCTAAATGACATAAAAATAAAAATAAAATCTGGTCAGTAGAGGTGGGCATATTTGTTAAATGATTCATAATCCCCAGTTACTTGATAATCATTTAATAGTACAAGAGTGAAATGAGTGTGAGGAGCTGATATTATCTCTTATATTTTGATAATTCTTTCGGTAAATGTTGGTCTGTGGAGAAATTCATGATTTAAAAAATGTTATGGAATTCATTTTTTCCTTTTCAAACTCATTGTGGAAGATTAAACCAATTTTAGTGTCCAGTTTCTTTCTAAAGTGCAGTTCAAAATATGTTCAAACCCAATACTTGGGTTAAGCTGGCAATTTTGGCGTTCCGCATCAGCACAAACGTTGAACAGAAGCAGGATCCTCGCTCTCAACAGCAGCTTTGTAGCCAGAGTTTACATTGACACATCATTTTCACCCACTGCTGCTCTTTCAGGCTCCGTGGGAGGTCTTTTCATGGATGGGGAGGACTCGGCCACGGCAAACCCTGCGGAGGACATCAGCAAGTGGAGTGTGGAGGACGTGTGCGGCTTCATAAGCAGCCTGGCCGGATGTGCTGAATACACACAGGTGAGTACGTGGACGGGTGCGAGGGAGGGAGGAGGGAGAGAGAGAGGGAGGAGGAGATGGAGGCCGGGGGCAGGCTGACTGGAGAACAACAGTGACCAAGTTAAAGCATTTCAGGCTTCTCATCGTTGAGGGTAGAAACACTAAACCGAGCACAGCAGCAGTTTATTGTGAATGTGTATGAATGAAACGTGTATTTGTGTGCAAAGTTGAATATTGTTCCAAAATGAAACATCCAGCTTTTGAGAAAGATACAATACTTACATGATGATGTGTTTAGTCATGAAGTCATTTAAAATCGCTAAGTTATTCTGGTTGTGGCGTTAAGACAATCCTCACTTTGAATTCAGTGTAGAGAAAACCAACTTTAATTCTAAACAACACATCTCAGTAGAAAATAGCTTTATCTTCAGAAAAATTCATGGAAGAACAGTAGTGCAGTGTGTGTTCTAATGGGCTTTGTACTTGGTTGGTACTGGTTAGTTTTCTGAAACCCAAAAAATTACTCAGTCGTGATCGACAACATCACTTGTCGCAGCCTGCAGATAAAGTCTAATATTAAAAAATCATGTGTCCAAATCGCCCGAAATTCAACACCACAATTCCTTTTGCCTTTAACAATACACATACCAAGTGCGAAGCCATCAAGATGAACGGTTCTCGAGATAAACAAACCACATACAGACAGACACAGATTACTGGATTTATTAAATAGATTAAGACTCAGGACAGGAACCGATTTCTTTGGCCACTGTGGACAGAGATGATTAGTTTATCAACATTTTCTCCACAAGTGGATTCTCTATCGTAAAAGGTTGCAATAGAAATATTCAACAATCTTTTTTTTCCCCCTCTCAAAAAGTGGAATGTAGCATTTTGGAATAGAGTCACCGTTTTGTCGGTTGTGTGAGTGGATGTACAGGTTTGTGTTTCGAGTGTGTGTGTGTGTGTGTGTGATGGGTCCTGTGGCTGAAGCGGCTGTGTCTTCGCCAGGTGTTTCGGGAGCAGGCCATTGATGGAGAGACATTGCCGCTGCTCACTGAGGAGCACCTGCTCAGCACCATGGGACTAAAGCTGGGGCCTGCGCTCAAGATCCGCTCACAGGTACACACACCACAGACCAGCGTGTGTGTTTGATCAAGTGGACTCTGTGTCTGAGTGTGTGTGTTTCTGTCCGTAGGACCAAGACAAACTGCTAGAGTAGCATAGCTTATTATTCCCTTAAACTAGCCCGCCCCACAGCCTGTTTCTGCTCTCTCTCTCTCTCTCTTTACCATAAAGTTTATAACATAACTCTATTACGTGATACTCCACAGGATGCACTGACAGTCTTGCGATCTCGTCTCCTCAGGTGGCGCGTCGTGTCGGCAGGCTTTTCTACATGACTGGATTCCCCCTGGCGTTCCCTTTCCCGCCTTCTGCCGCCCTGCGCCCCACAGAGCGGGATCGGGACACCCCCCTGCCCCACCCTCTGTCCCTGTCCCACAGGCCCGCCTCCACCAGCAGCAGCTCCTCCCCCTACAGCGGTCCCATTCCAGCGTGCTCCTCCCCCAAGCAGGAAAACGGTAACGGCTCCACGGTGGCGGGAAGATACGAGGCCAAAACACCTTCGTAGGTGCTAAGACGCAGGGGTGAGGAGGGCGAACTCAACCACAGAGATGGACTCCTAGGTTCTCTTTACTAGACTCCCCCCACCTTGGGAGCTTGATGCTGAATTTTATGGGAAAACTTGGACTGGAATAAGAGGACAACTGGACAATATGAACCACAGCCGGCGAACCAATCAGTCTGAGTTTGTCTGCAGCGGCTGTAGTCGAGCAGAATCCAAAGAAACTGGGTTGGATGGGAGACACGTGAGGCGACAGAGGAACAGAGGAAGAGAAAAGGAGGAAAAGGAGACAGCTGGTCACAGACAGCCTGCCAAAAAGAGGAGCGAAGCCCTGCCACAAATGCGACATTCTTGCAAGTCAGACAGTCAGACGCTAGCGGAAACTCTTCCTTCCTTCCTGGGCTGGAGGAAGCTCTGCTAACTCACTTTCTTTCTCTGGTCTGTATCTCTGCTCTCACCACAAGCCCTGCAGAAACCAGGAATTAAAAAGGAGACGCCTCCCTTCTCTTTTCTCTCCCTCGCTTCCGGAAGCCAAACAGCAGCGTGGAGCCGTCTCTTCAGAGGCTGGAGGCGAAGCATACATGCTGAGCAGCCACAGATCTGACCAGCTCCCTCTTTATCACTGCAACTATGCATTCCACTGTCCCAATACCAAAGATGACCGGATGTGTGGAATTGGAACCATGTTTCACAGTGTGTCTGCTTCTTTTTTTTTTTTTTTTTTTTGCATTAAGTCTCAGAGAAAAGACTGGTCCAACAGGGGAATGCTAGGCTTGTGCCTCACATGATGGACTCTAGGTGGAGCTGTCATTTCCCGACATACAAAGACTTAAAATACCGTATGTCGGAGAAATGGAAAAGTGTGTACGGCTTATGTCATTGTACGCTTGTGTTGACTACTGTGGGAGGTAGGAGAAACATGCAAAATTGTACAGAATCATGCTTAAGATGAAAATATCCTGAAGGTTACATACGTGGTACTTTTACTTTTTGTTAAATGTAGTTGCACGAATAAGGTTTTCTTTACTGAAAAATGTGACTTGCTGAACTTTGGTGGTACTTATGTTCATACTTTTGTTCTGCCATTTTTTTTAAGTGTAATATTAAAAGACGCTCCCAATCTTGAATGCTACTTCAGCATATAAATGAGGAAAAAATATTTATAGGACTTTTGATGTAGTAGATAAAGCAGATTATGATATGTATTATAATTAGCCCTTCAGATGGATTCCAAAGATACTTTTACTTGGTTCTCTCTTGGTTGCAGGGAAAAGAAAGGCACAAAGCTCTTAATGCAAATGTTTTGATTTTGTTATGGATTTTTTATTTTAAACCAACACAAGCAATGAATTAAAAATGGTCTCTAGATTTCCCTTCAAATGTTTTGTCTTCATCCTATTTTTCTATTCACCACACGGGTGAAATAAATCCTAAAGAAATTCCTCTGTTTTCTCCGTTCTGTCATTTGTGTGCATGTGTCAGAACAGCGTCCATGTGCCCTTTCCTCCTCAGGTGTTTTGTGGTTCTTCTGTAAAAAGTGTGCAGGAGGGAGTATATGTGGTCTTTTGAAGGGGAGGTGAACCACGGGGGGCGCAGTTCAGGTCAACACCGGCCATCAGAGTGTGAGGTTCAGCTACAGGCCAAGGCCTCCCTGCCTGTGGGGATAAACCCGACCCTCCTATAACACCCACAAGCAGGACCAGAACCAGGAAGTACTCCCCTTCCTCCCCCAAGAAGTTACACTGAGGCTTTATGGTCTGCTTCTACAGCCCCTGGCTTTAGGCTGGGCATCTGAAAACGACTGCTGAGGAAATGTGGCAAAACTAATTAAAAAACGTATATCCTAATTTGCAGAGTTTAAGTTCTACTCCCCTGCCTCTGCCCTGTGTTGTACACAGGCAAACATGTGATAGTTGTTAACCGAAAAGGCCAGGATCACCTTTAGTTCGGGGGTGAAAGCTGCAGTAAAGCTGAGAATAGGGATAAGTTAGCGTAGGAAAGCCGTGTCTGAGCATGTGAATACACAGACAGAAAAGACAGTGGTCGGGAGAGAGGGGCGGGGGTTTGAGGAGCTGGCACAGAAACAGACCAGCCTGTGTTGCTGCTCTACCACCTGGGCAGAGAATCTTGGCACGGCATCAGACACCACCCTGCCAGCCTGGCACAGCACTGCTGCCTCGGGGCTCAACACCCGTCTCTCTGTACCCCTCCTCTTGGCCGGCCCAGCCTGGCTCGGCCCAGCTCGGCTCGGCTCGGCGCTCTCTCCAAATAGCCTGTCCTCACAAAGCCTGAGGGTGCCTACAGGTGTGCACATGTATGCAGGACACAAATGACTAATTTCAGGTGCATTTGTGCATCAACATGCACGTACATGCTTCAATTAGTTAGAAAGAAACAAATCAAGTGGGGAATTTGTCTTTTTTAATAGAATTTCAATGCTTAATCAAATCATATCGCAAACACATTTGCACTGTACAAGTTACAAAAAGCAAAGAAAATAGCAGAAGTTCAGAAATACTGTGAGAATAGATGGCTGGTAAAGTGGAGGGAGTAGAAAGTCTCTCATGTGAGCGGCGATGAACCTCAGTCTTCATCAGACAGCTCCAGGTCCTCCACCACATCCGCGTCTCCCTCTGCCAGCTTTATCAGAGCGGAGGAGGACAGTGGCTGAGGAGCCTCATATTCCTTTTCATCCGCTTCACCATCATCTGGAATACAGACAGGAAACACTTGTTCAGCGGCTAGAACATGTATGAAGCCCAGCGGCTACCGGAGGTTACATTTTGATAACTCCTAAGCATGAAGATGTAGATATTGCTTGATCGCTCAGGAGAGTCGGCAGCAGAGAAGAAGCTGGTTTATTATTCATTTGTTTGCAGTTTCGAGTTTGGGAGATTTATGTTAATGTTAAAACAAGCATATGATTTAATTAATAAACTAAAAATGAAAACAAAATGAAGAAAATTATATACGGTTTGGGGAACCTGAATGAATCTGGCCCCTCTCCCTCATAGCACTTAATTCAGATCACTGACACATATTACAAAGGAGAGCACTAGACTCTCTAAACTGAGTGAATACAGAATATTTGTCATATTTGCCCAAAACAATTGTCAAACTATTTATCAAATATTAAAATACCGCTGATTATTTATTGATCAACTCAACATGATCTCTTGTTTATTCCACTTGACTTTGATTCCTCAATATTTAGTATGTGGATACATGCGCTTATTACATGGGATTATGATCTCATCTAAATCCAAAGTGAGTAAATACATACACAACAAATGAATAAACACAGGGAAAATGATGATGTTAAATATGAAATGGCATGATCTGTTAGTGCTACCCGTATTCTTGCATTTTGGACACTGATGTCCGACACTTACCAAAGTCTCCTCCGTCCATTCCTTCATCGCTCATGTCATACAAGTCTTCAAGATCCTCATCATCATCTGCCGCACGCCTGCTCTTTTTACCTGAGGAGAGAGACAATGAAAATCATTACACTGCATTGAATTGACTCGAGTGTTACTTTGTTCAGACATTTCAAAGTTTGCGTTGGTGCGCCGCTGATGTGCGAGCACGTTGGAGACACCTATATGTGGGCCAGGTATCAGAGGCAGCTGGAAGTGTCTATTTCCTCCTGAGATGGAAGTGAGAGACGATTACAGAGACGCTGCGACTGCTGCTGCACAAACACCCATGACAGTTTACTACTGGCAATTTCAGACATCTTATGCTCATGGCCTAAATATAGCAAATGGAGATAACAGGCAGGTTCCAGAGCTACGACGATGATGATGGGAGAGTCGGTGTGTATGCTGGAGAGAAGTAGAGAATTTGTCTGAATCGTGTGTGTGTGTCTGTGTGTGTGTCTGTGTGTGTGTTGTCTAGCCAAAAGGGACAACTGGGGTCCATGAGCTTTGAAGTTGAGGTGTGATGAGAGGCTGAGGGGATGGAGGAGAGAGGAGCAAACCAGAGCTGCTTCCTCTGTCCGCTTTACCGTGAACACACACTCCCACACACACACAAACAACTTCTACTAAAACACAAGACATCTCCCTTCCTATCTGAATATAATGACGACGAACATGCTCTCGTTCTCTTCCACTCTTTGTTGCTCACAAGGTGCAAAGCAGACATCAGGAGTACATCAGAAGTTGCCCCCAAATAACCTGGAAGACGTATTACTTCCACACACGGACACCACCACCACAGAAAACACACACGCACACATCAATTTAAATCATCAGTCTCCTGCTCTCGAACTCCCCCTCTTTCCGAGAGTGTGTGTGAGACCACAAAGAGCTTTGGTGAGCTGCCCAAAAGCTTTTGGCTCTTCAAGACTGGACGACAAGGTGGTGGGTGTGCCTTTGTGCGCTATCATTGAGATGTGCATGTGTGTGTGCACGTGCTGCGAGGACATGTGGGGGCAGCTGGTTGAGGCCCACGGGGCCAGAGAGAGAGAGAGAGAAGTAGAATGAGCGTGGTTGACGGGGAGAGAGGGGAGTGGGAGCGTCAACTCTGGCTGTTCCGCTGGGCTGGTTTGAATTAGGAACCCCGCCGGGATCCAAGCTTGTACTTCCGGTCGGGGGGGGGGGGTTCCAGTTCATGTATGTGCACAGGGGGTTGGAGGGTTGATGAACAAGAGGTGTGTGTGTGTGTTTTGGGGTGGGGGCTAGAGAAGCCCGTCTGCCGCTTGCCGGCAGCTGCCCATCCGTTTGTGGGGACGCTCCCTACAATGAAGTCCAGATGCATCAAAAAAACTGCCGCCTACTCCTTTCCTCTGTGACCTTGGGAAGGCTTGTTCAGCTTGGAGTGCGTCCGAGTGTGAAGGCGAGGTTACAGCTGCCTGTGACCTACGAGGGACCTCGAGTGGACAAGACACAGAGCTGAAAGGTGCCAGCTCCTCTTAGCTGAGAAAGAGCTCAACTATCTGTAAAGAGGGTTTTCTCTTGAGTTAGGTTTTGGGATTTAAGTTTTTGTTTTACAAAAATGGCAACTTTGGATTTTTTTGTAATTCAGAGCAAATACTTTGCAGGTCAGGTGGTGATCGATCGTGAGCAGCTGATCCTGATGGTGGACCATCGACCGTGAAGGCAGCTGATCATGGACAATGATTACAAGAAGACTGCTTGACATACAATATGCCTACTCACATTTTCTACCATAACTGGCAATACCTCCTCGATTTCTATTGTAATTGCTGCTCCATTTATCTCCATCAGATATTTTCTTGTGTATAAATACTTTAAATATTGACACACCATTCCATTATGCTAAAAACTGTTTCTTCTAATAATTGTTGTAAATATTGTTATTGTGTGTTCAGCTACAAGCGGCATCTATTGCACTTCTGTCCGATCTGGGAGAGGGATCCTCTGTGAGGTTCCTACGGTTTCCCCCTGTGAACAGGGTTTGTTTTGGTAGTTTTTCCTCACTCTTGTTGAGGGTTAAGGACAAAGGATGCTGCATCTTGTTAACCCCTATGAGACAAATTGTTATTTGTGAATATGAACTATACACATAAAACATAATGTATTGAGGTCATCGATTTCTTGAAGCCAAAACTTTTGTCCCAGAAACAGACACAAATCAAACTCCTCTGTCATCACCTCTTAACTTTGCTTTTAGTGAAAAACCAGGCTGTAACAAAACACAGCCCCCTGGAGGCCAATATGGGATGTACATCACAAACAAGTTTACCAGAAGTAACACAAAAACTTTGCACAACAATATCATGAGTGAGTGAAAAGAGCGACTGAGATTCAGGTTACCTTTAATTTGGAACCGTGCTTCATCTCCCTCTGAATCGCTGTCAGACTGAAACAGGTCCTTGAACTCTTTCTTGTCCTCTACTTTTTTCTCTGAAATCCTCTTACGTATGATCTCAGGGAGGTCCAGATCCTCCATCTTTAATACAACACAAACAGGGACAGATTAAAGCACAAGCCTATCCAGATGATGCTCATGATCATCAAATAATTTCTCTGCTCCACTATACAACAACTGTTTCATCATTAATAATATTATTTATTTTATTGGTTGGATAGTTACCCTGTCTTTGCCAGATATTTCTAGCTGGATCTCCTTCTCCCTCAGCTTCTTCCACTGGCTGTAGTACTTGGTGAGAGGTGTCCCTTCCTCCTGGAGCTTCTTCTCCCAGGCCGCCTGAAAGAGAAAATGGTTATTAAAATTAAATTAAAATCGTTGTATATTTGGATAAAGAATGTATATACAAAGTCGTGGGTGTGAATAAGAGCTGTACATTGTGTTAAATAAGAAGCAGATGAGTGCTTGATAATCATGAAGATCCAGGATGGTAGAGTATCTGTTTTGATGGAGGCCTATTCAGTTTTCACAGGTTGATTCTGGCTCTGAACTGATGTTGCACAGCAACCGCACAACAATTGACCAGGAGATAGAGATGGACACACAGACAGTGATGAGAGTGAGATGTGAAAAACAGACGGATTGAACAGTCCTGACCGGGGGAGAGCAGCCCATCCCCAGCCTTCCCCTAAAGGTATTTGTGAATGATATTGATTAGACCCAATCATATTATCCAACCAACAAATCAAATTGAGTGAACAGACCTTGGTCTCCTGCGCCTCCTGTTATCTTAACACATTTACCACTTGGCTATTAAGTTGGCTGACATGTGTGCTCGAGAAAAAAAAAATGAAATGAAAAAGCTCATTCTGAATTCAGCCTACACTCACAAAAAAACAAAACAATAAAAAATTCCACTGGAGAGACACCAACAACAGACACCAGTGTGACCTGGATTAATTAGGCTAGCTCTCAGTTTGGGTGACATGTCAGTGGGGGGGTGGGTGGCCAGAGGGGGGCCGTGGCCTTTTACACAGCAGCAGCAGCAGGGCTGTCCCCTCTCTTTCGCCTGCGGTGACACCTCCACCACGATGCCAGAGAGTGGATGCCATGGCGACAGCCTCTGCTGAGCAAAGAGTCGTGGCGACAGGGGCTGGCGCTGCAGCAGAGCCGTGCTGTCTGTCTGTTGTACTTTGTTAACAGACACACACCCACACACACACGCGTGCACACGCAGACGCACACACACGGCTACTCATTAAGGCACAGGCGCCTCTGGTTCAAAGGCCCATAAGAGTTTCCAATAATCACAGGGTTGTTCTAAACCTGTCTTTGAGTTTACACAGGGAGGTGTTATCAGTCGCTGCCTGTAGGGGTCAGCGGTCAGGACAGTCTGCAGCCGCAAACTCAACTGGACCAGAGTCCAACAAAAAAAACAACCTTTCTAATCTTACTGTTCCTCAACCAGAGAAAAGTGTCTTTACACTTAAACTCGTACACTCTGCCCTTTTCATGCATCTTGAGTTCATTCAGGTAAAACAGCATCTACACATTGAGAAGCAATTATTATATTATCATGCTGTTGTTGTGGAAATAACTTATATTTACCAGAAAAAATCAATCGAAATTTCTACCAACTATAACCCATTTCCAAGGCGAGTGGATGGAGCTGACTGATTGTTGAACATATTTGTGAACACCCAACAAACCCACCATAGCAGCTGGCATCATCTTGTCTACAGCTGGCAAACTGACAACCCACTACCCTCATTAGATCTGATTTATAAGAGGGATTAATGGACAGACTTCTCAGATTAATTAATTTCAAATGTCATCTTTGTTGATTATCTCTCCGATTCTATTAGTGCTGAATAGAGCTATGTTCTGTTTACTGTTAGTTTTGAGATCTCGTCTGGGCATGAAATGAGTCAATCAATATTTTAGAATATTTTAATACAAAACTAAATGGTTCAGACCTGTGATTTGTTGTACATTAGTAAAAAAAAAATGACATTCTTAAAGAGAACAAATGAATAATGGTCACCAGCAGAAGCGTTCATCAAACTGTTTGCTCTGGATATCTGTTAGATTTTATCTGGTTTCCATCTGAACCATCATCAGCTTTCAGATAGGTTGTGTATTTTGACCAGGTGTTTCCTCTGGTTAGACATGCTGCCAGGGCTAGCTTTGCATTTCACCTCACGAATATTGCAATGAGCAACTATCTACGCTGAATCTGACAAGAGTAACCACAATTGCGACAGGTTTGGACTCATTGCCCTGACTCACTGTGACTTGAACAAGCTGCAGGCAACACGACATGGCAACTTTAATCTTGCTCCCTTTCTTTATTTTTATTCTCTTCTCCTCTCTCACCCAGATGTGATCGCAGGTAGCAGGTTTTTGGCATCATTTGATTGATCACAGATTGGTAAATCAGATACCTGGTAGTCCAAACTTAATTTAGTCCCTAACCAAAAACTTACAAACCCGTGCGCCCAAAACTACTTATAACACAAATGTTTAACTATTATTAATCTGCCTTGAGTTTCATTTTATTAAAAATCTAGAATAAATGGCAGGAAACAGAGGAGACAAACTGACGAGAAAAACAAATGAGTGTAAAAGGAAAAAGAAGCTCTGGAGAGGCCGAGCTAGATTTAGAACAAGACAGACATTCCCTCTCACACACTCACCACAGCGGTAGCATCGGCCACTCCGAAGGCGGCCTTCTGTCTCCGTGCTGTGATGTGGCTGCTGTTCTCCTGTACCTTCTCCAGTAGCTGGCGCACCGGCTTGCAGTAATTGGCCACTTTGCATTCCTTCAGGAACACTTTCAGCTGCAGGGACATGGGGGGGTTAGAAGGGACCAGTGTAAAGAACCATGCAGTCTGCCCATATTGTGTATTCAGGCACGGCAGAGGTGGGTTTGTGGTCGTGTCCCCAAAGAGGAACAGATTTGACCTCGTGAGACGTGAACCAGAGTCATCCATTCAGAGAAGGATTAAGCTCAGTGTGATGTTCAGTGTCACCATTTCCTTCTGAGTTTATACAGAGGTGCAATTCTTTAATGCTAGAATGTGTCATGTAAAAGTGTGTGGATATGAGGAAATAAAGTCAATTCAAGTCACCAAACTTATTTCACATGTACATTCCAGGATTCATTTCAAGGATGTGTTACCTGAATGACGGTGGGGAGAGCGAGTTCTGGGAAGCCAATGGTGCAAGCTTGAGTGTGGAAATATTCCAATATCAGGTCATACAGCTGGTCAATCAGTCCGTCCTAAGGATTCAAACAATATTCAGGTTAAAAACAGATGTGTAAAATGTCAATGCATCATTGTCGTCATTGCTGTGCGACTTCATTCAGAGGGAAAAGGATTGTTAAAATGAACAGTGGAGGCCTCTTAGCAGAGTTCCAGACCTCTGAACCTGCCCACATTTATGGCTTGTTAGGCAATGCTAATAAATCTGTGGCGGCGAGTTAACTTAAAGCCCTTTTTACCAGCAAGAGAAAAGATTACAATAGGCAGGATTAATAAGGGGAGGACATCTTCCTACATACATGTATATACCTTTATGTTTGTACAAGTTAATCCAAGTTCATGTACAGAAATAACTTTCTACAACTGAAAAAGGCGCTGGCGAGATGGATTTGCAATTTGCTCCAACACAGGAGAACAGCAAAACAAGAGAATTCTCCCTCCAAAACAAAAATCAATCTGAATGAAGAGAAACAAAATGGTTAAGTCGGTCAGATTTTAAGGCCGAGCATGGTCTCGCTGTCACACAGCTTGTCCCTTGAAATCTGTCACCTCTGGCTTATAAACTGAGAGACATCAAAGATTACTTAGAATGCTCCCATGCCAAGTCAGAAACACTGATCAAAATATTAAATCCAGCCTGTAAATTGTTATATTAATAAGTGGCCACAAGTATTACATTTTTTTTTTTTAAATTATAACTTGGGGCCAACCTGTGCAGTTACCAGGACTGCTTTGGTCTGCATGAAGCAACTGTCCCCATGTGATCAGACAAACTGTTCACATACCAACTGCGCATGCTGCAGATTGTGATCAGTCCATAGTCACATTTATACAATTCTTTTAGTAGTCATACAATGACAGCTGTTAACTTATAACATTGGACTCAAGAAGAGGCAGGAAAGAGAGGCTTGGCCGAGGTGAAAATATTTTGTCAGTCAAAAATTTACATTTTTGGGAGACAGATGTGAAGATAGAAAGAAAAGCTTCTTCTTGATTTTTATAGCTGTTGGCATTGCAGTTGGCGCATCCCAGCCATCGACTGGAATGGAGTGAGGGTCAGTATATGAGCATCAGTGGAACGCCTCACTGATACAGACCCTCAACAATACTCTAAATGAAAGTGCATGTGTCCACGCAACCAGAGACCGGCTGCAGCTGTCTGAGGATGTGGAGAGGACGTCCCAGCATGTAGCTTTACTTCAGCCTTGTTGTGGTTGTAACCATCAACAAACTCAAAAAAAAAAAAAACTCTGGTCACGGCAACCTGAATGGACCAATGACAGCTTTGCGATCTCCATGTAGCTGCCACAGGAAGTTACTGTCCATTAAAGAGACCCTATATGTATTATTTGCATTGTCAAAGCACATACTGTTATACATCTATGATTCAACGTTTACTGAAGATAATATAGATAATAAATATGGAGGGGAGAGTAAATGAAAACATCATAAGAAAATCTTAGTTGAGTCTTTGTGAAAACTTTTTTAACGTGCGTTTCATATCTAAGTGTGTTTTTTAATGTTGTGTGTCTGCGAGGCAGGGGTTGGTGGCAGCTGCCCAGGTGACTGGAGTGAAAACAGCCCTAGCAGGCGGAGTGCAGGGGATTATCCCAGAAGGCCGTGCTGCAATCCTCTTGGCTGCAGCGCTGAGCGTGGTGACTCCGGGCCAGTTTTAGAGCCCTGACAAGGGGCTTTCAACGCTGCCCTCAATCCCCTCCTGTACACACGCAGACTACCACACAGTGCCAGGGAGTAACATGAAAGTAACGTTAACTAAGACCTGAGGCACTCATCTGATCAGCCGCTCCTCCTTCTCAGCACAACAAAGACACACGGAGCGGATACAAAGCGCAACACAAGCAGGACAATCTATCGCCAAGAAAATAAATTAGTCCTCACTAGTGGCGGATCAAAGACAAAAAAATGTACCTTGTAGGCTTTCTCCATCAGGTTGATT
Organism: Limanda limanda; assembly: GCF_963576545.1. NCBI lineage: Eukaryota > Metazoa > Chordata > Actinopteri > Pleuronectiformes > Pleuronectidae > Limanda > Limanda limanda. The sequence continues at coordinate 16,316,772 of NC_083642.1, forward strand.
TTGTTCAGCTTGAGGATGACGGCAAAGTTGATGGGCTTCTTGCTCATTCGTCCGGGCTTCTTGTTAAATTCCACTTGTTGGAAGATCTATAAAGAAAAAGAATAAACCAGCAGCACTGAATTTGGATCCAATGACTAAGAAGTGATGAGCTTTGTTCATACAATAGAGCAAAGCACATCGTTTTCAGAGAACAGAACAGTGAGCAGTACCAGAACACAAAGCAAATACAAAATGCATGGGCAACATGTGACTGTGTGTATATATATATACACACACACTTTTTTGTTAATTCGTGTCCTTGTGTACTCGTTTATTATTCAAGGCCACAACTTTTGAACAGAATTGGAAACTGTGACCATATTTTCTATATTCAAGGAACAACAGAAATCAACTACCTCTACAGTGCACATGTAATCAGCAAGACATTGATATTAGTGCTTCCACTTCATTTGACATTTACAGTAGTGTTAGAGAGATGACACATTTCTATCTTGGTATGGACGTACATGCGAGCCAACGTGTGGGCTTCTCGTCTACACGGTTAAGCTTTCATATCTGCCCACAGTGCACAAGTGAATTTCTGCATTGTATTCGTATATGAAGCTATTTCTGACACCCTGTATCTCTGTGTATTTGAGTGTGCGCGTGCATATGCATGTGTGTGTGCGTGTGTGGTCGTTAATGTGCTCAGTGTGTGAAGCAGAGCAACGCTCCTGGTCGGTGCTGTCTGTACAAACATAGGATGTGGTGGCGGTCTGCGGGGGAGCCGGGGGGAAGTGGGAAGGCATGGGCCAACCCTGGTGCATGCACATGCAGTCGAACATGCACGCACGCACGCACACAGCTACTGAAGCAGGAAGCTCCAAATCATGCACCCCCCTCAGAGATGCGAGAACACACACAGGCACAGACACAGGAGGAAGGGGCTGCTGCTGCTGCTCTAATTAAAACAGTAGCAGCATACCTCCGCCTGCCTTTAACAAGGGGAACAGTAAAGGAGAAAAAAAATACAGGAAATATAATGCGTCACAAATAAACCCAGCTTGCTGTTGGGGATGGCCGCACTGGGGAGTGGGCCAGAGGCAGAGAGGATGTGGTCTGCACAACATGTTAGGACCAGAGTGGAAACCACAACCGTGCCTTTATCGGGTCGGTCAAACTGCTGCAAACACGCACCCACACACACACACACAAACAGACAGATGACTCCCAGCGGGCCGGGCTAGTTGCTGTCGCTAGCACACTGTTCACCTCCAGCAAGCCACAACACCGCCCCACAAATAAACACTGACATACGTTTGCACACAAGAAACACACAGAGACCACACAGTCACGCGTTTCACACCTGACCCGGAGAATGTTGTCAGTTGGTGACTTGCGATTGGTTTGATAAGAAAGGTGTCTCTCTCTCTCTCTCTCCCTCTCTCTCGCTCACACACACTGAGTTGTAACCATCGAGGTGTTTCCTCCTGAGCGCCTTCAGTTGTGGCCGTTGAGACCAAAATGCCTTTCATACACCACTGATGTGTTTCCACAGCAAATGGAACATGTCATCGCCTCCACCTTTTCATTGTTTCCACTTGTGACAGAAAACAAACTGACTGGCGTTTATTCTGCATCATTTTAAGCGGTGTGAGGTCTTCAGGTGTATATGGTGAACTGGAATATGAAGGACTTCAGATTCGACTCCTGGAAACTTTGACCTTCTACATAACTCTTTTGCAGCTGCCTGATCCTGTAAGACCCTTGTGGAGGTTACTGCAGATGACATGTCTTACCTCCAGGAGGAAAGGCAGCACAGGTACAAATGTGTTGGTGCTGCTGGACAGCAGCGTGAGGGCTCTGCAACAGTGCATCCTCAGAGGGTAATACTTTGATGAGGGCACCAATCTGTTCAGGAGGAGAAAACAGCGGTCAGTGTCTCCCCCTGCTGTTCGGAAAATGTATACAACATCATATATTCAAACTATACTACTTTCTAGCATTGAAGACTTTTGACATCATTGGATATTGTCCAACATGTACAAGTTAAAAAAACAGACGTTATAATAGATTTACTCACTTGATGGTTCCAATTATGACCTGGCAGAGTGGATAGATGAGAGGCTGGAGGACATCACTGGGGTACAGGGTGCCGAGCACACGACACCAGAGGTACAGACAGTGGATGAACTGCCAGTTATACACCGACTGGTATGTTTCCTACAGTACACACACAAGCAGAGTCGTGGTTTAATTACAGATGCATAAAATTAGCACATGCTTATGTTTGCATTGTGATTTATGTATGAGTACAAACTAGCAAGAAGTAGGGATGCACCGATCCGCTTTTTTCACCTCCGATACCGATACCGATATCTGAGGTTTAGTATCGGCCGATACCGATCCGATACCGATACTAATTAAACAGTCGGATTCCCCTGGTCCGCACCAGTTCTAAGTCACCCGCGGGCGAGTTCACCAACTTTGCAGCTCTGCCAGTTCCGTTCAAACTGAGCAGGGCGGGAGATCCGGACCGGGACCCGTCCGGCACCGGGCCGCCGGAGGGACCGGGACCGGTAGCCGGACCGGGACCGGTAGCCGGACCGGGAGCGGGACCGGTAGCCGGACCGGGGTTCACAGCCGCCCCGGGGAAGCTAGCGGCGGCGGCGGGCGGAGTGGGCAAAGTTCCGGCTCCCGGTCCGGGCCCCGGTCCCAGGGCAGCAGCACAATCAGCCGGCAGCCCGGCTCCGGGGAGCCCCGCGGCCCCGGTGGAGGCGGCTCGGCTCGCACCGGGGCCGCGGGGAGAGGCGCCGGACACTGTCGGCTCCGCACGTTGCTTGCGTATGACGTCACTCACAGCGCACAGCATAGAATTACACTGAATAGATCAGCCGATATGGATCGGCCCATTGTCACCGATACCCGATCTAGAAATTTCTTCAATATCGGTACCGATACGATACAAATATCGGATCGGTGCATCCCTAGCAAGAAGGTGTGAAAAACATCAGGCTGGTGAGAACAGACTAGAAAGTAGCTTTGTGCTCTTTTGAACTGAAGGGGCCGTGTCAATACCTATTTATCAAAGAAGAAATAATCTTACAATAAATAAAGGAATCTCACACTGACTTTTTTCCTCAATGACCACTTGTCTGATTGATTTCAGATTTGGTGGGTATGTTGCTGAGGACACGAGAAAGTCTGTTTTTAGGATGAGTGACTGTTCAAAACAATCGATAAAGATTCCTTGATTTATTCCAAACTGCACTCAACACAACCCTCTTACCAGAGCGCATGCTCCACCTTGACAGACACTGCTTCAAAATGAGAATAAACCTTAAAAATCAGTTATTATAAAGTAGCAATACCCCTTTCCCACATGTGTAAATGTGACAATTTATCAATGCTTTGAGAGACTCTTCTTCAATCGCACATTTGAAAACCAACCTTTTTCTTCATGGTCATGGCGTTTCGGAGGTGGATGGCCAGCTGTCGAATGTAAATGAAGGCATGCTGGTAGGAAGCCTGTGTGTCCAGGGAGTACATCTCTGTCAGAGTGCGTTGCATGAAGTTGATCATGGGCAGCGCATTGGGAGATGTGAACTTGCAGTTCTGTACGTAGGAAATGTACATTTGCTGCAAAGAGAGAGAACACCACCGTAATCAGAAGAGATCAAAAATATCTAAGTCAACACAACTTGGGACTGGTTCTACAGTGACGACATGCATGCTTAACCATGCTGTGCTGGTATGAACAGTTAGGGGGCTCTTGTTATTAATAACTGATCTTCTGAGATCTCGTTCCTCTGAGGCAACGTTCATATCAGCAGATGCTTCTGGTGAATAGTAAACACAAAATGTTTCTCTATAACTTAGTAATGTGTTTTTTTATAACTAAACTAAGTAATCTTATTGCACTGACTGGACTCCAATTAGCTGTTGTTTGCGTCTTTAAATAGATATTCACATAACATTTCAAACCTTCACAAAGCATTTAAGTGATATATTCAGTATAGACAAGAACAACACAATGATTGAGTTATTGCTTAAAATAGATCATGTTTGTTCATTATTATAACTAAGAAGATCTGACATTATAAAACCGGTCATACAATATGATAATTCCAAAAGGTGTCATTTGTTTTTTCTTGCCACTATACAGGCTTGATGTGTCTGAAGTGTTTGTAATGACCTTAACAGAAAAAATAAATAAAATACAAATGTGTAAGAGTGTAATTGTAGCATGATCTTGTTATGGCCTAATTCCCTGTTCTAACCCATTTAAAATCTAGGTTCCCTGTGAACTCCTGAATTCCTGCATTTAGCTCACCTTGAGAATGGGGTTCAGATACATCTCTTGCTTGTGTCTGCAGATTTTGTTGAGGGCCAGGAAAGCCAGAACTCGGTTTGTTTCCTCCCCTGTGCTCCACTGCTTCAGCAGTTGCTAGATACAAACACGTTAAAGAAATTTAAGGAAAAATACAATAACACAAGGAGAATTTATCCCAATGAGCCCTTCCTAGGGTTTTTGTCCTACCTTTCCCAGATGGCGACACTGTTTGGGCAGGCAAAGGTAATAAGGCACGAGCTGGTTGGCGTGACGCAGGACAGCCCTGATGACTGTGGCCTCTGTTAGACAGGATAACAGCTACAGGTGCAGAGGGACACAGCAGAGATGTTAGAGGCAAAATAACAAAGGATGTTTTCAGGACGTAAAAAGGAAGATGAAAAATCTGAAAGTAAAAGCAAAACAAACCTGAACTACTCCACTGACGTACATCTTGATGTCAATGTGATTCTTCTGCCACTTAGGACTGGATGATGGCAGCACAAGCCTGAGAACAAAACAGAGGAAACCAGAAGGAGAGGTGAGCAACCTTTCTAACTGTCAACATGACGTGAGAGCAGCAGGTGAAACATCCACTTCATACCTTTTCTGGTCTTTTTCTGGCTTCAGGTTGAGCATCCTCTGCAGGGCCACATAAATGTCTCTGATACAGAACAGAACCAACGAGTTGAACACTGTAGAACAGATAAAGAAAGGGTTATTCATATTAAAAAGGAGTCCAACATTTTGTGGTTGTCAAGCAAAATCTATTCATCTCATAGTAAATTACACAGCTTTTAATTCAATAATGTGAGATATTAACCAAACCATGATGAGTCATGTTTGAATCTGTTAACAGAACATTATCAAGCACTTTCATTTTTATATTTCTGTATTAAAAATATTTCTAACTGTATACAACGCTAGAATGTTTGTACTGGAGTCCGAAAAATAATATCTACTGCAAAGTTTTCAGGTTTTCTGGATTATTTAAAATACAGCTTTTGACAAGGCTCTGTCCACACACACAGCTTTTTCCGATGCAAGTTGGGGTTTCTGCAACATGCAAACTGTGATTTAAGTTATTGAAAACTGAGCTTCTGCAAAAATCCATTCAGGGTGGAGATTTTACAAAACAATATTTTAAGTGTAGACATGTAGACAGAATAAAAAGAGTTTTTGATTTCTAATGTCATTGTTGTTAGCCTGCCGAAAAAAGCGTATACTTATGAGTCCAGATTGGTCACAATGGCTTAACGGGGGAATATCCTTATATCGCAGCTAGATTTTTCTGAGAGCAAAGGAGGAAACCTCTTACCTAAATGGACATTTAGTAGATACCTATGTACGTGTGGGCGCAGCTGTTAAAAAACTACTACTAGTGAACATTGAAACATTAAACTATTAAATATGCGATAATATGGCTTTATCAATACATCTAAATAAAATACTGTATAGTGTAATATCAGTTTTGTTGGTTGAAGTGTTGCTCTGTGCCATTAATGAAACCTATTATGACAGACTTTTTACAGTCACTGTGTCCTGTAGTTGTTTTGTTAAATTTTAATAACAGCGACGTAGGAACACACTGTTACACACTGGTGAGTTGTGTTCAACTACAATTGCATTAAGAATTTTGACAGCAATGCAACAATAATAATGTCTATTAAAGCCCTCAAAAAGCCAATTCATTTGCCTGAATAATAATAATAATAATAATGAATAATAATAATAAATATAATAGCAGTATATAGTAATAATGGCAGCAACAACAGTATATATAATAATAGTAAATATAATAATAATGAAAATAAAATTTTTAGGGCTGCAAAGCAGCACTGGGTGGGCCCGAGCACATCCATTTTGAAGCGTTGCATGCTTTTTGTCTGAAAAAACAAAAATAACCAGTTCTGAGAGAGAGAGACGTAACCTTTGCAAGACATAAAGTTTCCTTTGATCTAGGAAGACTGAAATCAAAGGATTCATGGTCCATGTATGTCCGCGTTACAGAACATCGTGTTTTAATGGCGTGTAATCAAACTTTGACACCACGCCACGGTCACACCGTGTGATTAAAAAAAAATCTGTCAGTCAGTTTTTATCTCCATCTTGTCGTGATGACACTCATCTCAATTTGAAGTTGATCCGATGAAAACCCTGGTACAAGTGTATCAAAGAAAAAATGTGGAATATGGCCAAAATGGCCACTAAATGCAAAATAGCAGGCTTCCTGTTGTGTTTTTCCAATTGCACCAAGAGACTTTTTTGTTTGTCTGGTCATGATACACCTGTATATCGATTTTTGTGAAGATAGGTCAATGGGAACACCTTCCGGGGGTCTCGGGCTGTCTCGGGGGGCACCGTTGAGCCATTTTGCGACGCCCATTGAAAATTCCTTCAGAATATGTAAATTTTCACCACTTTCTAACTTTCTGCAAATTTTGGTAAGAAGTTGAGCATGTTAAAGCCCTCAAAAAGCCAATTCATTTGCCTGAATAATAATAATAACCAGAGACTTTTTTGTTTGTCTGGTCATGATACACCTGTATATCGATTTTTGTGAAGATAGGTCAATGGGAACACCTTCCGGGGGTCTCGGGATGTCTCGGGGGGCACCGTTGAGCCATTTTGCGACGCCCATTGAAAATTCCTTCAGAATACGTAAATTTTCACCACTTTCTAACTTTCTGCAAATTTTGGTAAGAAGTTGAGCATGTTAAAGCCCTCAAAAAGCCAATTCATTTGCCTGAATAATAATAATAATAATAACAAGACATAAAGTTTCCTTTGATCTAGGAAGACTGAAATCAAAGGATTCATGGTCCATGTATGTCCGCGTTACAGAACATCGTGTTTTAATGGCGTGTAATCAAACTTTGACACCACGCCACGGTCACACCGTGTGATTAAAAAAAAATCTGTCAGTCAGTTTTTATCTCCATCTTGTTGTGATGACACTCATCTCAATTTGAAGTTGATCCGATGAAAACCCTGGTACAAGTGTATCAAAGAAAAAATGTGGAATATGGCCAAAATGGCCACTAAATGCAAAATAGCAGGCTTCCTGTTGTGTTTTTCCAATTGCACCAAGAGACTTTTTTGTTTGTCTGGTCATGATACACCTGTATATCGATTTTTGTGAAGATAGGTCAATGGGAACACCTTCTGGGGGTCTCGGGGGGTCTCGGGGGGCACCGTTGAGCCATTTTGCGACGCCCATTGAAAATTCCTTCAGAATATGTAAATTTTCAACACTTTCTAACTTTCTGCAAATTTTGGTAAGAAGTTGAGCATGTTAAAGCCCTCAAAAAGCCATTTCATTTGCCTGAATAATAATAATAATAATAATAATAATAACTAGTTTAGCTGCCACAGTCACAATGTGAGGAAACACTATTTAAATAATAATAATAATAATAAGTACATGTGTATCAAAGAAAAAATGTGGAATATGGCCAAAATGGCCACTAAATACAAAATATCAGGCTTCCTGTTTTGTTTTTACATTGCACCCAGAGACTTTTTTGTTTGTTTGGTCATGATACACCTGTATATCGATTTTTGTGAAGATAGGTCAATGGGAACACCTTCCGGGGGTCTCGGGGGGTCTCGGGGGGCACCGTTGAGCCATTTTGCGACGCCCATTGAAAATTCCTTCAGAATACGTAAATTTTCACCACTTTCTAACTTTCTGCAAATTTTGGTAAGAAGTTGAGCATGTTAAAGCCCTCAAAAAGCCAATTCATTTGCCTGAATAATAATAATAATAATAAATAATAATAATAAATATAAAAATAGTACAGTATATATAGTATATAATATAACATAATATATATTTATATATGATAGTAATTATACCAATATAATAGCAGTATATAGTAATAATGGCAGCAACAACAGTATATATAATAATAGTAAATATAATAATAATGAAAATAAAATTTTTAGGGCTGCAAAGCAGCACTGGGTGGGCCCGAGCACATCCATTTTGAAGCGTCGCATGCTTTTTGTCTGAAAAAACAAAAATAACCAGTTCTGAGAGAGAGAGAGACGTAACCTTTGCAAGACATAAAGTTTCCTTTGATCTAGGAAGACTGAAATCAAAGGATTCATGGTCCATGTATGTCCGCGTTACAGAACATCGTGTTTTAATGGCGTGTAATCAAACTTTGACACCACGCCACGGTCACACCGTGTGATTAAAAAAAAATCTGTCAGTCAGTTTTTATCTCCATCTTGTCGTGATGACACTCATCTCAATTTGAAGTTGATCCGATGAAAACCCTGGTACAAGTGTATCAAAGAAAAAATGTGGAATATGGCCAAAATGGCCACTAAATGCAAAATAGCAGGCTTCCTGTTGTGTTTTTCCAATTGCACCAAGAGACTTTTTTGTTTGTCTGGTCATGATACACCTGTATATCGATTTTTGTCAAGATAGGTCAATGGGAACACCTTCCGGGGGTCTCGGGCTGTCTCGGGGGGCACCGTTGAGCCATTTTGCGACGCCCATTGAAAATTCCTTCAGAATATGTAAATTTTCAACACTTTCTAACTTTCTGCAAATTTTGGTAAGAAGTTGAGCATGTTAAAGCCCTCAAAAAGCCATTTCATTTGCCTGAATAATAATAATAATAATAATAATAATAACTAGTTTAGCTGCCACAGTCACAATGTGAGGAAACACTATTTAAATAATAATAATAATAATAAGTACATGTGTATCAAAGAAAAAATGTGGAATATGGCCAAAATGGCCACTAAATACAAAATATCAGGCTTCCTGTTTTGTTTTTACATTGCACCCAGAGACTTTTTTGTTTGTTTGGTCATGATACACCTGTATATCGATTTTTGTGAAGATAGGTCAATGGGAACACCTTCCGGGGGTCTCGGGGGGTCTCGGGGGGCACCGTTGAGCCATTTTGCGACGCCCATTGAAAATTCCTTCAGAATACGTAAATTTTCACCACTTTCTAACTTTCTGCAAATTTTGGTAAGAAGTTGAGCATGTTAAAGCCCTCAAAAAGCCAATTCATTTGCCTGAATAATAATAATAATAATAAATAATAATAATAAATATAAAAATAGTACAGTATATATAGTATATAATATAACATAATATATATTTATATATGATAGTAATTATACCAATATAATAGCAGTATATAGTAATAATGGCAGCAACAACAGTATATATAATAATAGTAAATATAATAATAATGAAAATAAAATTTTTAGGGCTGCAAAGCAGCACTGGGTGGGCCCGAGCACATCCATTTTGAAGCGTCGCATGCTTTTTGTCTGAAAAAACAAAAATAACCAGTTCTGAGAGAGAGAGAGACGTAACCTTTGCAAGACATAAAGTTTCCTTTGATCTAGGAAGACTGAAATCAAAGGATTCATGGTCCATGTATGTCCGCGTTACAGAACATCGTGTTTTAATGGCGTGTAATCAAACTTTGACACCACGCCACGGTCACACCGTGTGATTAAAAAAAAATCTGTCAGTCAGTTTTTATCTCCATCTTGTCGTGATGACACTCATCTCAATTTGAAGTTGATCCGATGAAAACCCTGGTACAAGTGTATCAAAGAAAAAATGTGGAATATGGCCAAAATGGCCACTAAATGCAAAATAGCAGGCTTCCTGTTGTGTTTTTCCAATTGCACCAAGAGACTTTTTTGTTTGTCTGGTCATGATACACCTGTATATCGATTTTTGTCAAGATAGGTCAATGGGAACACCTTCCGGGGGTCTCGGGCTGTCTCGGGGGGCACCGTTGAGCCATTTTGCGACGCCCATTGAAAATTCCTTCAGAATATGTAAATTTTCACCACTTTCTAACTTTCTGCAAATTTTGGTAAGAAGTTGAGCATGTTAAAGCCCTCAAAAAGCCAATTCATTTGCCTGAATAATAATAATAATAATAATAATCCTTACAATTTCAATAGGGTCTCACCAGACACCTTTGATGTCTGTGCTCGGGCCCTAATAATCCTTACAATTTCAATAGGGTCTCACCAGACACCTTTGATGTCTGTGCTCGGGCCCTAATAACAACAAGCCATAGTTTTGACACACATATCAGTACTTGTAGGTGAAATGTGCGGTCTTACCTGAGCTGTCTGCCACTTTGTATCGACACGGACCTCCTCCTTCACCCTTTGTCGTAGCTACAGCTGCCTTAAAGGCCTGCGTGACCTCTCTGAAGAGACGAACCGTGGGCTCCTTCTTCATCGCAGCTTTCCACTCTTCAATCATCTTCTCTGTGACTTTGGTGGCCTCCTCCTTCTTAGATTTCTTGGAACCTTTCTGACCCTCCTCGACATCTTCGTCTTCCTCATCAGAGTATGCATCCTACATGCAAAACATGCCAGTATCAACATCTTTGGGCCTATTCAGACCTGGTTTTAACATCAGTCCTGAGAGATCCAATTACATGTGGAAAGAGCTATGTTCCTCTGTTCACATCTGACTTTAATATTTGTCCTGAATATGTCTCATGTGACCTCTTGTGATCGAATCTCACTTTACCACAATATGTGCAAATAAACACATTTAGATTCCACAAGATCAAATTATGTTGTTATTACCAAGTCTAAGTTTACAGATGAGTCCTATGACAATGCATGTGTGTTGCTGTATGTATGGGTTTGTATCAGCAAGTGTGCGAGAATAGAAATAAGAAATCGTAATTTGGTGTTGATATTGTCGCCATAAACAAATTGATCATGTAAGCACTGAGAACAGCAAACACTACTTAAGATATAAAGGGAAACAGAGTCAGAAGACATCAGCCAAGTAGAGTATCAGCCGGGTCCTTCATGTTTGGCCAAGGACTCATTTGTGTTCACACAGCTTAGAGAACATTGCCACATGCGTCCAACACTACCTCAGTATTATATCTGAGTGATTGGATCTCAGGACACAGTTCAGTTCTGACCACTTGTGTTTGGATCACCCGGTCTGACCGATGTGAACACACACACACACAAGCAGCTGACCTACCTTCAGTGATGTTGGCAATTTATGGTACTTTTTCTCATCCTCATCTTCAGAGCTGTCCGTGTCGTCGAAGTTGAGAAGAGTTTTGTCGTTCTCTTGCAGGAACTTGTAGAACTCTGGATCTTTGTTCTTTAACCTGGACAGCTGATCCTTGTGCTGAGAGGCCTGACCTTTCTTCTTATCATCACTATGGAGAAAATTCACTTGTCAGTCCCTGGGAGGCCATGGTGTAAGTACGATCACAACAGTGAAGTATGAGTGTGAGTCTGACTTACTTCTCTGAAGCTGCAGAGCTCAGATCTTTCTTCTTTTTGATACCATTCTGTTTGGGAGTGTCTTCTTCGTTTTCATCTTCATCTGCAGAATCAAAGCCTGACAGCAGGAACTCATCCACGCTGAGGTCTTCTAGTTTTCTACAAAAAACAACATTAAAAAAATAAGTTAGCCCACATGTGGGAAGAACTATACGTGGTACATGCTCTCCAGTTTCCAATTCAAACGTTTTAAAGTTGAGCTCTTAGCTCTTTAGCTATCTAGCCACATATATCCAATTAACAGACGTGTATTTAACGTTTTCTACTAAGAGTAAAAGTACTGGCCCCTGGATTAAAGCGAACTACTTCCAAAAGCCCACAACACTGCGTTAGCTTAAACGGCATGGGTGGCTAGGACACGTTCGTTCACGATGCTAGCTGAGCTAACACGAGTCTATAAGACAGCAGAAGTCCACCGAGGGGACGGAAAACTGTTTCCCTCACAAAGAAAACACAATCAGCCGTTAAAACGCGCCATAAACGTGTTATAGTTAAGAAAATGTGAACACACACCTTTTCTGTTTCCCTGCCATGCTGGATTCCTAACGTGACACCGCGAGACTTCAATACCCACAATGCACCAGTGCAAACCGTAGGAATTGGTTTTATGGTTCATGGGCAGTGAGCACATTAAAGCGTCTGGAAACGTAGCGAGAGCAACACGTTATTTTGGCCCATTACACAACGCTTATGATGTTTTATGTCGATGAATGACAGCGTTGAATTTACTCCCTTAAAATATGAACAGAACCAGCGTGATAAAACAAACGTCGGCGAGCACAGCAACCAGGAAGTTTCACTGTCAAAGATGTGCGGGCGAGAACAAGCAGTGTTTTGATGCTTTAACTTGAATCCTCGGCTGCAGCGGAGACAAGCAACGGACATATTTGACTTCTTCATGTGTGTGTCCGTCACGTTGCACAGTTACCAAGCTGGGTAAGCGTTCCAACAGGAAGAGAGCGGCGCTGTCACCCCGACGAGGACTGGTGGTGAGTTGAGCTGCTGGTTTCCATTGGTCTGTGACGGCAGAGCTAACGTGAGCTAAGCTAGCTAGCCCATACATAGAGTAAAACAAGAAAACTGTGAATTAAATGTTATTTTATTAAATGGTTGGATAGAGGAATGATAAACACACAAACGCCCCTTTCAAAAGTAGACAACAGTGATGTGCTTTGTACATTGTGGATCGGTGTTCGGTTGGTGGTGGTTTGATTCTGCAGTCGGAGCTAACCGAAGCAGCAGACGGTTCAGCTTCTAGCCAATCAGGTGGCTTCTAACCCAAACCCCGCCTATCGCTGTAGAGCAACTGTGTTTATCGAACGCACTTCCGGACTCTGGGCAGACGAAAAAAAAAGAGAGGGTCTCTTAAGGTCGACCCGCGGCGCGTCACATAATAAACAAATATCAGTTGGAAACGGTTGACATTTTTTTTTCATCATTTGTGTTTAACGTGTGACCCCCGCCCCCCCCACACAGCTTCTTATTTGAACTCCAGGAGCAGCGATGCCTCTCTCTCCTCCCGGACCTCCGGCTCCACCTTAACAAGCCGATGTCAGCGTTCATGCAGGTTTTTTTTTTGCATTGACGTCAACCGTATACACAGCCATACAGCACAAAACAGAGGCTTCCTTCACATGTCGTGTGCCTGAGTCAGAATATGGACAGATAGTCAGACACTGGGGCCACTTTCGAAACCAAATCTGACTGCGACATCCGCATTGTTCTCTGCCATCACCTGGAGGAAGACACTGAATCCCAGGAGCATCTCGACACAGCCCCCGGTAAAGAGACACATCCATTCTCTGTGCTGCTGCAGCTGCTGATAGCTGCTGTTATTCAAAAGAGATGGAGTGGGGGTTGGGGGGGGTTCTTCAGATCCCACAAGGAGGCTGATGTATGAGGAGAAACGTCCCTCACAATGACAGGGAATTACAGTGCAACCAACAAGATTGTTAGCATGTGCATGTTTGCCACTGAGGCTTTGTGTGGATGTCAGCCAAGGGTTTTGAGCCAGAGAGGGGAGAGGAGATTTTAAGAGACAAGCCTGGGATGATCAGGACCAGTGCTTCTCTCTGTTAGTTTGATCTGTGGAAATCGAGTTGTCACGCCTGCCCCCAGCCTCCCTGTATCAGGGTCTCAGTTTTCAGCATTGTCTCATGTTGTTACCTCCGGCATGAGAGCAGGTTGTCTTCTCATAGATGGCTGGTGTGGTTTGTGGTCTATTGTGTTTTGGAAAATGGGAGAGCCCGAGCTAAACGCCAGACAGCTGTTGTGACATTTGAGACGATGGACCTCTGCGGGACAGGTGTTCAGTTGAATGAGTGGATCTGAACAGATGACGACATTATTATGATGCACTGATCCTCAGACATTTGTGTGCTGGACTGGAGAGGAATGTGAAACTTAAACACAATCACTAATTTCTCTCAGAATTTGAAGTGATTAATATTCCAATATTTGACTCAGGAGGTTGTAGAGGGAGCTTTTTTGCTCAGTTTTGTTTCTCTATATTGAGTTACGGTAGCATACATTTTTCTTTGTATTAACAAACATGTTTGGTGAATTTAAATTGAAAATAAATCACAATTAAAAGCCCAAGATTCATCTACATCCCACTGCAGGATGTACTCGCTCGAATAAGAATATTCTGATAAAGTATCTATTTGTAAGCCTTTCGTCAGTTGAGCTGGGGGTACCTTGCTTGAATTTATTTTGGCATGTGATATTTATTTTATTTGGGTTTACCTCAGAGCATCCTAAATATTCCTCTGACTGCAACTTCTGATATGCTGCGTGACGATGGTTATGCAACGTCCTGAAGTGGGTTCTCCATCCGAGAGCAAAGCAGCTGAGTGTACAAAGAAAAAAAAGCAAACTCAGGCTGCATCCTCCTCTCCTCCTGCCCTGCCTAACAGAGGCTGCAGCTGGGATGAGGAGGTGGTGGGAGTTGGCTGCTGATTCTCATGGAATTAAACCTGTTAGTCAGAGGTCGCTGCAATAATAAACCAAGACAGTCCAATGGATGAGAAGCCAGCGTTGATTTGAGTTTAAGTAAAAGTCCTGTTTGACACTCTGTCTGTTGTCATAATTGTATTCAATCAGTTTTGACAGTGAATCTCAAGTAATGAGGCCAGCCAACGCTTTGTAATGGTACTGATCTTTCCATCATGTTGGTAGGTGTCATGTCTTAGCTGTCAAGATGCATGCCATAACAATAACTGTAGGTACAATGATTGCTCAGGACATCTGTCATTACACCTGCATCCCCACAGATAGACAAAGCTCTTCTGACTTTTCTGATGTCTGAAGACGTTTTTGCAGGACGGTGACGTTTGCATTAACTGACATTAAAACGGTTTTCTCGGGGTTTCAGTTGGCCAGAGTGTGGCCCAGGCCTGCGACCGCCACATCAGGCACCATGATGGAGGGGGGCATGCAGTTGCTCAACCGCGATGGGCACAGCATCTCGCACAACTCTAAGCGGCACTACCACGACTCGTTCGTGTCCATGAACCGGATGCGACAGCGTGGCCTGCTGTGTGACATTGTGCTCCATGTCTCCAACAAAGAAATCAAGGCGCACAAAGTGGTGCTGGCCTCCTGCAGCCCCTACTTCCACGCTATGTTTACCAGTAAGTTAAGCCCATCTTGTCCAGCTTGTATTCCTCTAAACATCGCCTGTCTCCACTTCACTTTGTGCTTTCATCTCTGAATGCCCATAAAGCCCATCATGTTCATGCGTCCGACGTTAAACTGCACATACAATTGCATTGTTGCTCATAGTTTGATGACAGCACAATTTGTGTGTGCAGTGAGTGCACCTCATCCTCCCAGCATCACCGTTTCCTTCCCCTTCATCCTGTCTGTGGCACAGGTGGTCTAATGAGGTGTGTGTTTGTCTCAGATTTCCTCCCGGTTCTAGACCTTTGTTAGGGAACAATGAGTCTCCAGGGCTGCCTCTCATCTGACCCGCTCACTAACTGTCCCATTTTCACAGAGACCGTTGATCTTTTACTATCAGCTAAGCGGCAATGGCAGCTCTCCTGTAGATACTGTGTTTGTGATTTCTTCAACCTTCAGGAGATGGAACATGAAACCTTCTGACCCACTGTTAAGCACTAACACGCACATAGGAGAAGATGGTTTACATTTAGTCATCCAGTTAAAACTGATTAAATGGACATCAACAAATGAAGTGTGCTGATATTTGGCAGCTGCCCGGTGTACATTAGGAGCTGCTGTGTGTCAGTATGATTGAACAGGGAGGCAATTATATCAGTCAGCTTTTACGGCATATAACTCTAGGAGAATTGTAACCACTGTCATTGTGTGAGATGCAGATGAGATGTCGGAGAGTCGGCAGACCCACGTGACCCTTCATGACATCGACTCTCAGGCTTTGGAGCAGCTAGTCCAGTATGCCTACACAGCTGAGATTGTGGTCGGGGAAGGAAATGTGCAGGTAAGGCTGATGATTTCCGATTTATAGAACAAATTGTTGTATCAGACTTTTGCTTTGACCCACCCCTATCTACCATTAGGGTTCAATCAGACTCATGATGTATTTCCACCTGTAATCGCCAGACGTTGCTCCCAGCAGCAAGTCTACTGCAGCTCATCGGGGTGCGGGACGCCTGCTGTAAATTCCTCCTCAGCCAGCTGGACCCCTCTAACTGCCTGGGCATCCGAGGCTTTGCTGACACACACTCCTGCAGCGACCTGCTCAAATCAGCACACAAGTATGTCCTGCAGCATTTTGTGGAGGTGTCCAAGACAGAAGAGTTCATGCTGCTGCCACTGAAACAGGTAAGCATGATACTTTTTATGACTGCTGCTGTGTCTTCTACAAGATAGTACTTTATAGAAAACATAGGTGGCATATTTATGGTGGGAAATTAACAGTTGTTGGTAAAGCTGTCTAATGGAAATTGCTTTTTGCGTTTTTTTATACCTCCTTTACCACAAAAATGTGCAGAGTCATTGGACCTGGAAATGAATGAAGATTGTTTCTATTCTCATTGCAGACAAAAGCCAGATGTTTATGGTGAACATGATAGACAAAACATTCTGGTTACGACCTCGTCTGAGTTTATTTTGTGACAAACGGAACAAAAGAAAACATGGAGTAATACTGAGAAGCATTTTATAACCTTGTCTATTGGCACAGTTGTATCCAATCCTGTTTTCAACTCCCCACAGACTTGCCTGAGGGAAATGCCCATCAGCATGTCGTGTTTTTAACACTCATTAGAAAATATCAGCTAGCTGCATCAATCACTGTTTCTTGTTGCTGCCATGGAATATTCTATCAGGCACAGGGGTGAAAATTCAATCTCAAAGGTGTTGGTACAGAAAACAGTTGGTAAACTACTGCAGTTCTGGTAACTTATTTACATAATGTGTAATTATAACCCATGTGGCGTCTTCAAACATTTTTCATGTCTGTGACACATTCTCCAGATATAGACGTTGAATGTCAAGTGAACGGTTTCAATTATGCAACCCCATGCCGGCTAACAGAACATCTGGTGAAACAGGCTGCTTCATAGGTTTCCTGTTATTTTGTTTAGCAGCAACTGATCTACCCTCTCAAAGTAAATCACCAATTGTTCATATGTGTAGCTAAATAGCTAAAGGCATGCAGCACATATGAATGATATCCTAAATTCCCTGCATAATTAACATTAGTGAAGTGGGAATTCATGTATTGAGTGAAGCACAGTGATGGACTGAGCGTGTTCATTTGAAAAAGCATAACATATTAATTCCACAATGCTATTTTCTATGGCTAACAATTAGCTAAGTTGAACACTAAAGTGATACGACATCCCAACATGATCTCCCGTGAATATTGTTTTGTCAGCCAACCTAATAGATTGTGTCATCCACACTTAGTCTCTTCTCTTTTTGGAAGGGGTTGATAACCTCGAGTCACGGCTGCACACTACTTTTACATCACTCTAGAAAGTTTACATGCAATCACAAAGTTTTAATTGGCCAGTAAGCCTAGTTGATGTTTATCATTGTAGATTTTTTATACCCAGGAAAATTGTGGGCTAAAAATTACAGAACCATGACAACACTTCTTCATTTGTGCCATTTTTGTTATTATAGATTCTTATAGCAATTAACAAAAAATAATTACAACACTATTTTGCTACAGATATACCTCCAGTTATGCAACTGATTTCATGACAAGTGTATCTCGGTCAAGTTGGATTAAGAGCGTAATATTCTGTCATGATTGGCATTGTAAGTAAGAAAGTATATTTTCAAATTCTTTCAAAGACATTTATTCTAGTCTCGAAGTCTCTCCTTTTCCACCCTGGACAAAATTTCTATCCAAACGTAAAGGTTCCCTTAACCGAGTGTAACCCCTGCTGATCCAGCTGCGGGGGTACATCTATTAAATACGCTGCGGTTGTCATGGAGACAAGCCGAGCCAAGTCCCAGCCACTGTTGCCCATGTCAGACTGTCCTCTGTTGCAACTCATGGGGGACTTGGAGGTAGGAAGTAGGTCTGTTGCTTTGTTCTTGTGCCAGTATGTACGTCTATTCACACACCAGGCCGAGTGTATTTAGTTTAGCTGGGATGTTGGATGAAACCAACTAAAGTCCTTTAAACAGATTGTCCCTCATCTCAGAGAGATAATATGTACTCCTATTGAAAAAACAGCATTCACCGTTAAAAAGTGCAGGGTCGTGTCCCCTGCAACCCTCATAAATAACTCCCCTGATCTGGCAAATGAACTTGGCCAAATTATCTCTTATTCCTGAGTTTGGCTCAGCAGCAACAAAGCTGTGGTTCCTGTCCTGGATGTGGTAATTAGGTAAAACAAGCGACATTATCACAGCGTCTGTGCTGTTAATAGAAGTGACAGTGTTGCTTACCTCTCTGATGTTTTTTTTAAATTTAGTTCAGGTTTTCGGGGGGATTCAGGTTAGATTTTTATTCAAGCTAGTTCAGTAAGAGCCACCAAGTGGAGCAGCAGTGGCCAAACGGTTTCTTACTGAATTCCCAAAACTATCAGAATAAACTGCTGAAGTGGCGTTGAGCAAGGCACAGAAAACCAGCTACTCCCTAGAGTGGCCCAGCTGACAGTAGATCAGACAGCGGCTGATTGTTAGTGAGTGTGTAGTGAGCCAGAGAATTCCTAAAATAAGAAAGCATTGTTTTCTGAGAAACTGCCCCGGTTAAATAAAGGTTAAAGAAACAAAAAGGCACAGGCTGCTAAAAGGTCAACAAAGTGGTTGCCCCACCCCCCAAAACCAACACACAGGACAGGGACCTGCTGCCACTGTAGGTTGATTCACAAGCCTGGTGATAAGGGATTCTCGTTCATTTTTACAGGAGGTAAACCGGCCTATGATTTCAAGTATGAGTATCAAAACATTGCCCTACAATTCTGAATATACCTTTAACTCGTTAGTTATGTGAAAATTCCTGAGAGGTCATGAATGGGACGTTGTTTTCAAAGTCTTTTTAACTTTTTACATTTTTTTGAAATTTTTTTTTATGCTTTGGATTTTATTGGCCTCAAAATAGCATACACAATCTAAAAGCCCATTATATTAAAGAGACACTTGAATGGCACATAGTAGAGAGAATGACTCAGTCTAGACCCAACAGTCCCCTTAAATTCAATCAAGCTGCACCAAATTTCACATGCTTATAGATCAGTTTCCTCGATATTTTTCTCACCAAGATCCATGAATTATTCTCTGGAAAAATTGTGAACATGTTGAAAAAGCTCTATCAAACAATGTTAAAGAAAGTGAAAATTTTACAAACAAAATGGAGAGGGGAAAACTTGACCTCCTTGGCAGAGTTAGAAAACATCCTCTCTTTTATGAAACGGCGTCTGTTTCAAGCGAATGTATTTTGGTTGAGCCAAGTGAGGTTAGTATTAATTAAAGTTTCGGTGAGAAGAGCAGCTGCCAACATCACTTCCCCTTTATCTTGTTCCCTATCTTAGAATAAATCCCCACAGCAGTGAAGAGACTGTGCTCAGGGAGCTTCACCCGCTCTGTCTGTGGCCTTCAAAGCCTCAAGACTGGATCTGCAATGTGCGTGTGTGGGCGCAGTCCGTTAAAGTTAAGAAGCATAAAGCCAGATTAAAAAGAGACGATTTTCTTTTATTCGTCTCCACTCTTCTGTTTTACTTTTTAATGTTCCTTTTCCCCCCAATCTGTCTGCAGTTGTTCTGTGACTGTGATAAATCTTCAGCAGATTTGCGTTTATATCCGGGCTGCTCTGAGCTCAAGGAGCTGTGAAATATGCCCCATATTTCTTTCATTGTTCTGTGAAGGATGTAGAAAAGCATGGCAGGATATTCACTAGTTTACTTTGGTGATGCTTTGCAGATGTTGCATTACACGTGTGACATTTCGAAGAAAACAATGGATGAACAAATTGTTATTGCTGTGTGCATAGGTGTCTCGTGCATCAACCTCTTTTCATTCATGCTGTCTTCCTTTTCTTTACATCTTTACATAAACACACACACTTTTATGCATGCAGTCGTAAAAGGGACTGCAGGGTGGGGCAGCAGCAGTAGCAACAGTAGCAGTATTTCTCTGTGTGACTTTGGATTAGTGGAGGCTGTTAGGCTATAAACTGTTGCCCTGATCTGCCCGGGGAAGACGACAGCAGCAGCAGCAGCTGGCTGCTCTGGCCCCACCCAGGCCTGCCAGCTTTAGGTTGATCTGGGACTTGTGCCAACCAGCCACTCGGACTGCAGCACTCGGTCGTGCCACAGAAACACACATACACATAATACTTACTTAAAATATATCACAGCACCACTACACACATAAAGCCCTTACAGTGGCACACAGGCATTAATGCTGGAATGGTCCAAGTTAAAATGGTGCCTAAAATTATTTGTTTAGCCACCATTCAGTCAGTATAAAGAGTATCAGGTCAGGGGAGAGAGAAGATAAGAGGAAGGAACAGAGGCAACAGCTCAGCAGACAAATTCAGGTACAACATACCGAAACTAACACTGTCTGGGGCCAAGACAATGTTTTCCTGTCTTGAAACAGATCTTTCACTGTCCTTTTTTCACAAGCAAATGCTGCTGTACGGCTTTTTGGATGGTTACAGTTAAATTAATGGCACTGTAGATTTACATCTGATGAAATAATTTATGTAAACATTATATAAAATCGGCTTTGTTCTCCCTCATCCAGGTCCTGGACTTGATCTCCAGTGATAATCTCAATGTGCCATCTGAGGAGGAAGTGTACCGGTCCGTGTTGAGTTGGGTGAAACATGATGTAGATGGTCGCAGGCAACATGTACCATGGGTAAGACTGGTTCCATCTCACCAGACATGATGTCTCAACTCTGAACTGTTTTAGTTAGACGATAAGGTACTTAACACCACCTTTCCCCATCTTAATCTGAATTGACCTCCCACCATTCTCTGTCCCTGTCAGCTGATGAAGTGTGTAAGGCTGCCACTGTTGAAGCGAGACTTTCTAATGAGCAATGTTGACACGGAGCTGCTGGTGCGACATCACTCTGAGTGCAAGGACCTGCTGATCGAGGCCCTGAAGTACCACCTGATGCCTGAGCAGAGGGGCGTCCTCAGCAACAGCCGAACACGCCTGCGTCGCTGTGAGGGCGCCAGCCCCGTGCTCTTTGCTGTTGGTCAGTGTGGTACCTACCAGGGTAGACTTTGGGGGCACATCCCATGTCACTCAGAAACTATAAAAATATGAGTATTTATGTAGCTGGGAGATAAAAAAGGGTGAAATAATTATATCCGATCTTGTCTGGTAGTTACGCAGTATTGTATCATGTAGTCATGTATCGTAGACATTATACTATGTGTTTCAAAAAGAAAAGTGGAAAATCTGATTCACCACGAGATTTGAATGAAACAAGCACTGAAAGCCACTTCCTGCTTTTTGACTCAGAGATAATATCATTTGTCTTTTTTAGTTAAGTTGTTTGAGAAAAGAAAGTCAGTTTAATGTAGTTATGTTTTACATGCTGAAGCCTTGCATAATCCCAAAGTCACTTACAACTAAATCATAGCAATTCGAGTACAGTTCCTTATTTTGTCTGGAGCCTAAAGCTGTTCATTTGCAATTACAACATACTTGTTTGTGCAGTTCATGAGAATATCATCATCCATTCATTCTAAGCCAGGAGTCTTTTTGGGTCTCTCAGCCAAAATAACCTGACAACCAGAACAACGATCCCTGAAATGATGCCACACTTTCGCCACCACCACTACACTGCTTGATGTTAAAATGGGGTTTTGTTGCTGTGTGCCCCAGGCGGTGGCAGCTTGTTTGCCATCCATGGAGACTGTGAGGCTTACGACACCAGGACAGACCGCTGGCACATGGTGGCGTCCATGTCCACTCGGCGGGCACGGGTGGGCGTGGCAGCTATTGGCAACAGACTCTATGCTGTTGGAGGGTAAGTGATGCTGTTAATTTCTAGCAAGCAACCATCTCATCACTCAAACAAACATAACGTTGTGTTATTAACTAAACCTGATTTTTGTAAAGAGGATTGGAAGGTGGTATATTCAGATGTTTCGACTATTTAATAGAATCCTGAGTGATAGATATGCAAAGGTTAAACAGCTGCGTCCTTTGGATAAAGTGTTAGGGTAAGTCTTTTAAAAATAGCTTTTAAAGTCGACTGTTGCCATGCGTTGCATATTTATGAAAAGATGATTCGAGGCAACATTTGCTATGTTAATCATCAAAAAGCCTTTTCTGATTAATTTACATCCAAATCTCCTCAGGTATGATGGCACCTCAGACCTGGCAACTGTGGAGTCTTACGACCCCATCACCAACTCCTGGCAGCCTGAGGTTTCCATGGGAACACGACGGAGCTGTTTGGGTGTAGCTGTACTACACGGCCTGCTGTACGCTGCAGGAGGTTATGATGGGGCTTCCTGTCTCAACAGGTACACACAGACAATTATAGTTCGAAGCTGTGATTTAGTGCAGTGTTTTAGCTTTTTTGTGTGTTTTCGAGACCAGATAGATCTTAAAGACAGTTAATTTATATAGTGAAGTCATTATATTGAATTGAAAGGGTTTTTCTCTTCTCTCAGTGCTGAGCGCTATGACCCTCTGACTAGTACATGGACCTCAATTGCTGCCATGAGCACCCGCAGAAGATATGTCCGAGTCGCAACTCTGGGTAGGAAATGGGCAGAAAACACATTACTGTGAACATACTGTTCAACTTTATGTTTACATTTTACAGTCTACATTTTAAATGTCTAAAATCAAGGGGGAGTTGTACCTTTTGGTACTCAAATCCTAATATTTACATTCTGAGTGTTTACTCCCTTTCCCCCTCCAGATAGCAGCTTGTACGCAGTAGGAGGTTATGACAGCTCCTCACATCTCGCAACAGTGGAGAAATATGACCCGCAGGTAAGTTGTATGCTGTTAAATTTATCATCAGAGGAAGATGTCTGTTGCCAGGTGTGGAATGTGAATGCAGAAGAAAACATATGGCATTATGGAGGAATGTATGAGCATGTGACCAATCCACTGTCTCTTGATCTGATGAACAGAGCAACACATGGACAGCCATAGCCAACATGCTGAGTCGGCGCAGCAGTGCCGGGGTGGCCGTGCTGGACGGCATGCTGTATGTCGCAGGGGGGAATGACGGCACCAGCTGCCTGAACTCGGTGGAGCGGTTCAACCCCAAGGCCAACACCTGGGAGGGGGTGGCCCCCATGAACATCCGCAGGTTAGTCTGGAAACAACTCACTTTGATATGAACAGAACTGTCTAAGGGCAGTTAAAAAGAAGTACGTCTTCGCAGCAGTTTAAAGTACGATAAGGAAAGAATTGGAATGAAGTTTACCCACTTTGAACAATGCACCAAAACATTTTCAACTGCTACAACTCAAGATCAAAACTGCACAAGAAATACAAGCATCATTCAGAGATAAATGTTTGGAAGACTGGTTCCATTGTTTGAGAGAAGTGAGCAACCAGAGCCACCAGAGAGGTGAGAAAGCAGCTTGCAGCCTAATCTGTTCCTACTTGTTATATTACAAAAGCTGAGCTACTAAGTTTAACTGCTGCAAAAAATGAGCAGGCCCCATACCAGTCTGTACCAAAGGCACCTTGTGTTAAAGTTACACAATTACATTACGCATGTCAAGCTTCATTTCTATTACTAAAAATATATGTTTTTTGCATTTGTTTATCTGACCTGTATATTTGAGCACGTCAGCAAAAAGATGTTAGGACAAATGACATATGACAAAGGAGCTGAGGTGGATCCAGGAAATGTGATTGAGTAATACACAGCTAAGCCATCAGGACAACCGGGTTCTATGATTCCAATTCCAAGTCACCAATCTTGCCTTAACACTGCAGTCTTTTCTGAGTTTCTCATAAGAAAACACCTACTGTGATAATTTTGCCTAGTGGAAAATCTTTTCGATTCAAGGGATGGGAGCCCTGATCATTCTTTACTTTTCCACAACAGTAGTTTCTTTTTGTTAGAAGATGAAAGTTGTCTCGCAGGTGATTGTCAAAGCAAGTTTGTCTATTGATGCAGGCTTGCATGCACACTCTGATACAGCATCAATCAGAGAGGGAGACGAAGCAGTCTGTGATGTCAGGACGCATCAGCACAATCCAGATATTCCCCTGGCCCCACACACACGCACACACACACAAACACTCGGCCTCTTATTTGAACACTATATTGCCATTAAGAAAGAACTTTGCTTATTTTTACTGAACCAAACAAACCCAGTATGTTGCCGACCAAGTGTGCGATTTCTGATGCTGTGCTGTCGATCCGTACCTAGAGGTGTGATGTGTAACACAACAGTGTTTACACGTGTCTCGCCACACCAACTCTCCCTTTTACCTAGACGGTTACCCACCTCTGTGTCTATGACCCGCCCTGTGCCTCTTATACAGAATGGCGAGACGTAATAAAGGTGCAACGTTCCTGCCATGAACAGGCTGGGTTTAAGAGGCTAATGTCTGGGATGTTTCAAGGCTTCTGCAGGATCCTGTTGACTGTGCAGCCCCATAAATAACTCATGTGTTAATCATCAGTGTGGCTTTAGGTGCTTTTATATCCAGTTGCTGAGAGGCTCCTTTTACACAGACCAAACATCACACTGTGTTCACCGCTCACCTGTCGCTCTCAAAACACATTTGGCACAAGCTGATGTTAAAATATTGGAAAAACAATAAATCATTGTTGACGACAGATAAAGAAAATGTTCAGTTTTATTGTCTCTCCCAACTTCCAAAGACCCGCTTCTATAATGAAGTTAAATTATAATTGGTAGTTCCTTTTGGCCTCAAACTGTATGACAGGATCATATGTCATTGTATGACTCGTACATCTAATTTTAGAATATTTCTGTCCCAATCTCTTTTTCAGTGGAATATCACAATATGAAAGTAATTCAAAGCAGACACTGCATTCAGTGTCAGTCACCAAGCACAAATGTCTACTCGCACTCTGTAATAAGTCTACCCATCCATTATCTATACCACACGTCCTTTGAGGGTTGCAGCGGGAGGAGGAGCCAATTCCAGGTGATATTAGGCGAGAGGCGTGGTGCACCCCAGGTCGCCAGTGTACCACAAAAACACATTCACACATAAGGACAATTCAAAGTCTCCAATTTACCTAACCTTAATCTGCATATCTTTGGACTGTGATGAATGAAGAATTATCAAAATGAAATGGAAAACATTGAGATTTCTCTGTTTCCAGGAGCACCCATGACCTGGTGTCTATGGACGGCTGGTTATACGCAGTGGGAGGCAACGATGGCAGTTCCAGTCTCAACTCCATTGAGAAGTACAACCCGCGCAGCAACAAGTGGGTGGCGGCCTCCTGCATGTTCACGCGGCGCAGTAGCGTGGGCGTGGCCGTTCTGGAGCTGCTGAATTTCCCACCACCCTCCTCACCCACCCTCTCGGTTTCCTCCACCAGTCTTTGACACGGGGTCACCACTTGGCTGAGCTTAGCCTCTGCTGCTACAGCCCAGGCTGGCTCTGGGAAGAGGCGCAACTGCTCGGTTTGAGATGGTGAGGAGGAGCGGAGGATGGGAGGGGACAGGTAAATGGATAGGAGGGCGTAGAGAAAAAGGGGAAATGCCTGGTTCGGTTAATACAGTACCATCAATAATTAGTGGCACTCTTGGTAAATATTTGCTGACCATCTCGTTAAAACATGCAACATAAGTCATGAATTCTAAATCAGAATCTCTGAAAAAATGGTTAAACCACTCTGGCAATTTTTTACCAAGAGCCAGTAATTCTGGAATGGACTCTGGATGCCTGAATGTCCGTGGTACAGCTCCACCATAAAGATACCAGCTCCCTCTCTCTTCAAGATATTCCTGGATCAAGATGTGTAAACTTTGACCGCTCTTTCCTCAAGCTCCTGGTTTTTTCCCCACCACTCATTGACCCACTCATGAAACGTGGTGGGTACTTCTGTCATGTGTGACGTAAATGTTTTGGGTTTGATGTTGCCGTCTTCTGCAAGATTTTTATTTAGATGGATTTCTAAAATGTATAAAAAAAGAAAAACAGAATGATTTTACTTTTGGAATGTAACGTTCGATTGGTGAAACCATGCATGTTTACGTACTGGCATAGACTCCCTGCGGGAGGATAAAATGTTGTAGTGCTGCCATGCCACACTAGGTGGCAGTCACAGGCAATGCTCTAAACCCTTCCCACACTGCAAGAGAGCATGGAAACCAGCGTGCAGAGAAGCTCCACCCTCAGTTCTGCAAATGAGTTTGGATCCTTTTTTCATCCAAAAACAGAACTATATTGAAGTGTATTTATTCATAAAATGTATAAATGATAATATATTCAGTTTTTAAAGATGCTTATAGAAGGACACAGATCAGACCTATGCCTATTTAAGAGTGTTATTAATATATAATAATTTATGTGTGTGATGTGCAAACCATCAATGGAAATGACAAAGAGAATGTTGGTGTGAGAGGAATTTGTTGGGTTTCTCCTGAGAGGACTGATAGTTGCATTTTGATATGCAGGATTTAATTTGCATTTCTTAATGTTTCTTCACTGCCACAAGCATGATCTCACACCGGAACACATGTTTACTACATTTGTGCAAAAAGCTTAATTTGCCTCACACCTATTGACCAGTCAGTGAAAAGACTATGTTTTATTTAATCCTGCGTCTCTATTGCATTTAAAAAGACACAGAGCGTGATCACTGCACACGTAACAGCCTAAAATGCATAACAAAGTGTGTACTACTGTAGTTTATCTTCAGTTTACCAACACTTGACCAGAAAGAGTCACGTGGTCGACACTTGGTGCTGTCATATTTCCCTCTACACTCCATCAAGTGTAGTGTCTTGTTTTATTACCTCATTTTTTAAATTGATCCAAGTTGAACTACAAACAACTGTATAATTATAACAACTACACTGGCTATAGTACAAGTGGTTCTACCAGTGATTTCCAATAATCGCCACCGAACTTGCATTTTCTAAAATAAATGAATCACAACATGAGTCTTGTCTCAGTTAAGAGTCAATACCTGGTGTCAGTTCAGTTCATGTGTAGCGCAGTGATAATTTCATTCCAGACTTCTAGGAAGTTGCCTTTTTTTTCTCCTTATTTTGAAGGATTTGTTGATCTGGATCTGTTTACTTTGGACATCTATGCGTTAGAGTGGACCCAGTAGAATCGGGGCTGTGATGGTCTTATGGAGATGCCGTGATTCTGTAAAGTCACCGGGAGACAGACTTAAAGACAAAAGGTGCACAAAACCACACAAGACTTTGGCCTCCATTCTGCTGATTCAACTGTAAATTTAAAAAAAGATAGCTAAAGTTATGGATGTGCAATTTCAATGTATCTGTTACTTTTTTAGTTTGTGTTTAATGTGGTGATACTTGTTTATTTATGTTTGTTATTTATGAGGAACTTGAAAATATTGAATTTTGCACTATTATGAAATGGAGCAATACTACACACTGTAAAAAAGGAAATAAAGTTGTTTTCAGATGTGATAACTTGATGACTTTGAATAAACAAACGCACACACTGATCGGTACAACATTTGAAAGTATATCCTTTAAATGAAATGCCTCTCCAAGTACTGCAAGCGTCTCACTACATGTCACTCTGGATAAGAGAGGCAGTTAAATGCCCAATGAAAACACATAAAAACACACACGCACACTGAAAGCCGTGTCGGTAACCGTGTTTGTTGCTAGGCTCACTAAACACTGTTGCTTGGTACCTTCCCAACATACTCCTCTTTCACAGTGATCCATGCAGACAGCTGAACACTCTCACTTTACCCTTCTTGACCTCAGTCCCATGGCATTCACACCTGTGGCGGCCGCTGCATGCACTCGAACCTATGAACTCCCACTCTCAATACAAACAGGACTAATACAGTAAACACAGCAAAATACTGCAGCTCTGAATGATGGGAAATGTGCTACGATTGCACTAAGCTGGTTTAACAGGACATCACATCGTCTGTGCACATACACACTCTTTTTCGATATCCTAGAGATGTTACTTATTTGACCAGAGGATGAACAGAAAGTACAACCATAAACTGAGCAATGAAACGTGTGAAATATGCCAGAGTGACATACAAATGTAAAAACACTACGAGGTGCTGCAGTTTTTTGTTGTTCTTTTACTGAAAATATGAGGTCAGAGTGATTTGATGATGCAGGGATCCCCTGATTTCTTGGAAGTTGACAGGATGTTTTGTAGAATGAGATGAATTCACATTGGTTACAATAGACAAGGTGCCAAGTTGTTTTTTTGGAAGTTACATCTGCAGCTCCCAAGATGGTTGATAGCACACCAATGCATGAAGCCATTTACTCATGTATTCTGGAACATACTGTATGCACAGCAGTGTGAGAAGTTTCATGGATGAATCATGTGTTACCATTGGCATCCAATGTTGAATTCAAGCTGACCACTGTCAATGTTCTCAAATTTCACAGCCACATAACAAGCATGAGAGGAACCTCAACGTGTGCAAAGAGGATTCTGGAATGTCTGACCGTCTTCTGTGTGTGTGCGTCACTAATTGCTCGAGCTGCGAGTCACCTCTGCTGCCAAGAGGATGCTAATGAGTTTACAGCTTGTCCATATGAGTGTGCTCACTCCGGAGGAGCTGCTGCAGCTGATCCCGGGGTGAGGGGGGGGGGGGGCGGTCAGTTCCTCCCACCGGAGCCTCTCCCCTTTCCCCTGGTGTCAGCCGCTGCAAAGCCCTTATCGGGCCATGGAGATGCTGTCATTCTATGTGGAGGGACTGAAGTGTCAGCTGCACCGCTGCACCTACGAGAGGCAAACACTTCTCGACATGCTACTTGAGATAAGAGCCGGCTTGTAATGGAAAATCCGTCAACCCCAACAAAACTCTTTATCAGAAATAAAATGGAAGTCTAAACCAAACACAGGAGCACTTTGCAGAGCAAAATGAACAATATAAATTACTGTATACATCACAGTTCATTAGCTAGCTACACAAAGGAGTTATTAATCTGTGGGACTGCTGTGTAATTTCTCCTATTGAAATAAATGAACATTAACCATCTTTTCAATTCAACTAGATCAGCATATTTTCAGCCAGGGATTATATTTAAACGTCAAAGTTAACACACGACTTTCACCTCTACAGCTCTTGTTCAGGTTATTGGAATCTTGTGCAGTTCTTGAATGATCACACTACTTTTTATGCTATTCTCCTGACAGGTTGTGTATGAAGTGGTTGTCTATGGGAGCCGACCAGAGGGACATAATAATCATCATGATCGCATGGAAATCCAGAAATTCAGTTAATCTAAGGTGGAGTGAGGGGTCACTTTTTTCCCAGCTTTGTAATAAGAGGAAACACCAATAAGACTTTCGAAACCTCTGATGTGGACCCGTCATCCTTATATCACCTGATGCTTATACAATCACAACTTACCTTAATACAGTGACTCATTTATTCCCCCTATATAAGAATCTATGTCTGAGAGAAATGACTCATGCTCCACAAAACCGGACATTGAATAGTAATCCAGAGACCCAGGCTCTGTGTTGCGGCTATCTACTGTATCAGTGCCTTCAGAGATAAATCTCAGAAACAGACAGTGAGCTGGTGATTATCGCCGGTGACCTGTTAGTGTGACCTGTGTGGAGACACAGCCTAAATAAAAGAAAAGAGACTTAAGCAAAGAAATGTCAACAGAAATGTTCTAACCCAGGAATTCCCAGTGATTATCCAACAGGCATTTTGTTGTAAATGTTTAACTGTGTCCTTTTAACTACATCAAGTATCTCAGTCCATGTTTACATCGTCTGGTTTCAAAGGGCATCTCTCCCATTCATGGGTCATTCATATTTTAAGCTTGTGCAATAACGTTCACAAATTACTTAACAGCTTGCAGTTGCATATGTGTTGTTAAAATTGCACAAGAAGTTTTATCAATATGTAGAAATTTTAATTCGATTCTGTCCAAACCTGTCTCCAAAGAAACGTCAGTGGCAATTGCTTTAGGTTAAGAAATTCCGATGTTGCATGATACAATAAGGTTATAACGGCACTTGAGCTTATGCTAATTCTTGAATATAATTTCATGAATTCTCTCTTAAAGAAAACTTCAACTTCTTCTCCATAGAAATTCAATATTGTTTATCAGCCTTGAAAGAGGTTTGAAAATCATTACAGAACTATTTAAGAATATATTCAGAATGATGTTTGTTAGATAGTAACAGATAGTAACAGATCAATTATTGGATAGGAAAATGTAAGATACAAAGAACAGTATAACAAATAAACTAGGTTTGAATAAAATTCATACGATTGATGGTTAAGGAAAAGTATAAAGCTTAATTTTTAACTTGTTAACAAATCTTTCTTTTCTTTTCTTCTTTTCTTTCAGTTTCTGAGCTGCAAAAGATTGTAACTGTCCATTGACTGACTATATGTTGCTTTCCATCCAAGTTAAGATATTGAGAGGGAAATTGACAAGTAAAAAAAAAATATATATCCTATGTGCATATTTGTTACTTCTTTTTAAAAGTAATCTTGGATATAAATCATATAGACCTAATAAAGTCTGTGTCAAAAACAGGCGTCTGGCGAATCTAGAAACTGAAACATTCGGACTGACTTTGACTGATCTTGTCTTCAAAGTGGGGCCGAGGTCCAATTAAGAATCCTATACGGTGGTCGTGTGTGAGAACTTTGGCACGTTGGGGTCTCCGTTGGACACCTGATGTTTGGGGCCTCGTAGCCAGACTCCGGTTTAGTGGCCCGAGGTGTGACTTTAGCACCGCTGCTCTCACCCGCTGAGTCTGGATAAACACAAACGAGTGACTTCCCGGGGAGAGCCAAAGTTCAACCCAGCATACACGGAGGGAAGGGCATTATGAAAATAGATTTGAGGTTCCTTCTCATCTCATAAAACGAAACAGGTGGGTTCAACTTTAGGGGGAAATAAATATGAAGTATAATTGATTTTGGTTCAGTTGTAAATGGTCTGAGGGGCTGGACGACATGTTTATTATTTTGGGAGCAAAGGCTGAAACTGGAACATACCAAAAAATAAAGTCATTATTTTTTATGGCCATGTGGGTTATTGTTAGGAAACAGCTCATTCAGGAATCGTCGGTCCCACCATATAAAACATGACAGGGAAAAGAATGGGCTGTTTGTCTGCTGTTGGTTTTGGCAAATGTAGCTGGTATTTCCCTTTTCCCGGTGAGTAATATGACAAGAAACTGTGGGAGTGAGATCTACTGTAGTGTACTTACCCTCAGAGTGACAACAGGCACATTCCCTACTGTTAAAACTCAAGTCTCCTTTCCTCAATGGTTGTCTGTAAAACGTTGGCAGAAGCTGGTTTGTATAATCCCATGTGAGGAGTTCAACCACATATAACAACAGTCACCCTTAAAAGCTGGTGGTGTGTGGGTGGGTGGCTGGGGGGGATCCTGTGGTCATCGCATATCAGTCTCTCCTAAACATGGTTGAAATTTAGTGAGACCACAAAGTAGGACTTCAAGTTGCTGCCCTCAGACTGAGGTTGTACTTTCAACACGGGTCAAGTACACGATAAGTTTGGTGCTGAATTCCTTTGTATTGGGAGAACAATTTATAAAAAAATGGAAAATATATACTACAAGCAATCCAGTTTTAAAAACATCAGATTATTTTTTGCCTTTTGAAAGTTGATGAAATAGCTTAACTTTCGTGTGAGTCACAACCTTTTCAGCGTAGAGCTTTTTAAACAATGTGACTTCAACACGACTCTATTTAAGTGAACCATTGTAATTGAGTATTGTTTACAGAATGAATTGCTTATAGCCTCATTTTATATATACGTAGATACTATAAACTGAAGATGAATGCTGATGTGCTTGCATACAGCATGTGAGTAAATATCAAATATATACAGTATAAACAGTTACATAGGGTTAGGGTTAGATAGCTTTTTTATATATTTACCATCTCACCCTTGTAGCACCTCTCAAAGTTGAAACACTAAAGTTAAGGGAAATTTCATTCATTAGTTTAAGTAGTTTTTCGTGAATTATGCTGTTGTCGAGTGACAGAAAACAAGATTCATCCTATGAGAACATTGACTGAATAAATGCATCAATATTCAGGCAAATTCATGCAATATCTGGTAAGATGTTTCACTCTTGTCATGGGTGAAAATATATTTACATGATGAGGTTTATAACACCTAATATTTGATTCTCTTTTTACTTTACGTTATGTCACACCTAGGTTAGTTGGTTTGTTTGTTTGTTTGTAAGCACGATTAACAAACTACTAGACAGATTACCACAAAACTTGGTGTTTCTTTAATATTGCGAGATAGGGCGTTTTTCAACATTTTGAACATTTTCTTGAGGACAGATATCTTGGAGTGTGTGCAATTTGGTGCAGTTTGGCAATTTAAGGGAAGTACCTGGCTTTGGTGGAGGTGTGTGCAGGACTGAATTACATTTTAGGGAAAGATTTCCCCACTTCTGGTTTTAGAACTCGTGAACTGTTACTTGCTTGTAAAACCTTTGTTGCATTTCTTGAGAACGAACTGGATCCAAGATGTTAATCTTGGTCACGACTGGATGATATATTTCTTCTGAAACCACTAACTGAAACTGGATTGTCATCACAGTAGAGAATCCCTGGCAGTTTTTTTCTTAGCTGCCTTCCTCATGGAATACTGCGAAAGAGACATGAGTCATCGTGTCGGCTACGTGTATCATCAAGTTCATTTTACTGCTTTCTCAGTGATGATCCACAGCCAGACAAGAAACCTGTTTTCAAATGATGACATCATGGGTTGAATTACAGGGACCATAGTGTAATCAGTTAGATTACTGAGTAAAAGCATCAATTTACTGTCAATGGATCCATATTAGATATAATACATATAAAGTCCTCAAACGGCTACAAGGACAATAGTGATTCAGAGGGTCCCTTAAATTAAACATATTTACCCTGTGGAAAAGGATAGTACATTACAGAGGAGTGTGTGCATTATTAGCATTGTTCTATATTAGAGAAAATAATGATTAGTGTCAGTTTCCTGAGAGCAATAATCCCATCTAATGGATTAAGTAAAAAACCTTTTACTAAACCCAGGATCCTTGATAGTACCTACTGTCTCATAAAAAAGTTTAATATGTGGGCATGGTCCACGCTCCATTGATTAATGATTTCTCTAAATTTAATCAGTTTTTCAATCGCTTGAGTCATTTCACCCTGTCTTTTGAAAAGTGCTAAATAAATAAAGTTTATTATTATTATTGTTATTATTATATTATTATATTCATTATTGTTGTTATTATTATTATTCAAAATGTTTAAGTAACACCGAAATGAAAAATATGTTTTGGGTTTCTTGTTAATTAGCTTACTATCAAAATGTTGCCACATTTGAAACATTCCCTCATTTAATCGAGAGGAGATGAATTACTGATGATGATAGAGATATTTTTCTCCTCCTTATGATTTATATGACCTACATTTTATACGCCATGTTGTTTCTTTCATCTACACATCCGTTATAGTTTGGGTTTGTCACAAGTTAAATATTACGTATTTACTTGTGTATTCTGAAGAACAAGTCAGGCTCGTTACCAAGGACTGGTTTCGGATTAGATCCATGATTTACTTTCATTTAAATCACATGTAATTCAATCAGTTTTCTTCATTGATTAAACATGCTGGACCGTTTCGTGAGTAGTGTGATCAATCAAACGAAGAACAATCACACAGAGTGAAGAACAATCCCACTCCTGAAGTCTACAGTTGGCTGTGAACAGGATGATGTCTGTTGCCGCCTCGGGTGGATCCGTTCGAACAATCTGGTCGAGCAGGTTGGCAGCGAGTTCCCTGACAGTGAGCAGCACACGTTCTCATTGAATGATGACTATAGAGCGCAGCAGCTCCACACAGACAGTGACCTAATTAATGAGCAAACACAAGGCCATCATGAGGGTTTGACTCCTCCGTCTGACTGATAAGGCCTCTGGTTTCTGATCATTTAAGGCAAACAAGCCGGGAAACTAGTGTGAACATTCAATGCTGTAACCTAAAACAAATACCCTAAAAAATTCCTTAAATGTCTACATGGGAATGGTTTGATTGAAGGGATTGACTTTATAATGAACTTTAAACTATATCGGCAAGATAATAAAGATAAAACCCTGAAATTAAACTTGTACAATTTTGTTTTGTTGACTTTCACTCTTTACATGGCAGATATCTCATTTACAAACAAACACCTAACATGCAAACCAGACATGTTTGCATGAACCCATAGCCTTGTGGAAAATAGAGCATTTGAATACACACACATATATATGTGCAGTTCAAACATCCTGACTTCCGTTCCCTGTGACAGACGACTGCCCAAAATGTGATGAAATGCTAAAGACGAATACGTCACAAAGAAAAAACAGAATGATCTAATAGTGTGATACCCTAAAATGAATTATCTCTCTCAGTTTCAATATTACAGGGAGCTTTGGGCTATTTTTAACATCTACGTAGTTTGCTTTCCAAAACGATAGCTCCATTATAATTGTGAAACCTAAAGTTTTCCAGATACTTGATGTTTCCAAATGACACTAGTTGAGTTTGAGCATGTGAGTCAATAATAAACAGACTGCAGGCATGTTCCATGTCTGGACATGCCAATGGAAGCTCCCATCTTGCCTTTGATTGACACACACCATCCATGTTTAGTGACCACTCAGTACAGCGGTCAAACCGAGGAGGCCCATTTGGCCCCTGGAAGGTGTGAAATGGCACACTTCTCCCTGAACACCCCCCACACCCCTGGTCTCTGTTGTTGGGATTGATTTAACAGACAGAGGCAACTCACAGAAGGTGTGAGTCCTACTGGTTATTCAGCACACACACACACACACTGTCTTTGACACAGTCCCAAACTCCGCCCCTGTTACGCACACACTCTCTCACCGGTCTCACTTCTCTGCCCTGCCCACTTCTCCCTCAGTACAAGTCTGACTTCAGCCGGGAGCACACACACAAACACACACGCCACTACTGGATAACACTCGTCCATCACAGGAGTCACTTGTCTACAGAGCAGCAGCAGAAGCCTCACAGAGCCCAGCAGCATGGGGAGCAGCCTGTCATGCGTCCCCCAGCACAACTTCAGATTCTCCAGTAAAAGCTTCATTCGCAGAAACAGGTAAGAACAATCACAACCTGTCTTGGGGATTCTTACTGTACTCGCCTCCGTGTGTTCCCTCAGAGCACATGTCCTGCCCTTGACTGCCGTTTGTTATTTCAGACTCTGTGTTTCATCTGGAAGGAATTCCTGGTATTTCTCGGGGTTTGAGCAGCGAGGTTAAATGTAGGTTGTGAATTTTGTGACGCCGGGTTGTCAG
Source organism: Limanda limanda (assembly GCF_963576545.1). Lineage (NCBI taxonomy): Eukaryota > Metazoa > Chordata > Actinopteri > Pleuronectiformes > Pleuronectidae > Limanda > Limanda limanda. Next base: position 16,352,332 of record NC_083642.1, read on the forward strand.
GATCATATGGTTATGCAGCATAGTCTGGGTGTCGTGCCTGAGTGCTGCCTGTCTGGGCAACGGTGTCGATGATCCAGTTACCATTTGCCTCCTCTTTGCATCCCTCTGAAGATGATCTGCCAGCTGTCAAGTCTATCTGGTTTCCCCCCCAAAGTCCGGAGCTGACCCCCAATCATTATCACGATCACACATGGGCAATTATACTCCATAAAAGAAACCGTTGGGTTTATGGCACCTGATGGCTGGTAGTGATCTGATATGAGGGCATTAAATACAGGAAATGACAGACATGCCTAGTTTTTCGATCTGGTTTTCTTGAATCCGTTGGGATTATTTGCCCGGGCATGTTACAATTGGCGCAGCCCACTCTGCGGGACCAGCACATCTGATTCTGATTAACCTCCGCTACAGAACATCTGTCCTGTGTGATGATTCAGGGTCTGGTTTGATAGAATGTGTCATGCTGTTCTACATTTTCAAATAAAAATAAGAGACAGGGCAAAAAAAACAAAAACATCAACTCTGGCTTATACACCTTCCCAGTGGGATTGATGGTTCAGTACAGGAACAATGCATTCAGTGTTCCTGCTTCCTGTGCACCCTACTCGCTCTTTGTGTTGCTGAATCAGGCCGGGGTCAGGTATTCCCTTCAGAGAACGGGGAGTGAGGTGCATTGAATACCACAGCAGCAATTTGGAGAATGTTGGGTGTGTAAATCAACTACCTATCTATTATCTACATTCCTCTTTCACGCTGCAGCAGCAGATTGCATCAGTGTGCAGGTTATTAATATTTTTCTCTTGTGTACGTGAGCACAAGTCAAACAGGGACGTAGTAGAATAGTATCAGTCACCGAACACTTGTCAGTGATTGATGCTGGACATGGACTTCCTGATGGGACAGACCTTGATTCCCACCGTGAAAACAAAAGCCTGCGTTGTTGCACCGAGGACACTGGTACACATGTGTGCAGATAAGCAGATAAACTGCAAGCTGAGACTGTAAAAGCAGTCCCACAGTCTTATCGTTGCAGTGGGGGAGCTTCCTCGTAGAGACGTGACACTAATGGTAACAGATGAGGGTCGTGCAAAACAAAGGGGGACATTGAATACTGATTTTCCTATGCACATCCTTAATATAAGAAACATAAGAGCGGATTGTTCTTATCATTTAAATGGTTGGCATTGATGGGCCGAGGACAAAGGAAGGGTCTCTGGTTGATTCACTGTACATTATGTGAGATAAAAAAAAACCCACACAATTCAAAGTTATTTACCAAATGTGAAATTTTACATTGAAAACCAGAGGGGCACTTGAGCAAAGTCCCGATAAATGTAATCAAGCTTTACCAAATTTCACACATTCAAAGATATAAGTCCCCTAAATCTGCCTGTTTTCACCAACAAGAACGATTCCCTGGGAAATAGCAACAAATTTAAATAATGCCATGTCTCACAATGGCTTCTTCCCTGACTTATATCACAGATTCATTTCATTCCGCTCAGTTGTTTTCATGTGATTTTGCTCACAAACAAACATAAAAAAACTATCATGAAACAAAAAGACAGGGGTGAAAACATGAACTCCCCAGTGAAGTTAAAGAACAGAAAAACTGAAAAAGTCTCTGCCACTGAACTTGAAATGCAAAACAGTCTGAGCAAAGACGGGTGTGTTAAGTTCTACTCTGCATCTGATAACAGTGGGTGACGGTCAACTGACAAGTACGGGAAATGCTCCCTGATGACTCGGCCGTTGGGGATTTAGCTCAACAGCAAACAATGAATAGCTGGTAAACACGGGAGAGTGAGTGGTAACACGTGGTTTTTCCTTTTTTTTGAGCAGCAGCCGCCTGTTTCGCAAAAATTATCCCCAAGAGGGTCAGGAGAAGTCCAACAGCATCATCAATATCCTGTGCACTGTCACCCCCAGGAAGGTAAGACCCTCTCTCAGCTCGCAGGAGACTAACCTGAATCTCATACTCATACCAGAGAGAAGTTTTATAAATGTCTGTTTATTTTTTACTGACATTATGATTGTTTGCAGGAAATGTGCCACAAAGATCTGCAGTCAATAGACAACATCAAATGGAATCCTCCGTTTCCTTACGACCCGGCCAGCGGCTGGAAGAAGAGCAGCATCAATGTGAAGAACTACGGACGCATGATTCACAGCTCCAAAGTGCGTTTCCGCTTCCTCCAGTGCCAGGTGAGAGAAACGAAAACAACTTTTTAATGACGATGTTGAAACACCGGACAAGCGAGTACAAAGGAAAACAAAACTAATGCTGCACAATCCTCATTGTGGTTAATGAGGTCTGAAACAATGACCAAGCCTACGATGACACATCAGGCCAGTCATCCATGTGATCAGCGTGACTGTCAATTCCCCCCCCCCCCACAAAAAAAACAAAAAAAACAGGTGGAGAATAACCGGACAGATGAACTGAAACTCCCTGTGTAATTGACGTAGTGGCAGGCAGTGAATAATCCAATCGGTTTTCCATGAAGCGGGCCGCAGCCTGTGTTTGGACATACAGTTGTGAAACATCTCCCAGAGAAAACCTCAGGGTAGAGAGAGAGAGAGAGTTCCTCTGATCCCAGGGACTGATAGAGGACGTGCCGTCTCCGCACTGTGGGAACTGCAATTCATCAAAGCTGTGACACAACAGCTCTGTCAAAAAAGTAGAACGGAAAGAGTGTTGGACGGAAGGGCGTCATGATGCCAAAAGAACACAAAGTGTGAAACCTAGAAGAACTCCACAGAGGAGGGATGACTTACCACAGTGTTGACAAACAACAAAGACGATTGCTAAACGAGTTTCTTTAAAATCACATTTTACGCTCACAGAAGACACACCTTCCCGGAAATCCTTTTCCTTTCTGCTAAATCAGAACATCTCCCGTAGGCGCACCATGAATCGGCAGGTGATACAGGAACAAGACATTCTGATCAACCGATGACTCAATTTGTGTGAGACTTTAGATACAAACACGAGTGCTTAACACGATAAAAACAGTTCCCCGTGGTATGAATAAGGAACTAAAATGGCAGTCAGCTTAAGGAAATACATTTGAATTAACTAGATCCATTTCATACATTCATAGCTATCAGCCCCATAAACAAGACGGATTTTTTAGTCAAGAGCCATTGATGCGGATCTGCAACACAGTTTAATGAGTCCTTCCACGCATCATTCAGCATCTGATTAACAAACAAACAAACAAACAAACAGACGCACACAAAACCTAACTCCCCTTGTCGAGTTAATAAATACAGGAAGTGAGAAACCTTAAAAACAATCGATCTTAACATTGTGAAATGATTCTCATCTGAGAGCCAACATCAGGAAAAGACACATTGCTGAAGATCATGGGCGTCCAGACATGTGCCTGTATGTGCGAGGGTTCATTTCATCAACACTAAACCAGCTGATTGTATCGATTCTCAGTTTTCCAATTCGGCTTCATGTTAAATCAGCTCTTGTGTGTGTTTTGAAACCTGAACACATAGTAGGTGAAACGTGATGGCTCTGTAATACAAGGATCGTAGTTTTCTTACGGTGTATTACTTCTTAGACGGGACATTTTATGACTTTTCTCTATTATCTCCGCAGGATATACATGATTGCTACCTGGATCTCTTCCAGACACACCTTCACTTTGTCTCTAACAACACAACCGGACTAACATACCAGGTGAGTTTGCTTTCACTTAGACAATTTCACAATGTTCACGACTGATCCTTCCAATGCTTCGCTTTATGTGTCGTTTTGATCTTTCCCAGGATTCTTTAAAAAAGTTTATTAAACTTTCTTTGGGGCAGATTTTTACTTTACATAATCGTGCCTTTCGACATGTGTACCCTGTCAGTCAGCAGAGTGTTTGTAAACAGAAAGTAGGATTAAGTTACTTCACCATGTGTAAAGCATGAGCTGCCATTAATCATAATTTTACTGTGTCGGTTGTCTGCTTTACTTCTTGTCAAGAAGAGACAGCTGTGATACTTTAAACAGTATAAGTTAGCATTTACTGTAGATGATGGCAAATGCAAAGTATGCTGGGATTCAAGGGTTCCCTCAGACTTATGGTGAATATTACAATTAAGAGCTGAACAGTTGGCTCAAATGGAGTAATTGGAAAAGGAAATGTTGCAGTGAACGCTTTTAGTGAGAGAATGAGAGAATGTTTTTGTGCAAAGAAGCGTGATCGAACCTTTTGTTATCTTGTGTTCAGGGAACTCTTCCGTTGAAAGAACTCTCCGTCTGCAACCTGCAGCAGAACTGCAACCACAGTCAACCCCAGGAATTCGCCTTTCAAATAAACGGTAAGTTCGACTCGTGTTTGTTGGCACTGAGCCCTGGAATGTCATAATCATCCGTTTGGACTTTTATTGGTTGTGTTGAATTTATCTAATCAATCACTCAGGCTGATTGATTAACAAATCCAGCATGCTGTCTAGAAGTCAGCAGCAAACGTCAGACTTCAAAGGAGGTTGAATCAGAGTAGTTGTCTAAATTTTTTATCTTAATTTATTGCTCATACTCAGTATTTTCCCCTCTGCTGGTGGTCTGCTGTGTTTTTAGTTTTGGATCAAAGTAAAAAAATCTCCTCACTGCAAGAAATCACACGCTATTTCCAAGCTGCGGCATTTTGTATGTTGTCACATTCCAGTGATTCAAAGGTGCTGCGACCCCCTTCACCTCCACTCAACCCCAAGACTAACTAGAGCCGGGCCCCCTTCACCCTTGGTCAGGGGGCCAAAGCAGCCCTTAAGACCCTGCTTGTTAGAGGACAGGTGCACTTCAGTCGGCCCAGCTGCCCGGCTACCGCTCTTAGCCTTGTCACTGCATATAATCTATGGCACATTCCAAAAACTGCTCCGGTTAATGCCCGGTGGAAATGCCACTTAGCTTTTGAACTCTGGGTAGACGAAAACAGTCTGAGGCTCGATTTCTTTTCATTAAGTAGAAATGTGATGCTGCCGGGACTACAGGGGTTCTTGCCAGGGACTAATGCAAAACTACAGAATTTTTAAAAAAGTGAAAAGTGCCAATCACGAAGAGTAGACGGTTTCTTTGTTTGCATTTGATATTAGTTTCTATCTGACTGACATCTGAACCGTCTCCACTGTCACAATGTTGACACTCATCTGACTTCCCCGGATCAAGCTTGTTATTTTGTGGTATTGTATTCCAGCTGTTGTTGCAGTGTGGACTTTGATTTGCTTTATGGGATTCACCACGGACAGGAAATATGTAGCGGAAGCGTGTCAAACGTCTGAGTCAAGTGAGGGTTCTCACCAAGTGCTTTCCTCCGTGAGCGCTGCGGAAATATGATTCAGCTTCAGGGTGAAGGGGTGATGGTGAGTTTATGGGTGACGAAGCTAACACAGCACGAGACAGTCTGTACAAATCCCTGTAAGCTTTTACACAGTTTGAATTTATGTTGCTGTGAAAGTTAGATAATGAGACTTAATTACCTTTAACAATAGTGACTATAAACTGACAAGAGTAGCGGACTATGTGCTTCCATTCCCAAGAGTTTTCCCTTCACTCGTGTTGTTTGAACTTGGGGAGCACATGGTGGTCAAGGTCTACAATTATGAAGAGAAAGCTGAAAAGATTCCAGAGTCCCGACTTCAGGAGAGCTCAGTGGGCCTTGTTACCAGATAATTACCACACAAAGCCAAGGGGCTGGAGTGAAACAGACTATCTGTACTGATTATCTGTGGTATGTGTGGGACTGATAGATAGAACGAGATTCCAGCTCTTTTCATCCCAGACCCTGGTCATTCCTCCTGAGTAAACACTGTGAGGGAGGCAGAGACTGCTCTGACTTTTAAATACCAGATGACGCAGGTCAGACGTTAGATCTTCTCGCAGTAGGTCTTACATGTGGTTTACTCACTTCAACATGTGTTAACATTTATTACATAACTTGTGCTAAACAGCCAAGAACGCGGCGGGTGGACTCACGGTTAATGATTAATCACTGCGTCAGAGAATTTCCTGATAAAAAAGGCTTGGAGAGAAAACTCACAAAAGACACTTTCCTTTTTTGACCCTGTGACCTTTGCACCCTGCAGGTGTCAGCCTCAACTCCATAGTTGTCTACTGTGCCAACCAAGACGAACAGGACCTGTGGTTTGGCCTCCTGAAAGAAAACATTGAGGCAAACGGAGGCACCGCAACTACAATCGAAAACTTCACCAGAGTGAAGGTAAGTTAGACAAAACGTTCGAATGCCACCTACCTCGAAATAACCTGTTATATTATATCAAGCTGCATAAAAATCTGGCTTTCGTGCTGCAACAGAATGTGGTCATCATCTTTTAACCCACCTGGTGGATTAGCCAAGAAAGTGGTTTGGCTTCAGCCGCTCCTGAAAACAGGATGTGTGTGAGCGTGTAGATCTGATGAGTCAGGTAGGTCACTGCTGGCTCTCCCTGAGGCCTGGATACGAAGGAGTGGCCTTGACCACATCACAGTCAATATCAAAATCACATCTGCACAGGGTTGACTCCACACCCACAGGTGGGGAAACGGCTGATGAAACGCGTGAACCTAAATGTTTCACGAGAAAATAACTGAACTGACAATGTTTGTGCAAGCCTTAGCTGGGAAGCGTTTTCTATGAACAAACATTCAACGCTTAAATTTGCTTATGGGGCAGAGGAATGGTAATATTTACATTGCTGACGGTTCATTGTGACTTCTGTTTTTCCCTGTTTACCTTCTGTAGCTGAACCAGGACAAGGCTCCCGAGGGCCGAGAGGAGCTGAGGAACTCCATCAACAGAGAGCCCATCTACGAGTGGGAGGGCTCCCAGCGAGACAGCCTGGGCAACATCACCTATGTCACCAAAGTCCGGCTGCAGCACCTGCCCTGTCAGGTATGACGTCACTCGGTTTATCTAGAGTGAATCATGATTTCCGGTCACGCAGAGATAAAGCACATGATCTGGGTTCTTGACTATTTATGGGAATGTGCAGTGGAGTCACGGGTAGAGGCGATAACATGATTGGTAGTTTGTTGTCCCACATTAACTCCTGACGACAGCCGACCTGTAGTGATACATGGTTTCGTACTCTGGGAATTTTTCACATTTAAAAAGCTCAATAACATCAGCTCCAAATCCAGGTGACTCACAGTTCTGAAATTGCGCAACACACACATTACCTTAACACAGTGTGAGGAGTGACTGAAATGGGTGGAGTCCATATTTTTGGCAACAGGATGCCTCTGCTGCAGATGTAACTCTAATTTCCTTATTTTTCCACCAAGGTGCAAAACAGAGTCAGACACCTGCAACTAGCCGGTGAAGAAAACACAACTCTGTGCTGAACCAGATCAGACATGAGCACAAATAAATAATGTTGATAAAGCTTCGCATAGCAGCCAGTAAAAACAGGAGTCATGACACAGCATGCATCGTTATCTGTAATTAATTCTCATATGGGCCCGAGCGTAAGTCCCTGAGTGAGATTTAGGGCCCGGTTGTGTGAGAGCCGTTCGCCAGGCTCACAGTGACTCAACTCACCTCACAGCTGGAATGTCAGCTGTCTCTCCAGACACACCTTCCGCGAGGGAGAGGAAACATAAACTGCTCGTCTGCCGCACCTTTAAATGCCCCCCCGACCGGCTGGACTGAAGATCTCACTGGGATTCAAACTGTGCCTCTCAGCAGAGTATTAAAGGATAAACACTGCTGGTTTTTCCTATGTTTGCCTTGGGTCTCACGGTCGCCTCTGTGCTTTGTGTTATTCATAGTTGTATTCTCCCCCAGGGAGAATGACTGGAGATTATTTTCTTACAATAAGATTAAAGGATTTGGTTGCCTTCGCTCCTGTACAACATCGAAACAAGGGAACTTTTCAGAGATACTTATATGAGAGTTCAATTTAAGCTTTAATATGATATAGATTCTCTTTGAATTTAATGGGCCAAACCTTCTGAGCACCTAAAGGGAGAACCAGACATCTCCACCAATCATCCGTCATATTGGTGTTGAAATTTTATTATGGGAATATGTAAACAAATCATAGACAATGGTTGACTGTTCCTGACACACGTAGCTCACTATCAGCTATTATCTTGTGTCGACAGGAGCAGAGTGACAGACTCCTGGTGATGTACCCAGCGACACTGATCATCCTATCAGAGGAGAACGACGGGCTCTTTTACAAGGTACCACTCTTCTACACTTACTAATATCCGGAGGTGTGTGCATGAAGCGTATCCATTGTTTATGTCTGTGTATTGGCTCTAACAGTCATTATGATTACAGGGGAAACTTCCACTCAACATGATTACTGTGACCACACCCTGCCAAGACGTCAAGCCCAACACCTTTATGATCGAAGGTAAATATAGTGAATCAGTGAGCTGCTGCTCTGCTCCGGACATGTCAAGGGGAATTTTAATGAGTGTGTGTTCTTATGCAAGCTTTATGTTAAGTGGCCTTTTGCATGGATCTACCAGCGTCACAGAGTATAACCCCTCTATGAATGAGCTGGTTTTATCCCCAGTGAATGACAATCTGACTATAGCACATTCCAGCGAGCGACTGGACCGAATGACAGCCTTTGTCCCCCCCCCCGTCCTCTCTTCCCAGGGAAGCTCATCAACCCCATAGTGGTTTCGTGTCTGGATATGACCACGTTCTGCGACTGGATCCAGCATTTCAAAGCTGCTGACGTGCCAGTTCTCACACCCCCGCCCCCTGTGTATGACATCATCTACACTCCGACGCAAAAAGAGGTGAGACCCCCCCCCCCCCACCCTCCTTTCCCGGACCACAAACTATTATATTGTTTACAACTGTTGATGATCCATAACTATAAAGGAAGCTATCTACACTTGATTTGTTAACCTTTGGGGACATGGGAGGGTTCAAGTAGAAGTGAAAGAGGACACAGACCCATTTTTAAATCAACATAACTATGATATGATTTACAACAACTACATTTGTCAAATTTGCTCTTGGTCAAAAAATCTTTATTTAAATGTTTAATTTCTGGGTCCTATTATTTCTAGGCTCCCCAGTTCGACCGGTGGAGTGGAAACAGCCAAGGACGAAGTGAGTCCCTTAAGTTTAGCCAGTCAACAAGTGGCCGTGGGCCCCACAACCTTCAGCTGCCCATTCATGAAGACAACCCTCTCACCCCAGGATACGCTGAACCGCTCTGTGTAAGTCAGCCATGTGTCAATTCTCACGTTCAACCGTTCTTAGACTAATAAATGCACCATAAGCATCTTAGTTGTTTGTTTTGGTGGAGCTGAGCAGCAACACATTTCCTTTACAAGGTTCATTATTAATTGAGGTCAAGATACCAAACGGCTCCTGTTGCACCCACAGAGGAGGAATAGGGAATCCTCAGGCCTTTCAGTAAAAACATCATAACAGTTTTCAATAATATTTATAATTTTTAGTAAGTTTTTATTGGTATAGAGAAATATGCGGCCAATAAAGTCTGATTCAGCAAAGAAGTTTAAGAAGTACTGAGACTCTAGCTGTGTAGTTCGCTCAATTAGCTGAGCGAGGAGAAGGCTCAATGCCCAGAAGACAAGTTGTTGTTCAGCTGAACCACCACTCACCCTATTACATTGATAGAGACTCTTTTCTCCAAAAACACAAAATGAAGATAAAAAACTATGATGTAAACAGGAGAAACTGTTTAATACATTTGCTATACAGGGACTCACTGGTTAAAATCTCTGACTCTTTTCTGTGTTGTAAAACATTTTACACCTACTTTGTAAATCAATAATTTTATATAATAAAAAAATATACTACACCACATTAACTTTTTAACTCAAGTAAAAGTAAGACTTGTTTTTAAATATATTTAATAGTACTAAAATAACAAGTCCTCTTTGCTAATGCAACAGTCCACTACATCATTTATTGAGCCTACTGTATATTCAGTTTGATACAATAGTATAGACTACCTATTTATAAAGAAAACTTCAGATACTCCTGAAAACATATTGTCAGTTTTAATGGCTGAATCTAGGCGATGTTTCAGGTGTTTCTTCATCACCAGTAATGCTGCTTTAGCAAGGGGCGGAGTCTTATGATCTGATTGGATCTATGGATCAAATCCCCCTAGTTATTCATTATTTATAAAAATGGAATCAAATGTAAACATGTCACACAATGCTTGTAAAAAATGTAGTGGATTATAAAGTACATACGGTATATTTTTTCTGATATATGTGAGTAAAAGTAGAAAGTAATGAAAATAGAACCATGTGAGTACAGGAACTTGAAAAATGTACTTAAGTACTGTAACGAATATACATCCCAGCACTGGCTACGACTCCTGGCTGACTCTTGCCCTGGTTGTGTTTATTCTCCGTACAGTACAGCTCCAGCCGTCCCTCCTCAGCCGAGACCGCCCGCCTGGGCAGCAGGAACAACAGCATATCTTCCCACACCAGGCCCGAGCGTGACCTACGACCTTTGTCACTGCGCTACTCCTCACCGCAGCACAACTCCTACGTCCAGCCTGCCGAGAGCTCGGTGGCGTCTCAGGTCTACAGCACGCCGTATTCTGCCCTGCACCATGTCAGCCCGCAGCGGCTGGAGAAAGCCCCACTTGTCAAGGTAATTCAGTCTGGCGTCTAACTCGATAACCAAATATTCCCTCAGAGACCGTTGACTTATTTTACACGTCACGTGTGCAGCTACTAAAATAGATACGAGCAGGAGGACAAGAGGGGTCAGGATATGTGTTAACAAATGAGATAATAGTGCAGAATTGACGCTGAAAGAATAATTTATGTGATGGTGCAAAGAATGAGACCTCTCTTACATTTAATTACAAATACCAAAGCCACCAATCAGTAAACAGTCACTGATGGAACATCCTTGCATTACGTATGGCAGTTAAGAGTTCTATACACAACCCTGACAGCTGACTGTTGATTTATGAGACAACACATAGCGATGCTGCAGATCAGGACTGGCATGAGTCCAAATCCTCTACTAGGTAATCTGATCTGGTTAATGTTATTGGCTCATGTGAATCTGAAGAGCATGTGAGAGAAAGTCAGATGAGACGATGGGAAATGAGTGATTGATATTCCTCTCATCAGCTGGTGTTTTAAACTAACTTCTGCCTCTGTCTGTCCGAACCTTTTGTGATTAGTCGAACAGCTGGAGCACACCTCAAACGTCCCTGAACTACTCCCTGAACGGCCCACAGCGCCACTCGGACATGTGCGCTCCCCGACAACCGCTCTCGCCGCTGTACGACGAGCCGTGCAGTCCCGAGATCTACTCCCTGGATGAGGCCATGCCATCGGTAAGTGGGTCAATGATACTGGATCCATTGGTTCAATTTACACCTGCACAGCCTCTCTAATATCAAGCATCGCACACACATACACGCATATACACACTTCAGTGAAAAAGTAAGAATGATCAGTCCCTGTTAGTGCAGAGACGTAATAACAACCAGCAATTATTTATTCTGGGTCTGTATATTCAACTTAATTACTGAACGTGTGTTTACCTTTAAGAATTAAGTTTATTATATTTGCTAGTTTCTGGTCAATAAAATTGGTCACACACTTAAATAATTCAAAAGTAATTTCTTCCATCATTACTTAATCCAAATGTTATTCATTTTATTAAAGGAGGAGAGCTGGCCAGAGCGAATTCAACACCACAGCCACCACCACCACCAGCAGCAGCAGCAGCACCTGCCGCCCTCCTTCCAGCTCCACACCCCCCCCATGGGAAAGCGCGGCGGGAGAAGCCTGGTTCTGACCCACTCCAAGGGAAAGGCTGTGAGCCTGGATATGGAATTTCCTCCAAGCCACGCGGAGCAGAGAGCCGAGGCCGTCTCCAGGCTGAAGCTCCTGCCCGTGCCCAGCCGAATGCAAGAGCAGGTGAGAAATGTGACAGTACTCATCTCTCAGGACGCTCCTGTTCCTGGAATGTGGTGGTGCAAAGTGCAGCGATGGAGCTCTGTGTGGTAGCAGAGCAAGTTTATACACTTGTTCTGCAGGGGATATTTGATCAAGGGCCATATGTGAAACAGTCTTTGATATTTTCACGAAATATGAGAATGTTTGTTTTAGTTGATCACGGGAAGTAACTTTCTCGCCCTTTTTCATCTGTCGACAGATGATTCTCCCGTCGAGCTCTTCGAGGAACACCTCTCAGATGCCTTACGGCTACTCACCAGGTAACAACTGAACCCATGAACCTGATAAAACATTCTTCTGTTTGTGTGTATTAGTGAACATGTGTGTTGACTGCATTTTCAAAAAAAGATCAGTTGGTTAAACATGTTTCAGTGTTTCAAACAAAAAGAAGAGGTTGCTTGTTTTCATTGCACGGCTGCATAGAATCTATATTTCTATTGAGCAGCGGCTGGGCCCTCATTCGAATCATAGCAAACACTGCAGCATCGTATTTCCCCACAAGTGTCGGTTGTGAAAGTCAACACTGTCTGCTGCCTTCCTAAGCACCAGCAAGGACACACAACATAGCTCACACTCCCTTATACCTTAAATTAAACACTGCAGACGCTCTGGACTGATTTAACTCTCTGGCCTGTCAGCAGGTAGACAGAAGGTTAAAAGCTACAGAACTGAAAGTGCACGAAACACGCAAATGAGCCAATACCATTGCAGCCATCGTGGCTCTCAATTCCATTTGATGGAATTAAGAGAACACAGTGCAATGGGACGGACGGCACACAACTGTCTCACAAACGTTTCTACATGATCTTTTGTCATATGAAAACAAGACTAGAATTATTAACCATGCTGGGATATGACAATTGATTTCATCTGTCAGGCTGCATGTTGCTGTATCTTCAGAAAGAATGAAGGTGGAGTAGCAGTGGCATGTTACCCCGGCAGTTTTACTGTTTACACATTGGAATAAAGCCAATGAAACCACAAGTGCCTTGGAGCTATGTCCAAGTTTATTCAGTCAAGGCGATGTTTTGTCTTTCATTGTTCAGAACTAAAAGCCTGGCAATCTTCTCTCGCTCCTATAGATCACCACTCGTACCTCGAACCAACAGAACCAGATGACCAGGAAATGGACTATGACAACATTTGGGAGTACGACTGTGATGCTGGAATGAATCAGCCAACGTCTGGAATTTCGACACACTGGACAGGATTAGACTACGGGGCCAGAGGCCTTGGTGCCATGGCGACCCAGCAAAGATGGTCGTAAAACAAAACAATAGCCGGGCCACTCGTCGGGACGTGTGCAAACAACAGATCTCTATCAGAGGGATAATAAAAGCCAGCACAGCCGGTGCTGCTCCTGCTGTGTACAGTGTGAGCCGGCAGATCAAGAGACCTGCGCTGTCGGATGTAGTGCAGTTGAGCAGGCGGACGATATGTGCAAGTATGCAAAGCAGCAGGCTAAATAAAAATATTGTGAAAGTGACAGACTCGTACTTCAGCTGTCTGTTTGTGATGTAGCATTCAACAGAGAAGACAGCTGGTTGCACTAAAGCTTTCAGACGAGTGCAAGAACTGACCGTTTTTAATTATTTAAGTATTTTCAAACATGCTGTTAAATGTCTGTTTGTTTCAGCTGAAAGCTATAAAAAGCATTCCAAGAGGGCTTGTTATAGTACAGGATGTATATGTTTTGTAAATGTTGTACATATATTATTTTATTATGATACATTATCAAGACAAATAGATGTGGGTTTAACGGACTACAGCATTGTACTGATAACTGTATGGCTTCCTCTTTTCCATTTTTGTTTGAGGTGTTTATTTATATTTGGCAATAAAAGTATAATTTAATCTTGTGTATCTGTTTATTCTAATTGCTATGGGACTGTTAAATCTGTTGTATGTATATTACAGTAAATACAGTAAACTACTCCATATATTCGCTCTTTCGAAACAAGAAAAAGCTGATGAGTGAAACTGATTATATTTGATGAAATGATGTGAAAAACCAACAACATATCATTGAAGTAGGATTACCTCCCTTTCTGGGCTTTAAAAGACAAAATTGGTCCCATCAGTGAAATGCATGAAAACTCTGTTTGTATGAAAATACTGTAACAGCACGACTCAATGTATTTTTATAGCTCTACCACGCCATCTACCTGAGAAAAATATATTAATACTAGTCAAGAAAGATCTCTTCTGAATACTTGAAAATTATGTTGAATAAGTTTACATAATGTATTAAATCAAAGTAATTATTTTGAACTTGACTAGATTTCTAGGGCAAATTTGTTATTATTAATTACTTGGAAACTGCAGCTCACTCAGCTGATCCAATTCATAATTATCACGTGAGCTTGTGCTGCCCTCTAGTGTTTGGAAAGCTGCACCTCCAGGAATAGTCTGAGGAATGACAACAGACACTGCAAACGATTCAATTTAATGTTGTTAAACTGACACCGATCCACGAAATATGAACAGCTCACAGAGCAACTTAGATAAAATACTGTACAGTCTTCTATAAATAATCTATCATGAAAATCAAATGCCCTTCATAAAATACATAAAAAGAACACTGGCGAATAATACAGCTCCCAAACAATTACACAATAATGGGGGTTCTGTTACAGTGGGAAATGTTGCAACAGATATGATCTCATTCATATCATGAAATAGTCAACACAGTCACTTTGGATAAAATCAGCTGCTACATAAAACTAGTGGAAACAAAACATGCTCCAACAGCTCCATTTAAATTGTTTTTCAGGGATTCAAGTTAATCCATTTATCACGAGTTCATCAAACATCGTCAGCTCAGCCAAGCTTTGCTGCTAATCTCTCTCACTGAAACCTTATTTACAATCGTCTCAAACTTGTAAAGTCTCCTGTCTGATAAATACACATGTCTGATCTCGCCCTGACGAAGCAAAACAGCTGTTATTAAACAAAACTCTTTCCATTCTATGAAGGCGTCAGTGAAACTCCGAGGATCTAAGTCCTGCAGTGACTCACATCCAGGATTCATGGGAAAATTGATAATTTCACTGGTGACGTGCATCGAGGGCAGAGAGATCAGGCCTCAGTTGTGATGTAATTCCTTCTCGCTGGCTGCCGCCTCCATCTTGACGTACTTACGCAGGTATCGGATCGCTGACAGAGCACTCACGTTTGCCAACAGAACTGTGAAAGTAAAATACAACTGAAACGTGAGTCATTGTGTTACTTATCAGAGAATGAACACAAATACTCGGTGACAGAATAAGCGGCTACTGTGTAATTTCAGTCTTTAAAAAAGCTGCATGATATGAAACTAAATTACTGCTACCCATGAACAAGCATACCAGCTTTCCAGGCATCTCCAACTTGTGGGTTTGCGGTCTTCAGTACCCATGAAGCAAAGGCAATACAAACCAGACACATATCTGACTGTCGGAGTGGCAGGAGCAAGGAATCCAGCCCTATAGAGACAGAGGATCACAGATAATGTTGTGAATCTTTTTATTTGATCATACACAGGCAGTTCACAGATTGAGAGCATCAGGTAAACTGAGGTGTCAAATGGGCGCTCCGGAGCTTCATAATTGGCAATAACATCCCAACAGCTGAGCATTAGCCCCCAGTAATATGTTGGGACTTCCTGTTCTGTCACGCCGTGACCCAATCAAATCCCATCATCCTTCACAGATTCCAGTTCTGCAGCCACACGTCTGCTTGATGCTTCTGGAGTTTAAAACTGTGACTCTCGTGGCCTTGAAGATAATCCTCGTAGACAAGTGTTAAACCTTAGAGGCCATGTCATGATGCTGAGTGTTATTATCTTAATTAAAGCTCAGTGGGGGAACACATACAGACGCCATGTGATGATTACATTTCCCTTCACAGCTAGTCTAATAAATTAGGGTGCTCCGTGGCAGCTTGGAGACGACAATCATTGAGTGAAGTCAAGTTATCACATACGACCGCTCCTCTCTACTTTCACCAGCGCAGTCCAGTGAGTGTCGCCCGACAGCTGAGGTAAGAGAGTCCGACCCGGTCATGACTGGAACAGCTGAACGAGTGGATCACATATCTAACACCACGACATATCTTACACTACGACTGTCCACATGAAGCTCCACTACATACTGTAAATATTGTAAATTATTAAAAAAAATACATTTTCATTTGTATAAACTTTTAAAAAGAGGTATGTTTCTCTGCGTCTAAAATCGTGGCTTTTAAAAATATACTGTCTGCTAGGCTGGTCCATGGAATTGAACTGCTGAATTGTCCTTATAATTATATAATCCATGTAACTAATTCACTTTAAAGTCTAAATCCACCACTAAGCTGACTCTGATCACAAAAAGTTGTGGTTGGCCAATATGCAACGATTTAATTTCCAAAGGCATAAAATGTGAATTTAGTAAAGCTTAGTTTAGATAATAGTGTTCCCAGAGAATTAATCAGCTGTGGACTTAACTTCTGAGGAACAATAAGATCACATGTTCTCTCTTCTCCTCCAGTTTGTCATTTCCAGGCCTGTTTGCCATATGAGACCATTTACCAGTTAAAATACCACACTAAGGGGTTATACCTTTTTATTGCAGCCAAAAAACAGACACTGCGTGTAGAAAGAGTTTTAAAGAATTTCGATTCTTCTATTATACTAATGGAGCTACACATTTAATCTTGGATTATTCTATCCCCTTATTCCAGTTACACTCTAAGAACAAACAGAAACATACTAATAAAAAAGTACTTATTTCACCTAAAATGTACTGTAATAGCAGCAGCAGGCTAAAACCTAATACCCTAACTCAAACCTTCATGAATAACTGTGATAATAGTGGGAAACTGCACTTACTTGGATTTGAAACAGCCATCTGTAAATCCTCATTTCTGAAAGGCTGCAGCGCCTGCTGTCTGGAGATCCTGTCCTCCAGGTGGTAGAGAAGTGGATCCGGAAACATCACGTCTTGATTCCACAGAGCTTTACTGGGATACAGTGTCCTTTGAAGGGATCTGCTACTTTGCCTCACAGGTACATGAGACGTTTGGGAGCTTGGGAGTGTCTGCTTCTGCACCGTGATTCGAGAAAAATTCACATTCCTGAAAGACAGCGTTGCTTTCCAGAAGAAGTTCTCTCTCAGGTCGCTGTCTGTGAAGAAATTGTCATAAATGTCCGTCGAAATCTGGGATGAGTTTGCGTTATGGGTATACCTGGTCACCACCCTGACAGGTCTACAGTTGTCCTCTTCATCAGATTCAACTGAAGAATCATCAGAAGAGGAGGATGCAAAGAAGCCTTCATACGCCTCAGGGAACTGTAGATTTCTACAAGCTGAGCGCGAGTAGGAAAAGATAGGCACATGCTCACTTTTAGTCTGATCCTCCACTGAGATGAGAGGACAGAAGAAGGTTTCTGTATCGTACTCTGAGAAAAAGTGATCATAATTTTCAGAAACAGAATTTCCATCTGCGTAGAAGGTGGTTGTGTTATCTGTGTTCGGTTGGCTGGGAATCGACGGCTTTCCACCAAAGAGGTACTGAAAAATATCGGAAACAGAGATTCTGTAGCCGTCTGTGTAAGAGGAAGGTAGAGAATCCATGTCCGTACGCTTTGGCGTCTTATCCTCAAAGAGACAGTCAAACCTCTCTGATACTTCTTCGTCTAAGGTTTGTAACGTTTGCCCTTCCAACCTGGAGCTGAAAGACTCAGAATACAGAGCAGCTAGATTGTGCTCACTTAAGGTTTTGGAAATCTTTCTGTGGCTCTGTTGTGCATTTCCAGAGAAGACTGGTTGAGAAATGTTACTCACAGACGTCATCATTACATTCTCTGTGTAAGTATCTGAACCGAGACTCATCAGGACAGGTTTCTTCTCCCACAGAACACTTCTCGAAAGGGAAGAATCAGCTGCCACAACTGCACCTGAACTTGACTTTTCAGGATCAGGACCACTGGGCATGTGCTCACTGGTTGGTTTGAGCTTGCACTCATCTGATTGTGGAAAAAAACCTGAATCGGTTAAAGCAGACACATCTGTTTCCTGACTTTCTGGAAGAGGTGGCAGGGATCGTAAACCCAGAATGTCATTTATCGTCAGCTTCTCCATCTCCCTCCAAAAAGAGGACATGGCAAACACTGAGTGTTTTGAATCTGGTGCGTTTTCAGGTTCACATTCAGCTTCTTCTGCTCCGTCCAGTGATTCCCACTTAGATTCTGTTGAGTGATTGGATTCGGACCATCTTTTAGATCCAGATTCAGCTTCTCTGTCCTCGTGTTTAAACAACATCAGTGTTTCTTTTTCTGTTCCTCCAGACTCATTTTGTCTGACAGATGAAGAGAAGCTACCAGACAGGTCTGTGATGTTTTCATTTGAGAGTGACGCTCCAGATTTTGTGAGCAGGGATGATAATGATGTAATAACTGAAGGACTGATGATTTCCACAGATGGGCCGGGATGTTGTGATGCTGCTAATTTTGCTAATTTGGACAAAGCCTGAACCTCCGGAGGGCGCTCCGTTTGCTGTATTGTATTATTTATGTCTAAATCGGAGGCACGAGGTAAGGTATCGGGTAAGGTCACCTCACTGGAAATCTCTAGTATGAATGGACGGGCTGTGGTGTTGAATTGCTGTGGTTTTGTGTTGTCCAGAGCGGAGCTAAACTGGTCTGTGTCATGACGCCCGATTTCCAGCTGTTGTTGGGGCTCAGCCTGTCCGTGACACTCTGTGCTGTCGGCTCTGACTGAATTTCCAGCCTCTGCGGCCAGGACTGAGTTAGCATCGGATAGTTTGTCGTTTTGGCCGCCTCCCACGGCGCGATCATCTGACTCTGCGCTCAGATTGACCTCGGCTGTACAACACTTAAGATTGTGCTCGTTTTCACGACCACTGATCGAATGACTCGCTCTATCAGACTCGTGGAGACTGTCTGCACTATTTGCTGTTTTTCTGTCTGATTGAACAGTCACACTGCCGGGAACGGAAACCACCAACCAAGGATGTTTATTCAATTCTGTTGATCCTTCAACTTGTAATTTCATGCATGGCTGTGAATCTGTTTCCACATTAACACGGCTGCTTGCCGCTGATATTGCATCGTCGACACATGGTGTAACTGACTTATTATTTGTTGCATGATTTTCAGCCAAGCTTGCTGCTTTACACCTTTCCAGTCTGAGTGTGTGTTGGTATCGACTGTCACCGGGCGGAACAATATGAGAGCAATCATTTGTTTTGATCTCCTTAGCAGATGTCCTCACTGGAAGACGGCTTGAGACTGAATATAAAGAGGACACAACATTGTTCTGTGGTGCATTTGAATAAAATAAATTCACATCCTCAGGTAAGCACAGACCCGTTCCTCCTCTCCCTGAGTACTGCTCCTCCTCTGAGTCTAAAAACCGCCTCTCGTATCCATGGGCGCTGTCGGCCGGCTCAAAGCTGAGTCGTCTCTTCTTCCTTCTCTTTCTCTTGATGGAGGCCGATGGAGAGGATTGTGGGCTTGCAGATTTGTTTAGGCTTGTTGCGTCTACCTGTAAAACAGGGTTGTGTTCTTCCTTGCGTTTAATGCGTGTCACCATTTCTGCATTGCTGGGCAAATACTTGTTGCACTTATCACTTTCTGTGAATTGACTTAGAAAGAAATGCTCCTGCTTAGCATCCTTTAGAGGTGTGCACATTTGCACCTTGATCACTTTGTCTGTGTGAGGTGTTTCTGAGTCCGGTAAGTCACAAAACTGATTCCACTCTGTTTGTGTGCAGGCCTCCTCTCTCATAAATAACTCTGTTTCAGGGTTGGCTGAGGTGTTGGTTTTGAGCACTGAGTTCCTGGCTGCAGAGTCAGAGGAAACGTTGGAGCCAGACTCAACTTTTTTCTTTGTGTTTATGTTGCTCATGGCGTCGACAGGCCTCGGCGTCTCTGTGCCAACTGCTGTTTCACCCCTGGCAGACGGAGAGTTTGACTTGGGGATGTTTTTTGGCAAAGTGCTGCCCCTGGATCGGTGCCCATCACTACACTGTTCCTCCTCTGCGGCTGCCTCTCCGTTTCCTCCCGCTCTCTCTTGGCATGGCTCAGCAAGCCTCTCAGTCTCTGAACGATTTTTCAGTCTTTCAAAGAATATATTGACAGACTGCAGGTGTGTGTCCTCCTCACTGCCTGAAAGGACGCTCTCCATTGCACTAGCGCCACGTTTGCTGAGGTAATGCTCCACGGGAGAGCCCTCGCAGTCTGGGGGGCCGTCGATGGGTCGGTCGGCCTCTGAAACGCCCGACGTTAGGTCGACTTTGTGAAACCTCTTGAGTTTGGAGCCTGTTTCATCAAAGTCACTCATCCCAGAGTCCAACCCTGCTAACGACGGAGGAAGCAGGTTGCACTCCTCGCACTCTGCAAAGAAGCATTCCCAGTCGCGGTCACAGATCTCCACGCTGTATTCAAAGTCTTCCATTTCCACTGAGTGCATGTAATGTAACCTGGGAAATCAATTGAAGGAGGTAAAGACATATTTTAAGTATTTGAGTTTCTTACAGGTCATTTTAGCAACACAAAATGTATACAAAATAAAAAGATTGTCTCAGGCTGTTAAGAAATCGACATTACGTGCACTAAGACCAAACTTCCAACAAAACTACATCATCAGATAAATGAAGGAATTCATATAATTAAAAAATTTCAAAAAATACACAACCATGCTGATTTTAATTGTCCATAAGATTTGCTAAATAATTAAAAACATGTAAATAAAATGCAACTTCTTTTTGCAATAGCTCTCTATTGATGTGATGATATACAATACTGAAAATAAATCTCTTAAGGGCAAAATATTTTAAACTAGCTAGTAACCTGAAACTACCACAGATTAAATCAAATTACAACATAAGCCTTAGTAATCTCTGCATTTCTAGCTGTGTGTACATGTACAAGCCCATGTGTTCAGGTTGCCTACCTGTCCGGTTTCAGCTGTGATCGTGGTCTACAGGAGGTGAGGGTGAGGGACACTGGAGTCTCAGCAGCACCATGCTCTACGTCCTCTGGTGGGCGTTCTTTTGCACGAGCACGCTGCGCCGCTGGCCCCATGATTTGTTAAATATAGATGCGGTGCTTCTGATCACGTAGTACACGCAGTATTTTCTACATCAGCCCCGTCCAACAGAGGCATAATGTTTCCCAACTTTAAATAGACTCTTCACTATGGCAAGCTCTTTAACTGGTTAGAAGATATTGATTTGTACTGTTGTGTTACGTGATCGATGCATTATAGAATCTATAATAATTATGTGATATCTGCATTTGCTTTATTTCTTTTTATGTCATTATATTTAATCAAATTAATTCAAAGTAAAGCGCTGAAAGCTAATGGCGTCCCTGGCAGCTGCTGTTGGCCTAAACATCGGTCGGCCTCGGAGCAGATATTGAGGTCATATGAGGCGTGTGCGAATCAGCTGAAACTCACTGGTGTGACATCACGCGTCCACAGCGGATCGGAGCAATCTGTCCAGACGCTGCGGGAGGGTTAACCACCGGGAGGAGACACTGGAGCTGCAACATGTGAGACTCATGTGACTCATCTGGAACTGAAACAAACAATACAAATCCTGTTAGTGTCATCGGAGAGAAATGAAAATAGGCTCTTCTTTGTGAAAGGCACGTTTAAGCTTTAACTCATTACTATTAGTTCAAGTCGGTCCTCATTGAAAGATGTGTTTTTCTTAATGTTCCTTCCCTTGGATGGATGACTTTCATTCTGCAGAATAATGTGTATGTGCAGTTTACAGTCACCTGCTTTAAGCCAAGCTCAAGAGTTTAATGTGTCTTCACAAGGAGGTAAATTATGATCTATTGTGCAACAGGTCTGATGAGCAAACCTGAAAACTACAGTGTGCATACAACGAGAAAAGATCTTTTCAATGAAGCTGGAGCAGTTTTGTTTTGCAGTTAAACTTCTGAAATACAAATACCCACTCATTTCTAAATTTAGATTTTTCCATGATTTTTTTCATCTTTATAAAACATGTCTGGTGGGAGTCTTCAGTAAATTATTTCATAATAAAACTTTATGGAACAATAAGAACAGCTTTTGCCAGATTGTGAGAAATCTCGGGTGTCCTCCTCTAGCCTGAGGTGTTAAAGGCTCACGTGTTTCTGACTTCATAAACTATTACTTGAGCAACCATATGTCTAAAGGCCTGATCAATTTCATCCTATTACACAGGAATCATATCTGAAACTATAAATGTTTTTGAAATAATATATTTGAACTCAAAACCACGTTTTTTTTTCCAGAATGAGTCTAGATGCTTTTTGGAGTTTGTTAGATTTGGTTGAAAGCACTGAAAAGGAAGTGGACATTTGAGCTGATATTTATTTTGTCACATTCTTTTTCATTAAAGGTCAAGTATGAACAAGCAATCTGTGATTAGGTCTTATTATATTTGTGATGCCTAACTTTAACATATGCACATTATATTTGCTCTGTGGGCAGCATTATGGCACAGATGTCAGACTGGGACCAGGACACAGAGCAGCTTATCTGAGGAGGACCTGAGCCTTTGTTTACAGCTATCAGTAAGACTTAGTCACAACAATGTGATTACGGGACCATCCTTGCTGTCAAAATGTCACTGACACTAAAAGACAGAGATAACCTATCAGGCCTGATCTCATTACCAACTGTTAAACTGTACTTAACAGATGCCTAATGTGCCTTAATTGCAGTTGGATGTATTGATCAACGATGAAGTCTCCCACTGGGAATTTAGAGGAAAACACCTCAAATTATATTTTTATTGCTTATGACTAAACACTGGTGAATATGTCTGACTCTTCAAAATTTGAGTTAATGTTTTGCAGAACATTATAATCATTAGAAAACTATGTGTGAAAATAATAGCATCTGCAAAGACAAACGTCGGCTTGTCGAGCTGTTCCTTGAGTGTCACTATGCATTCAGAATTTGCATCTCACTCTTTCTTTCACAGGCGGGAACTACAGCCTTTATTTGCCTAATTTTCATCACTATAGATATTTATGAGAAAAAAAAGAGCCTCTAATTAGCCAAACCCCAGCCTGGGCTGCGTGCCCAAGAGGGTCCTCTCAATTCATCAGCTGTGATAAAGGGAGACAAGCCAGGGCCTGTGTGGCTACTGCACCTGGGGCAGCGGGCCGTTTTGACACGGGTGGGATTCTGTTTCCATCAACAGGATTAGGCTCTCATGAGTCAGTTCTTGGAGTTAGGTTGGAATCTGTTTGGGCTGTTTCACGGCAGCTAATGCGACAGAATTTCACCCTAATTGTTTTCCATGTCAGCCCCGGGAACTCATCGTCAATTAAACAAAGCCCAGTAAACAGATGCATTCAGGAGCAGCTCGGTGACATGATGTTTGAACAGAGAGCAGTTTGTGTTTGGTCCCGTTACCAAGCATCCTGGGTTGGTGGCATCTTTTGTGTCAAAGTCTTAATTATGGTAAAGGGTAGAAAAACAGAAAACAGTAGACAAAGATGCCTATTTTGAGAGCGTTTGGAAAGCACACGAGCTGTTTGCAGATCTGCAAATGCCACACAGGTTGATGTGGACTCAGCTCTCTACGAGCTAGACGTGAGGCTCCGTGAGGCTGGAAAAGAATGAGCTAATGATTAAAAATGACACTGTAATTAAAATAAATCTGTAATCCATCTTATTAATTGGTTTATTTAGAGGTTATTGTTTGGGTGTGACACAGTTTTTTACTTTTCTTTTTCAGTTGAAATGTGTTTCAGTATTTGGAGCTGACTGGAGGATAAAGAGAAAATACATAGTGTGGATCACATAGAAACATTTCCATATTTTTATTTTCAACATGTGTCATTTCCTTTCATTTCAAAAGTGAAAAGATAAAATAACATTTAGTGGCTGCACATTAAATATTTAACGATCTCACTCCATGATGACTCAACACTTATGGATAAAGCTTATTGGATAAATCACATAATTTTTTCCAGGAAGGGTCATAAAAATTTCAACCAAATTTGGTTTATATAATTAAGTGTTTGTGTATATATCTAAGTCAGTTTAAAATAAAAGAGAAGTGGATTTTCTTTTCTTCATTTTTCTACCAGGAACATTTTGGATTTACGGGCCTGATCAGGCCTTACTTTTGGAAATCGATTATTTCAACCACACCAGGAATTAGCCTGGTCCCTCTTAAGCATTTGCTAAATCAGTCGTACCTGGATCAGTGGCTGCTGATAGTCGGGGTGGAGCAGTGGCCGCCTGCAGGCTCTCAGGGATTATTCACTGTGACAATGGTGAGATTTGATCAGTGGCACGAACAAAACATCATTGTCCTCACCTGAAATGTGACCACGAACACGCACACATGCACACACACTGTGTCAGTACACAGAGCTGCTCCAAGACCATGTTAAGAACATAAACTGTGATTAAGACTCTGGTAACTTTAAACGGAACCTCGGGGCCACCGTACCCTCACTGTCAACTGCTCCTATTCAAATAAAACTTTGATCTAACTCACCTTTTCAATCACGGCTTCACCTCCATTACTTCCTGCTGTGCAATGCTTGATGTTGACCACAAGATGGCGATCAACAACCACCGATTCAGACCAAACGAGTCGATAAAGCTTCACAGATAGATAGATAGATAGATAGATAGATAGATAGATAGATAGATAGATAGATAGATAGATAGATAGATAGATAGATAGATAGATAGATAGATAGATAGATAGATAGATAGATAGATAGATAGATAGATAGATAGATAGATAGATAGATAGATAGATAGAAAGATAGATAGATAGATAGAAAGATAGATGGATGGATGGATAGATAGATGGATGGATGGATGGATGATGGATGGATGGATGGATGGATGGATGGATTAAATTGATAGATAGATAGATAGATAGATAGATAGATAGATAGATAGATAGATAGATAGATAGATAGATAGATAGATAGATAGATAGATAGATAGATAGATAGATAGATAGATAGATAGATAGATAGATAGATAGATAGATAGATAGATAGATAGAAAGAAAGAAAGGTAGAGAGGGACTGATAGATTGAAAAACAAGAGAACAAATCGATGCACAATATAAGAAATAATGATACAAATATCAATGCTACAACTGCTACTACTACTAACAACAACAAAAACAACAATAATAATAATAATAAAAAATAATAATATAAAAAGTGATTTTGAGCTAAAAGTAAAGATGTACTCCACTATCATCACTCAGTGTTTAAGTTACATGTTAAAAGCAGTGCAGTAACATTTTCTACACACTACTACAAATACACTCAAAATTACCTGGTTGAATGTTGTGTTGACTTCACTGTTGTTGAGTCTTCACAAAGCTTCATGTTTTATCAGCTCATAAATGAGTAAACTCACAGGAGTTTTCTCTTGTTGACCTCAGTCACACCTGTTTCTCTCTACTGGTAGTTTACAGACACGTTTAAAGACGCGGACTCGTTACATTATCAGCAGTTTTTATATTTATAAAAGTACTTTGGTGAACTCGTTTCTATAGTTTCAACCTTGACCTGAACACACGTCTATTAAAAAAAAAAATCCCTGTGCCTCTGCAGGTTGCTGGGCTTTTAGTCTGAAATGTCAGTCGTATATAACTGTCAGATAAAGGAAGTGGAGTGAAAAGTAACGATTTTTTCTCTTGAAAGAATAATTTTTTCTTTAAAATTCTAAAATACTTTTTGATAGGTCCTCATGTGTTAACGTTCATTTAATGCTACTTCCTTCGTGCTTTAAAATGTGTTTGATTTAAGGTATATAGTTTGTACTGTCTCTGTGTGCTGTAGTTCTCAACAACGCAGATAGCCCGCTGTAAAAACAAAAAAGTACAAACAAGACTAACATGGAACTGATAACTGATACAAACAAACATTTATCTAAGTAAACTCAGCTTGTCTGGGGGACAGACAATGGATACCTGTCACTACAGAACAGTGCTGTTCTCTATCTTATCTTCTACCATTGTTTCTTTTGCGTTTCTTTGACAATAATAACTGCATGGTATAAGGTAAAATAATATATTAAATCATATTTGTCTTTACGTTTCCCCAAATACATGTCGACTCAGTACTAAGTATTGTGTCCTTATTTTTCTCTCAGTCCTCTCTCTCTATGGCCTGACAGGCTAAACAAAGTCAGATAACATATCCACATATATTATCATCTCCTCACGTGTCCCATCTGCAGTAAGACTGTTTGAGAGTAAAATCAAACCAAAACTGTGAGGGGACGATTTAAAAATAGAACACAACAAAAAGTCTCAATCCTCAATGGACATAACATCTCTCCCTTCTCTCTTCCAAAGTTTGATTGTGAAATCCTGCATCACATGCAACGTTACTGGCTGATGTTTTATTTCTCCTCAGTCAGTGAATGGATCTATCAGTATGAAACTCACAGCCGTCCTCCTGCATCATGTCACTGTCAGTTCACAGCTTTTATGTCTGCTCCAGTTCAGTCTCGGTGGAGCTGTAAGCCAATATCTCATTGACAACACTGTTTACTTGTATGTTTTCATGGGAGACTCCCTGAAACATGTTCAGGAATAGAAAGCCATGTTGTTTTTTATATGAAACGCAGCCGTCTGGCTGAGAGCTATAAATTACAGCTGCACAATAGATTATTTCATGGTGTCTAAAGTCATCTTTTGCCATATTCACACACCCAGCACTGAAACCTATTGGTTCAATATTCAGTTCCTTCTTGCCCTTCACCCTAATTAGGCACAGAACCACATCATTATCCAGTAGCTAGTGTCAAAGTATTGTTAGATGTCCAGACAGCAAGTCAAATTCTTCTTTCGGTTTCCAGCCTTGAGGCAGTCGCCGGACTCTTTGCACATAAAGCAATTTGTGGTCCAATTTTTGCCACTTGGAGCCTTGAAGTGAAACAGCTGAAATGATTGTTAGGAAGGGAGACCTACACATTAGCCGAGCTGAACAAAGCACAATTAAGGCCAGAGAGGCGTCTGATCAGCGATGTGCCTGAGGAGTGTGGTGACCCTGACTGACTCCGGTCTGTCTCTGCTCTGTCTGTCCTGACCACATACACAGCCCTGCAGGCCTCATCTACTCAGTTCATGTTAAAGACAGCAAATACTTATGAAAAAACTTGAACAACAATTTTTATCACATCCGCCTTTAGGTTTTCACCCGTCTGCCTGGTTGTTGGTTTGTTTGTTTGTTTGTAAACAGGATTACACGAAAACAACCGAACAGATTTCCACCAAAACTTGGTGGAAAGATGAGAAAGGGCGTTTTTCTACATTTTCAACATTTAATGAAGGAAATAATAATGGATATAGATTTTTTCTTTAAATGAGACATGTTTATCGGACTGATGTTCTTAAATATGTGCAATTTGATGCAACTTGATGGATTCAAAGTGACCTGGTGGAGGTATGTGCTCTACTGAGTGCCATTACAGTTGCTATAGAGACTATTTTTAATCACTATCTTGTGGAATGTGAAGTGAGTCACAAATGCATTCAAGTCCAAAATATATTAATTGCTAGTTTAACTTCTTCTTGACAGCTTCATTGTAATGAATTGTGTTCACGATCAAACATTTTTATGTCCTCACATATCAGGTTAGTCCCAAAAGGTTTTTGTTACAGACGGATGAAAAACAAAATCAGTCTACTTTTAAAAAGTATATCCTCATCCTCCCCCTGGATAGTTTTGAAAATAATCCAAAGGTCTGATATCAAAAGCATTTTTGGTTTTATCTGAACTAAACATTAGACACATATTTCCTTCTGATCCTGCTGCAAACTAATTGCCCACCAGGTTGTTATCTTGTCGAACACATAAGTTCCAGTGTTGCTTTAAGACTCCTCTTTAGTTTGTTTGGGCATTTTTCTAGTATTGAGTGAAAACATTTGTATTTAATCCTGTCAGGTTTGTGTTCACTCTAATTTCTGATTCTCCACAGACCGATTTGTGAAGGACTGTTTACTCTGAGTTAACTATGAGGCCGGCCATGTGAGGAATCATTCTTCCCTTGGCAGACTCGGTGGGTTAATAAGTTATCTGAGGACAAAGAGCTGACAAGCCCAACACCACAGACCGAGCTATGGCCTTCCTTCCTCTGG
Source organism: Limanda limanda (assembly GCF_963576545.1). Taxonomy (NCBI): domain Eukaryota; kingdom Metazoa; phylum Chordata; class Actinopteri; order Pleuronectiformes; family Pleuronectidae; genus Limanda; species Limanda limanda. The sequence continues at coordinate 16,380,392 of NC_083642.1, forward strand.
CCAGGATCACTGGGGTTATCAGTGACAGGGGAACAATAGGAAGTGGTGAGACCAATCATACTGCAGCGTTGTTTCTCATCTCATGCATGCCTCCACACTGCTCCGCGGAGCGCTGCTGGGAAACAGAGCCGTCCGGCCGCTGCTCTCATCACATGTAACACAACCAGGCTCCTGTGCTGTCATCACTGTGACCTCTCATTTATCATAACATACTATACTGCCTGATGCTGACAACAACCATGGCCTGGTGTGAACGTCTCCTCTAGTACAGAACACACGACCCATGGACAGACATGAAAACCTTGCAGAGGTGACAGCACACTTGTTTTTGAATGCAAGTATTTCAGTTAATGAATAGGTCATGAAGATGTAAAATGTTGGCTAAATCATACATGTCTGATCTCAATTTGTTTTATTTCTTACTTATGTCCAAGCAGCAGATATGAAAAGTACATCTACAAATCGAGTTCAGTTTGGTACAAAGAGAGCCACCTTTTCTCTCCTATCAATCAATCAATCAAGTCTTATTTGTATAGCCCACATTCACAAATCACAATTCGTCTCATAGGGCTTTAACATTGTGTGACATCCTCTGTCCTTAACCCTCAACAAGAGTAAGGAAAAACTACTAAAAACCCTTTTAACAGGTAAAAATATGTAGAAACCTCAGAGAGAGCCACATGTGAGGGATCCCTCTCCCAGGACGGACAGAAGTGCAATAGATGTCAAGTGTAAGAAGACATCATCAGGATTAAAGTTTTTAGCAGCATCGATTAGGGTAAACATTTTTCAATACTATATGTCAAGCAGTCCTCCTGCAATCATAGTCTCTGGTCAGCAGCCAGCAAGATCACGATCCAGCATCAGGATGGGATCCACTATAATCCACAGTCATTGTCCACTGCCGCAAGTTAGAATCCATTATCAGCTGCCGCCTCGGTCGTGGTCCACCATCATCCGATGCCAACGCGACAAAGGATCCTCCATTACCACCGATCAGCTGGCACGATACAGAATCCACCAAACTGGATCCACCATTGCGACCTCCGACGCGCGATCCACAATCATAATCCATGGTGCGGCCACAGCTGTGGCCCTGCATCCGCGGGCGCTAAGGCACAGAAACTCCAGGAAAGGGGTCAAGTTAGTAACATGTACTGATCAGATAAGAATTACCTTGATGTGATAGGGATGGAGAAAAGGAAGGAGAAGCAGAAAAGAGAAGCTCCATGTGTCTTGTGTCATAAATTCCCTGTGAGTCTTAGCATCATCAGGGGTTTTTGCCTTTTAATCAATTTTGGAACATAGGACAAGTTACCTTCGGCCGCACTAATTAGCTCTAACTATAAGCTTTATCAAAAAGTAAGGTTTTGAGTCTACTCTTAAACGAACAGAGCGTGTCCTAGTGTTTCCAATCCTGTGATTGTTACTGGATGTCTTGCTGTGTAAGATTTTACATACAAAATATAAACCTAAAATGGACCTGTCTTATTAAAATATGAAATAACAAATAATGTGTCAGTATTTCAGTATTTCTGAAATAACTGCATGTGACAAATTGAAAACAATGTTAAAGACATAAAAATAACCTGCAGAGAAAGAATCCTTGACTCTAAAGCTCCCCTCATCTTTCATCGTTTTCCAGTCCAAAACCTTTGAGGTGATGTTTTAGTGCTACTGCAGTCAGCTGTTTACAAGGGGAGAGCTCCAAAAAGCAATTTTTTGTTACATGTTAGTGAACAACCAGAGATTCCCCACAAGTGTTGGTGGAGACCAAAAACAAAGCTAGAGAAGGATGAATATTGGACCAAGCAACTGATCCTGAACAAGTTCAGCATGTTCAGTTACAAGCTGATGTTTCCACTGCGCCCAAATGATCAGAAATCAATTATTGCAGTTTTAAAGCTGCTACTATAATTTTCTTTTACATTAGAAATGTCTAATGAGTATGTTTATTGTGAACAGAGTCACACATAGTGACAAACCTGAAGAGAATTATCAAACCACAAACTGAGTAAACAGAGTAAATGCTACATTCAAAACATCTAACATATGATCTTAAAAGATGCTCAGCTCCAACTGTGGTGTGTACAGATTTTGTTCTGCTCCTCCTGTGTCTAAAAATCTGCTCATATACACATTGGAATAAGATTTTGAATTTGGGACTTGTAGTGGAGTATTTTTTGGGAAAGAAAGAATCTGAATACTGTCTTTGCCACTGAATAACAAAATAAATATTTTAAAATGTATCATTGATAGCCAGAAAAAGGATCTATTACTTACATAAGTCGTATCAGATATATACACAGAGTTGAAAGTATTTCATGTTTATATTATCTTGGTTTAAAATGGATTTAAGGTTATTTTTCAGGAGCCAGTTCAGCTTCAGGAGAGACATTGAAAACATCAAGCGCTGGCCTCACAAGTGGAAACCTGCCCGTGGTAAACGTGTTATCTTTGGATTTGGGCCGTAATATGATCATGAAGTTGGATTTTCTGGGTGTCTCTTCCCCAGTTAAGGGAGAGGCGTACTGCACAGGTTGCAACCTTGTCAAAACCAGCCTGTAAATCACAGAACCCTGCAGCTCACACCCTCAGGCCTGGTGTCTGCACACGCTAAGTATGAGTCAAACGCATGTCTGTGTGCGCTGTGCCCTGGCTGCCCTCTGGATCTGAGTCAGCCAGCTGGTGAGAGTGGGTGTTGTGTTGCTGGAAGCATGGGCCGTCCCCTCAGTAACCTCAGCCTGAGCCGTCTAGCAGCTTTGTCCCTGGGCAGAGTGACTGAGGGAGGGCACACATCCCTCTCTGCGAGAAAACCGCCACTCAACAACCTATTTGTGGTCTAACAGACACATATTTCCACTTCCAAGGCTGTGGCTTGTTTGCTTCCTGTTGATGTGGATCACCCACAGTGTTAAAGTGACTCTCCCCTGAAAGCACTCAATGCACATAAGGTTATCAATGGCTGAGCCTCGGCAGAGAGGTAAACTGCAGAGCATTACCTCCCGGGTTTGTTTAACCACAGCTGGTTGTTTGTGGCCTGACATTTGTTAATGATGCGTCGCTCCGAGGCTGAATGGCACATTCTTGCGCCGACACTTCAGATGTTTTTAACTCCTTTTCCATTGAGGTACAGAAGGCTGTGGATCAAGTAGGACTGAAAGGCTCCTAAATTAACACAACCAGTCACTGAATGCTGGCCTCCGCCGCCTGAGAGTGTGGGAGAATTTGCATTGAGACCATTCACGCCACAATACGGTGGGTCCCTGACAAGTGCTGCCGTGCTAGTCTGGGTCTCGGGGAGAACAGCTCTCCAAGGAAAGAGACTCTTCACTTGTGCGACGCCAGAGGCCAAATGGAGAGCTTAGGTAACAACGGAGAAGTTGAAGCTTATTTACTCGGTAGTTGCCATAACAGAAAGGGTAATGAGAAGTATTGGCTGATGCGTTCCCCCGGCTTAATGAGGCTCGACAAAAGCCAATGGTCAGAGGTCAACCCTGCCAATGCCGTCAGCTCCTAATACCTCTCTCAGCCACGGCCCATTCAAACTGCAGGGTAATCAGTGCCAACAGTCGGGGGACATAAACAGGCTGATGCTGCTTTCACACCATGTTGGCATGTAATGTTAAACTAACTGTTATAGACAGTGTTAACACATACACTACATACTTGGAGTTAAACATACAACATGTGGCTTCAGTCGCTAGGGGTCTCTCAATCCAAACAATAACAGAAACCTAAGTTTGATGAGGTTGTGAAGCAGCGTTGTCTCACATGGCACGACTCAGGCACAAATTATGTTCATGGATGAGGTAATGTATTAAAGAGATGTTCATGTTAAACAGCAAATGATAATGAATTATCCCGATCCACTATGAGGGACCAAGACAAACAGTCGACTGGCCAACAGGCTAACCGTGTTTTTTTTTTTTTAATATATGATGTTTGCCCCGGAGGTAATGACAGAGATGCAGTTAAAGGGCCACTGAGGTGAAACGACCCATTACCTTTAATAAAATGGGGCATTTAAAATTGAATAATGTAAGTACACAAGTTAACGAAATACATAATAAAGGTCTATTCATTTTGGGCATTTTATTGAAGAATCGTTACATATTATATCTTTAACAGAGAAACCTAATGGGCGTCAAGTATAGTCATGATCATATTTGAAAAGGTTGAGCAATTGATACTGATATTATCTATGATATGCTTAATAACAGAAGAGCGTTGGATGTGGAAGTCCCCCAACTATGTTTACCCATAATGGAGATTAATACCTATGTATAACCGTTAGTCTGGAGTAGCTAAGAATCCTGTCTCATTGGGTTTCAACAGACAGGCCGAGTGTTGTGCTGTCTGAGTGTTGAGTCTATGTTTTTTTGAGTTTGTACCATACAATAGTGATAACAAAGATATTAATATAGTGTACATCCCTATTTCCTACAGCTAATAAAAGGATGGGTAGATTTTAATTAATATTTTATGATTTGCATTTTAGCCGTCCGTGTATGAATGTTTGAAGAAACCTGAAAGTTTAGAGAGGCAAGAAATAGTTCAACTTTCTTGCCTCTCTTTTGCAACAGCTTTAAATGATGCAACGTATTCAGAATAGACAGTATTTGGAAGATGCTGGACAAATAGTACATCATACACATCGTACACTCCGCTGTCATCCGCCTGTGGGCTATTTCAGTTCTTCACTTCACTGGATGGACTAGATTGTGGAACTTCACTCTGAATGGATCAGGACCAGATGTGAAGGCAAGAACCTTTGTGCTTTTAGGAAACGATGCCAATCAATGAGCCACCATGGTGCCCGACTGAAGTTAAATCACGCAAAAAAAAACAATAAATCCCTGTTGTAAGGCTTTCACCTGACACCAGTGATTTCCTGTAAGGCCGAAGAAGAAGCCAGGAGAGAGAGAATCACCTGCCAGCGTTCGGCCTTGCTGCTGGCCACGATGATGTCACCGCTCTCCCTGGGTTCACTGCTAGTTTTCACCTAATCTTCCATGATTGTTAAACCACAGCGGACTGCAGCAGTGTTGCAATCCTGGTCGACGCCTATTCGAACAGGCGAAACCTTCTGTCCTGCAGCGTTTCAACAGTCAGTGATCTTACATGTATGTGCCGTCTCTGTCAGATCCACACAACTGTGCTTTTACTCCGCTATATTTCGTCATGGAAACAAATTACTCAAACATTAAGTCAGCTATACCCATAGGCTGAAGATGTACGACATGACGACTCCCCAAAAGTGAAGCCGAAACATATCGATCGCCACCTGGTGGTCAGCTGCAGTACAGGTCATGTTAGTGTTAGTGGATGGGACAAGGAACGAACTACAAAGTCAAACTACACATGATTTTTCCTCACAGAAGGTTTTTATAATCTTAGGTAGTTTGAACATACTGATGCATGTTAAAATGCTCATGTTTCTGATTTTCTGATTTTCATTAGTTATGAGATTCTGTAAACATGGGCTGAGACCATAGACTGCCTATAAAGAGGGTGAGACGTCCAATTGAGAGTGACTCCTGATTGGTTGAGCGCATGTGTCTGCAGGATCTTGTAACCATGGCTCCGTCCCCTAATCGCTACTTTGCAAACATGGCTCCAAATGTGCATGATGGTCGAGTTCATATATGGGTTATTGAGTTTTATTTCTAGATGGTGGGAGGAAGGGGAGACACGAGTCTATGGCTCTACCATGTGGTGTAATGTTTCACCACAAGCAGCTTTGCATAATGTTGCCTACACTATGTTTCTTAAAATAATTGTTGGAAAACCCACAAGAGTCTCAAAGGCTAAAAACAAGACGAATTTGTGTGTGGGCACTTGTGACTCTAGCAGCTCTGGTGATGGGCGGTTGGAAGAGAATAGACAATAAAGACCATGTACTTGAGCAACTCTGCATACTTCAAAATTTTAATCAAACTACACAGAGCGTGGCATGCTGGGAGAAAGCCTACCCCCACTGTAGCCTGGGAAAATGCCAGCTTGTCCTGAAAACTTCCAAACAATCACTCCTTCCCAGTGCTCCACTCTCTCAGAGCCCCCACTGTGTTGTAATATAACCTTAGAAGGGGGTACGAGGGTTGTGAGAGGTTAGTGCTGTCAGTGGGTACATTATAGTAGAAGCTGCCGGACCGCCACACGATATTACTAAATTCTAGCTGTCGCTTTGAGGTTGCTGAGGTGAATGTCTCGGTTTTGGCAGGTGGGGAGCCGGTTGGGGCTCGGCCCTTCACAGTGGGTTCTGGTTGATTAAAAGTGTTTCAGCACAGTGGAGACCGGTGGTGCCCGACTGCTTGCCATGAGGAAACCAACAGCATCATATATTACAATAATCAGCTGGGGCCCGTGAGTGTTCCCACAACAATCAGAACATGAGAAGGTGAGCATGTGGAGACGGAGATTTAAAGGGGTGAGGTCTTTTTTAATATGGTCCCACTGAAAGGAATGAATCAGGCTCTGTCAGTTTTCAGTGAGTTTACAGCTTGGTTACTGCAAATATTCAGTTGATGTCAGCTCCATCAACCAGAGTGTGCACAAAGTGTTTGATAGACAAGGTGGTGTTATAATTCCTATGGCTGCTAAAAGGCTCTGTAACGTTAACATTTGCCAGTTTGGGACATTTCCTGAGACAATGACGCTGACGTTTTCTTGGGAGGAGTAAAGAACATAAGATGCATCTGTCATGCCTGTCAGTTAAGACCCTGTTCATACAGTAGATTGCTTGCCTAGTGACCGGAGACCGGAACAGTAAAAGAGAGAGAGGAAACAGGATGAGAGGGTATGAAATGGTAGAAAAAGGTATCGCCAACCAAAAGTTAAATCAGGGATCAGGTTCTCAAGGCGTATGCACCCAAGTAGTATTTCTTTCTATGTTTTTGTTCTAAAACTAGGCATTAGTGTGCTGGTGTAAACAGGAAGCAGATTGTCTACTCTGCAGTGGGTCAGAGACAATACTATGAACGAGAAACAACAATGGTAAAAAGTAGGATAAGAGGTGTTTTTCTTGGACTTGATAGATATGTATCACGTTTTGCCTTTACTGCGGGATGTTAGGCCGTGACTGATAAGAACCAATCAGGAGGCAAATGCGCGTGACTGAGTCATCATTTCCAATGGTCTCAGTATTTGATCAGTTTTATACTATAACGCAGACCAGGAGTTTCGACATCAAAACGGGAAACATACAGTGTACAAACTTCTCTGTATTAGGTATAAGCAGGTGTAAATTGAAAAATAGTGATAAAACGAAAACATCATATTGTCGATGTAGCCTGTTGCATTGTAACACAAAAAGAAAAATACAGCCCCATCACTGGCTTGTCATCTCACACTGGCAGCAGTGCCAATCCGGACTCCTAGAAACTATATTTATATATCGGCTGTATATAAATATAGTTTCTGTATTATACAGCTAAACTGCAAGAGCAATTACATACTGTAGGGAAAATAATAACTGTCTGGATTATGTTGAAAGGCAATGTTGGTTTTTGAGTGAATGAATGAGGTGCTACATTGACTGACAGCAGCAGAATCATCAGGAGGTGGTTGTGGTTGATGGCAAACACACAAAATGCACGATTATCTCAGAGACTGGCCTGCGACCAGTCTGTGGTTAGATTAGAGGCAACAATAGTACTTTGGTTATGGTTTAGAAAAGACGTTGGTTTTTTGAAACGTAAATAAACATGTTGTGCATGAAGACAGTGAGGAATTATTCTGTATCAAACCAAATAAGATCTTTTCCCAACCTGAACCGAGCGCTGTGAGTGTCTCCGCATGCACATATGAAAATGTAATAATGCTGTAGAAACAAACTGAGGTATGTTAAGTGGTAGTTGTATAAATCATATTGCATCACTCCCCTTGACTCGGTCGAACCAGCGGTTCTGCAAACACACAGCTTCACTTCTTGCAGCAACAATCTGTTATTGAAAGCGGGGACGTGTGGACTGAAGGCTGCTGGAGAGCGGTTT